>NW_022103911.1:5872222-5905813 GCF_000313985.2 Echinops telfairi | reverse complement strand
ATCTATCTATCTATCTATCTATCTATCTATCTATCTATCTATCGTCTATCTATCTATCATCTATCTACCTATCTATCTGTCTATCTATCATCTATCTATCTATCTATCTATCTATCTATCTATCTATCTATCATCTATCTATATCATCTAGCTATCTATCATCTGTTTAATATATATCTATATTTCTATCACTGATTCTATGTCTGTAGAAAACCATAATAAAAGATATGATCTTCCAGACAAAAAAGAGGCAGAAGGACTGGCATTTTCTGGAGAAAAGCACTGTGGTGGCTCTTGTTGCTAGGTACCCTCTAGTCACTTCCTCCTCATGGACACCCTATGGACCACTGCCTGGTCCTGGGCCAACCTCACAATTGTTTTATGTTGGCGCTCCTTGAAAGAGATGATAAGGAGGAATGTGGCAGCCACATAACATGCATAAGATCTTTCCTGCAAATACCAAAGAGGCCCCACTTGGAGGGAATGCTACGCTCCATGGAAACCAGAAAAACAAGTAAAATGCTAATTACACCAAATTTTCTTAAAGTTGGAGATCTGCAATGCCTACTGACTGTTACCCACTCCCTTTCACTTAAACAGTAGTTCATGCCACTCCAGTGCATTCCGCCTCCATTGCAGAAGACATTATCTCCCTGCCCCATTTCAATCCAGCCAGCCAAATCTCTCATGTAGCAGGTCTCTGGGTGCCCTGTATGGATAGCAGACCACAAGCCATTCTTGTCGCCAACAATTTTTTGTTTCTTATTTCCTCTTTCTCAATCACTCCTTCCCTCACATATACTCTCCTTGCCCAGGCTGCAAACATATGTACATACCATCCCACCCCAAAGAGAAGGAAGCCCCTCACAAATTGTAGATATTTTATTTTTGGCTTTTGTACTATATTTTATTATATTTTCCTTTTTGGCACTCATTGCCTGTATTTATGTGGCCCCATCTCCCACAGACCACACCCACCAAAACTGGAGCTCTAAATCCACATGGTCATGATTAAGATTTAGATCGTTGAGCTCTCACACTGGTTCTTTAAGTTGTTCATTAAGAGGCAACATTTAGAGAGACCACTGTGGGTATACCCACATTTCATTAATTTAGAGACCTTTCTTCTGAAGTGCCTTTGGGTCGACCCTAACCTGCAACCTTTCAGTAAACATCTGATTGCATTAAAAAATGAGTACTACAGTAGGTATGATGGTTACAGTTCATGTGAACTAGATGCACTTGGGTGATGTTCAGTCTTTCAATTCAGTTGAAGCCTGGTGACATCTTGGGGTTGTGCCCTTTGATATAAAGATAGACTGAGCAAAGCACAGACTCATTGATCCTTCTCTTTCTACCGGATCTGGATCCTACATCTAGTGTGTCAATCGCCTATTGTGTGTCCATGTGTGTTGTCAGCTGCTATGTCTCCCAGGGTGTGAGCAGAGAGTATCCCACCTCCAAGGAGGAAGTGCTGGATTTCCCAGAATTCTCAGGAGAAGGCCATGCCCACAAAGAGGCCTCATTGGCTATGATCTGATTGACAAGTTAGACTCCACCCCTACACTCTTAATCCTCAAATTTACAAATGACTATATATCTACCACAGACCACTCCTTGTCAATTTGACACTTTCACATAAATACAAATCATTTTTTTTGCTTGCTAGTTGTGCATGATTTAAAATCAGTAATGGTGTGCATCAGGATTGTATCCTCTCACCATACTGATTAAGACTCTTGGTGGAGCAAATACTCAGAGAAGCTGGATTATATGAAGAAGAATGTGGAATCAGGATAAGAAGCAAGCTTATTAATAACCTGCGGAAAGCATATGATACAGCCCTGCTTGCTGAATGTGAGGACTTGAAGTACTTGCTGTTTGCTACTCTATGTAAAGGAAACCAAAATGCTCACCAATGGATTAATAAATCATCATTATAAATGGAGAAAATATTACAGTTCTCAAAGATTATGTTCTGCTTGGCTCCACAATCAATGCTTGTGGAAGCAACAGTCAAGAGATGACATGACACACCACATTGGGTAAATCTACTGCACAAGACCTCTTTAAAGTGTGGAAAAACAAGGGTATTGCTTTGAGGACTAAGGTGCACCACTGGATAGGAAGACCTAAAAATAATCAATGCATTTGAATTATAGTGCTGGTAAAGAATATTCAAAGGGCAAGCAAATCTGTCTTGGAAGAAGTTTGGCCAAAGTTCTCTTAGATAACTATAGCTATCTATGGGGAGCTATACTTCTTAAATACTTTGGACATGTTGTCAGGAGAACCCCTGGAGAAGGATGTTGTGCTTTGTAACAATTAGGGGTAGTGAAAAGGAGGAAGACCCTGAAGGAGATGGATTGACAAAGAGACCTCAATAATGGGCTCAAACATGACAACACTTGTGAGGATGGTGCGGGACCAGGCAGTATTTCCTTCTGTTGTGCAGGGTCAGTATGGGGCACCTCACAAGAACAACAGTTGTCACTTGTTAGGTCAAGGTTTACTTGGAATTACTCAAAAACCCTATTCCTTACATTTTAGTCCCAAACAATTCTGCACCCAGGTTGGAATACTGGACATCACTGTTGCCATCAGAGACTTAAAGAATGTATCACTGATATAACCCTCACAATATCATCAATGCTACATTTTAATTTACTGTTATAGTCCCTAAAAAAATCAGTTTAACATTGTTGATCATGACAGACTACTATAAATTTAGTGTCTCGTCTTAATTACAATATCTGGGTTTATTTCTTATGTTTTTTTGTTAGGCTGGGTTCTCTAGAGAAACAAAACTAGTGATGCTTGTGATGAACTGCATGGGGATGGACAGACCTCATCTTCTCTATTACAATTAGGGAAGCCTCCATGGCCCATCCTTCCTTACCTGTTCTGACACCAGCCATTTCTCCCATGCCACTCTACATCTCTTTTGAGTTAGATAATTTGTTGCAATGGTCACAAAGAATTTACAGGAAAGTCTCACATTTAAGGGGGGTTATTGGGAAGTTATTAGGTTACCACAAGTAAGGATAAGCCAACAGTAATGATACAGTCATTGGTCTCAGCCAACAGTGAAGTCTTTCTTCAGTTCTCAGCCTAGGAGCCATGCGGTCTCTGGGCCTTTGCCTCCATGGGTTAGTCAGCCATGGCCCCTGTCACTCTGTCCCACAGTTCCATGGTCTTGGTCCAGATAAGAGGAAAGTACTCCACAGTCCAGGTGAGTGCTGCTCCTCTGGGTCTCTGGGCCACACAGTCTGTGACACATCTTGTTGTGCTGGCTGTCACTATTTCAGAGGGAAATCTTGAAGCACACTTCCAAGGCTCTCAGAGGTTCTCTCTTCTTGAGTGCTTCAAAAATTAATGGGGAAATAGAAGAGAACGATAATAGTATTAGTCCATGAACTTTTGGAAAACTTAACTTTTTCAAGATTTATTAAAATTAGCCAGCATGTATTTTTTGAGCCTGTAAGCAGGTGGGTAGGAAGGAAATAAAAATTTTACAAATCTTGTTAACAATGCTATAATAATGAGGTCTTTGGAAGACAAAATAGCATCTTTATGGGTTCACTTGTAACTAGGTTTTTCTTATATACTTTTATCATAAAATCTTAAGTTTTTGTCTAGCACATTCTCCACACATGGTTTTTAAGAGCATAACCATATCATTTTTCAGCGAATACTTTAGTGAGGGTACTTACCTGGGATCTAATAAAACCAGTTGCCATTCAGAGACAAGGTGATCCATGTACATCAGAGCAGAACTATGCTCCTTAGGATTCTTTATCCTTGATTTTTTATGATAGATCGCCAAGCTTTTCTTTTGAAGTGCCTCTGGGTGGACTTAACCTTGAAACCTTTTATTTAGCAACTGTTTGCATTTACAGTTACATCCCTTAAAGTAATCAAATGGAGTATGATTAAGCATCTTGCGTGTTAACTCCATATCCTGGTTGCCATGAAACCTTATTAATTTTTTTAATTTAAAACAATTTGGAGAAAATTTAAAGTTAAAATTCAGCGATTCTCAACCTGTGGGTCGTGACCCCTTTGGGTCAGGGAGTGGAACGACCCTTTCACTGGGGTCACCGATTCATAATAGTAGCAAAATTACAGTTACTAAGTAGCAACAAAAATAAATTTATGGTTGGGGTCACCACGACATGAGGTATCAAAGGGTCACAGCGTTAGGAAGGCCGAGAAGCACCGAGTTAAATAGTCTTGCCTTCTTCTAGTTGTCGCCTTTTGGGTCAAGGAGTGCTGATGATATTATCAACATCACCTCAATTTTCTCTTGTTATTATTTTCTGGAACTCTCTGTAAGCAGAGGAAAAGCTTCTTTTGTGTCCTTAATGTTTGGATTTTAAATTAATGGTTGTTGAGTGAAGGGACAAGTAATTAGGTTGTTCTTTATGTGTTTTGATGGTTAGAGTATATTTTATTTTTCTTCAGTGGTATCTGGGACAACAAAGGAGGCTGCTGGCCAGGTTGCATCTGATCCATGCAATTGTATAATGACAGTTCATTACTATTGGCTTTTAGAAACTACAATAGACTTTTTAGAGCCATGTCTTTCATGTTCACATTATGAACTTTTTTTCTCTTGTCTTTCTACGTTTTGGGTTGAACTTTTGCTCTCTCTATAAGCCACTCTAGATTCCTCTCAAATCTCCTTTATTCTATTTAATTAAAACATCATGATGAAACACAATGGTTTAATATATGTGTGCATAAAACTCCAACCTGTTCCACAGATAAAGGTTCTGTTTCATTTCACTGACTTTGAGTCCCTCATGTTTAAAATTAAAATCCAAAATATCTCATTTATAACAAAGAAAAAAACATAATCCAACTTAATAGTCTCAAGACATTCACATAAAATTCAGAGTGATTAAAACCTATTAAATTCTAAAGATATGACAGGCTTAATTTTTTCTTTTTCTTCCTGAGACAGTATCAGTTAATAGATTCTGTGAAGAAAGTAAATGAAACATGGAGTCCACGCTAAATACAGAACAAAGGATAACAATTTTTTTCTTTTTAACAACAAGGCAAATGTGGAATATATGAACAGATATCTAGTATTTTGCTGCTATTTCAGTTGGCACAGTGGTTAAACACTTGTCTGTTAACTGAAAGGTCATAAGTACAAATCCACTATCCTCTCCTTGGGAGAAAGATGCCGCTGTCTTCTTTCATAAAGATTACAGTTTTGGAAACTCAATGGACTAGTTGCACATATGGGTTCCAATTGCTAAGGAAAGTGACTTCTACCTTTGGAATGATTTTAAAGAAGGATTCTGACTTGGTAATCATAAAGTCTGACATTTAGGAAATAGTATTACAGTTTTAGGAAATAGAATAGAAATATGCCTCAACAAGAAATAAAGAGATTTTTATGCCTGCGTGTCTGGTAATGTGGCCAACTCCCAATTACCCATGGTAATGTGCAGTGGAGACATACGGATAATTGACATCCACTCATAACCCCAAAGCCTCAGTTTAGCGAACAGTTTCCATATCCTCTCTCTGAGAACTATTAACCAGGAGCAGAATAGACTAGTTTTTGTTTTAGCTCATATTGTGTCTATTGCCCAGCTTTAGGTGGGTGTCAATAATGAGCAATGTGTTGAACAAAAGGCTAGGAGCTAGCAGGAAAAGGAGGAGAAATCCATGGCGAGTAGAGTCCAAATTGGATAATCAGCCTCAGAACATGGGGAGTTGACAGTATGTCAATTAAAAAGAAAGAAACAAACTCCCCTGTAATTCTTTGATTGTTAAAAAAATCCTCTGAATCTTCTCATCATAAAAGCATGAATTCTACATATTCTATTGAGTTGAAAACTAGAATTATATTTTACCTAGTACCGTGCATGCTTACTTTGGCTGGAGCTTCTATTTTAGAGTTAGCTCCACTTGAGTTATGCACCTTCCTGTGTTAACAGGCCACATCATGGCCAGTTTGGTTTGCCTTTGGTTCCCCACCATCACCACAATGAGAGTAAGTGATGCGATTTACTGGGAAGCAGCTGGCGCCTGAAAGCCTTGCCCTTGCATGTATAACAGGGCAGTTAAACATTGTTTTTGCCTCAAACAGGGTGAAATTCCAAAATACCACAGAGAGAGCAAGAGATGTTTTGCATTTAAGGATAAAGGCAGTACTACATAATCTATGTACATTAAAATAGACATTTTCCCCATTTGAACACTGCTCCATAATTAAATGTAAATGTCTCATTCCAGCATAATGTATCCATGTCTGAGCACATCAATAATATCCCCATGGAACTCCCGGACACACTCTCCTTTCTCTCCGCCTTAAATTGGATGAAGAACTAGAAAGCCATTCCTGAAGCAGTTATGTAATTATCTTAGGTCTTAGGCCTATAGCCCGAGAGAAGCTAGGCCATGTCTAAATAAACTCAGGCTCCAAGCAAATGAGAGGTAGGCACTTGACTTGAGGGAGTAAAATTTGAGCACTGAACTACTTCACAGTCATTGAATATGAAATCAATGCACTGGCAAGTTGAGTGGAAGGATTATAAAGAGACTGAATTAATAAACTAAATGCTTTGGCTTATAGGTAAAAAAACAAAACAAAAACCAACCCAAATAAAAATAATTCATAAAGCGAAACCCTTGCCTACCCCATTAAAATTTTTTGCTGTTGTTGTTAAAAGATAACTATGGAAGAACTTCAAAAAGTTTGATAAAATATGGAATAAAAACAATCGGGATTTTCCCATAATTTTAAAGAAGCATTCTCATATGAAGATACTGTGATTATTACAAGAGAAGGACATTTTGCTTCTGTGAAATTTGAAACACATTGAAAAATCTGTTCACTAGCAATATCTGATTAATTCAAATGTTTCTTTGCCATTGGTTGTTCTGTGAAAATAATTTCATGTACCACCGAAAAAAGGAAAATAGTTTTATAAATTTCAGATTAATAATGGAAGGTATATTTGTTCATCAAAGACCATATAAATAATAAAATGCTAAAAGTGATATGTTTCGTATTAGAGATGGTTCATTATACAGTGAAGCAAAACTTAAAACTTTAAAATGGACATCATCATTTCAGAGTCGGAGGGTGATGACTGCCAGATAGGTAGCTCATACCTGGAGTTCCATAGAGACTGGTGAGTGGGGAGAGTTGGGGCCGAGTAGGGGTGTCAAATCTGTCTGTTGATTACCAAGACCACTCACAGCAGTTCTCTGAACCAGAAGCGGACTCCCACCCCATCGTTAGTGCTCCCTGTGGATGCGTGGGGTCTCATGTGCAGCATTCAGGGCACCCACTCTGCCTCGACTGGGCATGCCTTGCAGACCAGCCAGCCAGACCCTCCCCTCTCTTCCCGGGAGGCGTGCACCTGGCACCACAACACAACCAGGCAGATGGCAGAGGCTGCGGCCTTGCCTTTGTGCTCCCACAAACCGCCCACCAGACTGCCCTCCATACTCAGAGGTATCAGCCAAGAGGTGCCCGCCCCATGTCTGTACTCCTCAAAGATCCGCCAGTCATCCCCCTCTGTGCCCCCCACATACACACATGCATGCAGAGGTCCCCATCCTGCCACACTGCTTCAGGCTTGCCAGGCAGCAGACACAAGTCTGGCAGACGTTTCTGCAGCTGTGGCATAGGGACCCAAGCCTGTGGGGCTTACCTACTGCATTCTCCCTTCTCCTTGCTTACTCAACCCCACCCTCTGTGCTCCTAATGGGGGATCAGCATGCTAGTGGCAGCTCCCTTCCCACCTGCCTGCCTGTGGGAAGTCCCCCTAGCCAGAAACAGATCACCCAATCCCCAACTTGTCCCCTAAATATGCTCCCCTGCATTGGGGCTAACACTTTCTATCAGACTGCAGTGTGCACAGCTGCAAACAGCCCCTAAGGAGACCTGAAGGTGGCTGGAGCACAAACCATACACCAAGGTGAGAGGGGAAACCTGAGCAGGACAAAGGTGAAACACAACACCTCAAGGCAGTTGGCTAAAGGCAGCCAGTTGAAACACCAACATCAACCTCTCAAAGAGAGAGCCCAGGGCTCTGAGACACCCGGGAAAGTGGCACTTAATTCCAATAAATCGACCAAAAAACAGCAAGCTGCTTTCAGAATTTCAACAAGAAAAGAGAAACAAAATCCAATGCCAGAGGACTACCTAGATCTAACGGCAGTCACAAAAAAGGCAGTTGACCTCCCACAGAAAGAAATCTTCAGAATGCTGCTCAGAGCCATAAAGGACATGAGGGAAGCATTACAGAAAAAGGATGAAACGACAGAGGAAATAAAGGTCATGCACCAAAGGGAAATACAGGAGTTAAGGCATGAGATAACAAAAACTAATAGCAAACTCATGGACACCGCCCAGAAAATGGAGGAGACAGAGAACTGCACTAGTGACCTAGAGGATTCGCAATCACAAATTAATAAATGTGAGAAAAAGTCTAACAAATCCATCAGAGAAGCTGAAAAAACCTCAGAGCTATGTCTGACACTATGAGAAGGAACAACATCAGAATTATCAGCTTGCTGCAGGAATGCACATCAAGGAAACCTATATCCAAAATAGTGATGGAATGCTTGGAGGAAAACTTCCCTAGCTTGATGAATGAAAACAAGGCAATTATCTAGGAGGCTGAAGGAATTCCAGCTAGACTGAATCCCAAGAAGAAGTCACCAAGACATATAGTTGTTAAACTATTCAACTATGAGGAAAAGGAGAAAATTGTGAGATCAGCTAGGGAAAAACTAGCAACCACATATAAAGGCAAGCAGATAAGAATATACTCAGACCTATCAGCAGACATTACGAAGAAGAGGAGACAATGGAGCAGTATATTCCAAAAATTGCAGGAAAATAATGCAAACCCCAGAATACTCTATCCAGCCAAATTATCTATCAAAATTAATGGAGACATGAGAGTCTTCCCCGACAAGGAAAGTCTCAAAGAATATGTTAAAAGGAACCAAGCACTAAAAAACACCCTTGTCGACCCGATATGGGCAGAAGAACAACACTCATCAAGCACTTACAAGAGACTGCCACACAGAACACCACCACCCAGAGATCACCAAAGGGAAAACAGCTCCCAAGATAACACAGACTCAGCAATGGAAATAAGGCAAGAATGAACCACAAACACACGTATAGGCTGAGAATCAAAGGCTGGAGACAAACATACCAAGCAAATGGCAATTCAAAAAAAAGCATGGGTTGCAATCCTAATATGGGATAAAATTGACCTCAAAGTGCAAACCATAAAAAGAGATAAGGATGTACACTATATAATGCTCAAGGGAACAGTACATAAAGAACCACTAAGCATTCTAAACATTTACTCGCTGAACAAGCGTTCAACAGAATATGTCAATCAAACACTCCAAAAAATGAATAAAGAAATCATAGCCTTAACAATTATAATAGGTGACTTCAATACACCACTCTCTGAGAAAGATAGATAACTTAGAAAAGAAACTCAACAAGGAGGCTAAAGATCTAAACTCTACAATTAAACAATTTGACCTGATAGATAGCTACAGAGCTCTCCACCCAAATAAAAACCAATTCACATTCTTTTCAAGCCCACATGACACATATATGAAAATAGACCACATACTAGGTCATAAGTTGAACCTACATAAATTTAAGCACATTGATATCATACAGACCTCTCTTTCTGACCACCGTGCCATAAGATTGGAGACCAACAAAAGGAAGATAAATAAATCAAGGGCAAACAATTGGAAAACCAATAACTCCCTATTGCAGAAGGAGTGTGTACTGGCTCAGAACAGAGATGAAATTAGGAAATTTCTAGAAACCAGCGAGAATGAAAACATGACATACCAACATTTATTGGACACAGCAAAGGCAGTCATCAGAGGAAGTCTCATAGCATTACATGCACACATAAAGAAGGAGGAGAGGCTTATGATTGATACACTGGCACAAAATTTACAGCAACTAGAGCAGAGTCAACAAGACAATTCAGCTAATAGCAAAAGAAAAGAAATAATAAAAATTAGATCTGAGATTCAGTATAGAGAAAATAAGAAAACTATGGGAAAAAATCAATGCTGCCAAAAGCTGATTCTTTCCAAGGACAAATCGAATTGACAAACCTCTAATGGATTTGACCAAAGAAAGGAAGGAACATATTACAACAGCAAGGATGAGGGATGAAAGAGGGGAAATTACAACGGACCATAGTGAAATCAAAAGGATAATTACACAGTACTATGAAGGACTGTACTCCAATGAATTAAAAAACTTGGAAGACATGGACAAATTCTTGGAAAAACAATCCCTCCCTAGTTTATCCCTAATCGCTATCAAGAACCTCAACAGAACCATATCAATAGAAGAAATAGACAATGTTTTCAAGGGATTACCAACCAAAAAAATCACCTGGACCCGATGGGTTTACAGACGAATTCTATCAAGTGTTCAGGGAAGAACTGACCGCAATCCTACACAAACTCTTCCAGAACATAGAAAAAGATGGCAAACTCCCAAATTCCTTCTATGAAGCTAGTATAACACTGATAACTATACCAGGCAAGGATCCCACAAAAATTGAGAGCTACAGACCAATTTCCCTAATGAATATCGATGCAAAAATCCTTAATGAAATACTAGCCAACAGAATACAAAATACATAAAACAAATAATTCACCATGACAAAGTGGGATTCATACCAGGGATGCAGGTATGGTTCAACATACTTAAGACCACTATTATTATTCATCACAGTGAAATGAACAAGTATAAGAACCACATGATAATATCGATAGATGCTGAAAAAGCATTTGACAACATCCAACACTAATTCATGTTTAAGACACTCAAGAAGATAGGAATGGAAGGAAAATTCCTCAACATAATACAAGCTATATATGAAAACCAACAGCCAATGTGGTAGTCAATGGAGAAAAGATGAGATAAATTCTTCTGAAAAAGGGGACTAGACAAGTATGACCCATGTCCCCATTCCTATTTAACATCATACTGGATGTCCTAGCTAACAATACAAGGCAAAGAAAGGACATCAAAGGGATTCGCCTGGGAAAGGAAGAAGTGAAACTATCGTTATTCGCAGAGGATATGATTTTATATATGGAAAATCCTAAAAGTGCCATGAGAGGAGTACTGGATGCAATAGAGGAATATGGCAGAGTAGCAGGTTACAAGATCAACAAACAGAAGTCTATTGCACTACCATACATATCAGACAAGGACACAGAACAGGGGATTAAAAAGGGGGTACCCGTCACAATAGCCAAACAAAAATTGAAATATTTAGGGTTATACCCGACTCAAAAAACAAAAGATCTGTACGAGGAAAACTACAA
This sequence comes from Echinops telfairi, assembly GCF_000313985.2. Classification (NCBI taxonomy): domain Eukaryota; kingdom Metazoa; phylum Chordata; class Mammalia; order Afrosoricida; family Tenrecidae; genus Echinops; species Echinops telfairi. The sequence continues at coordinate 5,894,443 of NW_022103911.1, read as the reverse complement.
AACACTATTAAAAGAAACCAAGGGTTACCTCAACAAATGGAAGGACATTCCATGCTCATGGATCGGTAGACTCAATATTATAAAGATGTCAATTCTACCCAAGGTACTATATAAGTTCAATGCTATCCTGATCCAAATTCTAGCATCTTTTTTCAAAAAGTTGGAAAACTAGAATACCAACTTCATATGGAGAGGGAAGAAACCAAGAATTAGCAGAGAACTCCTCAAGAAGAAGGACAAAGTTGGAGGGCTTGCTTTTCCCGACTTTAGCACCTACTATACAGCCACAGTGGTCAAAACAACATGGTATTGGTATAATGATAGCTATTCAGACCAATGGAAAAGGATTGAAAACCCAGAAATAAAATCATCAGCATACAGACAACTGATCTTTGATAAGGGCTCCAAAAATATCAAATGAGAAGCAGATGCCCTCTTCAATTCGTGGTTCTGGAAAAAATGGATACATAGCTGCAGAAAAATGAAGCAAGACCCTTACCTCACTCCATACACAAGAAAAAACTCAAGGTGGATCACAGACCTTGAGATAAAACCCCAAGCTATTAGGGCCATTAATGAGGGAATTAGGACAAACCTGAAAACCTTGGCACAGGGATCACATAAGTTATCAGAAATCAGGAAGGACACAAACACAGAGGAGGCACAAATTGACCAGTGGGATATACTAAAGATAAAACACTTATGTACATTGAAAGAATTCGCCAAGAGAGTAATAAGAGAGACCACAGAATGGGAAAACATCTTTAGCAATGACACATCAGACAAAAGCCTTATTACTAAAATCCACAATACTATGCTAACTTACAACAAGGAAAAAACCCAATTGTCCACTCAGGAGGTGGGCAAAGGACCTGAGCAGGAGTTCTCAAGGGCAGAAATCCAAATGGCTAATAAATATATGAAAAGATGTTCCAGATCTCTAGCCATAAGAGAAATGAAAATTAAAACAACTATGAGATACAACCTAACACCCTCAAAGATAGCCCAATTCAAGAAATCAGACAGTAACAAGTGTTGGAGGGGATGTGGAGAGATAGGAACTCTTGTCCACTGCTGGTGGACCTGTAGGTATGTACAGCCATTATGGAAATCAGTTTGGCTATATCTAAAACAGTTGGAAATTGATCCAGCAACTCCCCTATTGGTCATATACCCAGAAGAGACACAAAACAAACCATGGCCAGACATCTGTGTCCCAATGTTAATCGTGGCACCATTCACAATTACAAGAGTTGGAAACAGCCCAAATTTCCATCAACAGATGAATGGATTAAAAATCTCTGGTGCATACATACAGTAGAGTATTACGCATCCCTAAAAAGCAGTGATGAATGAATGAAGCACATCACTGCATGGGAAGGACTGGAGGAAATTATGCTAAGTGAAGTCAGCCAATCACAAAAGGACAAGTACAACATGAGTCCGCTGAGGGAGGCTCAAAAAAAAAAATTTTTTTTTCAAAAAGGGCATAGGGAAGAAGATACTGTATACATATGTCCCTGGAGTGAGGTCCAGGTAATATGGCAGGGGCCAGACTAAATCCAGGGATACATATGGGATACATATGGTAGCCCACTAAAAGTGAGGAGGGAAAAAAGTATGGGTAGCCAGGGGAACAGGGCACTAATCCACACAGGAGGAGGGTGTCGATTGTGTCTCCACAGGGGAAGAGGGACCAGACTTCAACCTGGTGCTCCAAGACAAGAATGCAACACACTGACATGAAGCAGGGGACCTATAGAGGGGCCTGAGGGGCCGGTCCCGGTCCCATTACCAACTAAGTGGACAGTACCACTCTCCGCCCTGAAGAATTCACTTTGGAGCTCAGCACTGAAGCTACAGCTCAAGGAGAGGGACTTGTCTGATCAGAGCACCCAGGAGCCAATGAGGGGGGAAGGGGCAAAAAAAGTGAAGCAAATCCTGGCTTATCATATTTCGGCTCAGAACAGCAATGCATAGAGACAACCACAGGGCCGGCCTCAACACAGGACACAGCATTCCTCATTGACCCATGGCACCGTTGGGGACAACACTAGAGACACATAGTGGGGATTGTGCCCGCCCTGAGTCTACTACGCTGTAGCCAGCCTCTGGAGCATGCAGCAGAACAGCGGGGGGAGCAGAGCAATGACTTCCCCAGGGATAGATGTGGGGCCAGGGCATGGAACTCCATCAAATTCAACTGGAAAGCACTTGTGAAGGACAACAAATAGACCCTGAACTATTTTTAGGTTATTTTTGTGTTGTTGTTGTAGCTATTGTTTTGCTTTCTAATGTTACTTTGTTGTATTCAGTCTTGTGATGGTACATATTGTTGTTGCTGCATGTCTACCTGGAAGGGTTAGGCGGGATACACAGCTGGAAGAGAGAACAATGGGATGACAGTTCAAGGGGGATATGGGAGTGGGGGAAAGGAAGTGGGTGTTAACAAACCAAGGGACAAGGGAAGAACAAGTGATCCAAAATCAGTGTCAAGGAGAGTGTATAAGATCTGGCAGGGCTGGATCAAGGGTAATTTAACCGAGAGGAATTCCTGAAACCCAAATGAAGGCTGAATATGATAGTGGGACAAGAGGAAAGTACAAAGAAATAGAGGAAATAACTAGGAGGAAAAGAGCATTTATAGAGATCTAAGTACAGGAATATACAGATGTAAATATATTTATATATGATGAAGGGGAAATAGATCTATGCACATATATTTATAGGTTTAGTATTAAGGAAACAGATGGACAGTAGGCCCCTACTTAAGTACTCCTTCAACACAAGAACTCTTTGTTCTAACAATTTGGTTGTCTGAGATGTTCACCTTCCTGGCACAATCCCTGAAGACAATGGGTGCACAAGTAAATGTGGTGAAGAAAGCTGATGGTGCCCGGCTACCAAAAGTTATAGCATCTGAGGTCTTAAAGGTCTGAAGATAAAAAAGTGGCCATCTAGCTGAGAAACAACAAAACCCACATGGAAGAAGCTCACTAGCATGTCCCGACTTGATCGCTGAGGACAAAGCGGGTGCATAAGCAAATGTGGTGAAGAAAGTGGATGGTGCCCGGCTATCAAAAGAAATAGCATCTGGGGTCTTAAAGGCATGGAGATAAACAGGTGGCCATCTAGCTGAGAAACAACAAAGCCCTCATGGATGAAGCACACCAGCCTGTGAGATCACAAGGTGTTGAAAGGATCAAGTATCAGGCATCAAAGAACAAAAAAAAATCATAGCATTGTGAATGTGGGGGAGTGAAGAGTGGGGACCCAGGGCCCATCTGTGGGAAATTAGACATCCCCTTGCAGAAGGGTCGTGGGGAGGTGATGATCCAGTCAGGGTGCAGTGTAGCAATGATGAAACATACAATTTTCCTCTAGTTCTTGAATGCTTCTTTCCCCCCACTATCATGATCCCAATTCTACCTTACAAATCCGACTGGACCAGAGGATGTACATTGGTACATATAGAAACTGGAAACACAGGGGATCCAGGACAGATGTACCCCTTAGGACCAGTGGTGAGAGTGGTGATAATGAGAGGGTGGAGGGAAGGTGAGGGAGAAAGGGGGCACAGATTACAGGGATCTACATATAACCTTCTCCCTGGGGGATGGACAGTGGAGAAGTATATGAAGGGAGACTTCGGATGGTGTAAGATATGACAAAATAATAATTTATAAATTATCAAGGGTTCATGGGGGAGGGTGTAGTAGGGAGGGAGGGGAAAAATGAGGAGCTGATACCAAAGACTCAAGTAGAAGGCAAATGTTTTGAGAATGGTGATGGCAACAAATGTACAAATGTGCTTGACACAATGGATGGATGGATGGATTGTGATGAGTTGTACAAGCCCCCAATAAAATGATTCAAAAAAATTAAAATGGACACATTTTACTTCTTTACTCTATGCTTTATTAAATAATAGATATTCGGTACAGAAATTTACATGATTAGAATGATCATATAGAATTAAAAGGGACAAAGCAGAGACAAAATGTAGACATTTCTCTCAAGAATGCTGTGATTGAAATACATAAGTTTTCAGTAGGTTGGAAAAAGCTGGAGAATAACAGACATGGACATAATGTACAGAGGACTATCCAGGGCAGGTGGTAAGACATGAGATTTAGTGTAAAGGAGAAGGAAAGGGGGTCTAAATAAATTGATGCTATAGATCACGCTATAGAGATACTTAAAGCTTGGGGAAATGGGGCATTTATGCTTGAAGATCTTGAAGAGTAGAGAACAGATCATCTGCAGGAATGCATGGATCAAGAGGGGCTAGTGTCACAGGATGGTAGTGAGAATTTTGAGTACAGAGTATTGGAAGTATCAGGGTAACCTAAGGTGCATGTAGAGTTGCTATCATGTTGATTCTGACTCAGAGGCAAAGTAGAACTGCCTCTGGATTTCCAAGAGTAACTCTCTATGGGAGTAGAAAGCTTCACCTTTCTTTCAGGCAGGCTAGTGATTTTGAACTGCTGACCTTGTGGTTTGCAGCCCAACACATAAGTATGTTGACAAAAAATGGTTCAGGCCTAAGTTTAGATATCGCTATGGTTGGTAATCTATTAATAAACGTGCAGTTATTATTGACAGTTGACATTGAATAGATTAGAAATCATAGCAACCCCACAAGTGCAGGGTAGAACTACTTTATAGGGGTTTTAAGACTGTGTTTTTGGAAGCAGATTACTAGGCCTATCTCCCGAAGTGCTTTTGGGTGATTTTGAAATGTCAGTCTTATGGTGAATATTAAAGGTGATTTTTAATCATTTGTACGAAGTATCAGCACTAAAAATGATTTATGATCTAAATTTTGGTCTTAGAGGTAGATAATTGAATTAGTTGTTGGTAGGGTCTTGTGAGTAGGCATGGCAGAAATACAGGAATGGTAAAAGTAGAGGATAATAATAATGAAGGTCACCACCTGTCTCTCAGCTTATTTTATTGTGGGGATTTGCATGCTGTCATGATGCTGAATCTATGCCAACAATATTTCAAATGGTAGTAGGATAAGGCAGGGTGGGCAGGTTTCAAAGGGGTTTCCAGATTAACATAGACAAGGAAGAACTGCTCGGTGAGTCATTTCTGAAAGTTAGCTAATGAAAGCTTTCCATGAGCAGCCTAACACATAGCCACCGTGCCCCGGGGATCTGAAAACCAGCCGGGTCACACTAGAACACTGCCTTCTCCGCTTGCTTCTGGATCAGTCATCAGGAGGAAGCCATCTCTGGAGGAAAACATTGTGTTGCGTGAAGTAGAGGGACCATGAGTATGAGGGAGACCCTTGATGAGATGGATTGATCCAATAGTTGGAAAGATGGGCTCAAACATGTTGGCTATTATGAAGATGATACTGATTCAGGCAACATCTCATTCTTTTATACATGAGGTCTCCATGAAGTCAGAGCTGATCATATGTCAGCTATTTATTTAACTGTCCAAAAATAAAGGCAATTAAGATCTGGAGTAAGCTAAATGGGGAGGACAAAAATGAGAACTCAAAGAACTAAGGTCTCAATAGAATTTCAGAGGGTGAGTTGCCATTGTGTGTAGTCCAGTTAATTTAAAACTCATAACAACCCTGTAGGAGAGAGTTGAACTGCCCTATGGGATCACGTAAATTGTATTCTTTATGGAAGAAGACCACTAGATCTTTCTTCTGTGGAGTGGTTGTATGGCTTGTAATTGTCAGCTTTTGGGCTAGCACCTGAGTACCTAAATATTGTACCACTAGGGCTCACTCAAGTGGGTTTTGGACCAATATGATAGGTGATTTTATTCTTAGTGGCATCTTGATGTTTATGATTTCAGAGGAGGTAAAATCCAGTGTGCAGCCAAGACAGTGGGCTGCTTTCATCAACAGCCCCTCACTTATATATAGCAAATATCAGGAAGGAGGAACTTTGACTCATCTGTTTCCCGAAAGGCCTCCTGGTGCAGCACACTAGACGTGGGCAGGAAAAAAAGACCTGGCCCTGCCCCCACTGCCTGCTGTCTTTGTAACCAAGCAGAATTCTCCTCTCCTCTTTGATTAAATGGGCGTGGATAGATCCAGCATATGCCCATTTCGGGTCTGCTGTGAAGAATAAATTATGTATGTACAAGTTCTTAGATAGCTACGAGAAACTATTCCAATGTTTTTTTCCCCCAACAATTTTTAAGTGTGAAAATCGTCATGCTGTGATCAAGGGAATTAAGAAACTTTTACACAAATATAAATAAGTATTTCAATGATCAGAACTTAATAATTATCACATTCTGAAACCTCACCTTGAAAATAAGCTTCTGGTACCTGAACCTCGTTTACTATGATCCCTTGGTGATGGCTGAAGGCTTATTGACACTTTAAAAATCATCTCTAATTATAACCCTGGTGTTGAGCCACTTGACCGAGACCCTTCCCACTGTCTGGGAATTCTTTATTTTACGATTCAATTGCCAGACTAGACTTTAATGAATATAGATGCTTCGGTTGACCCCATTTTGCTATGATGTATTGTTTTGAGTTTCAATCAAGGTGAGTCTGAACCATGATGACCTTGTGTACAAGAAAATTAGAGTTTTATTGTGATCCAAATTCTGTAGTAGGTTGCCAGGTCTTTGCTCCTAGTCTGAAAGCTTTTTCTGAAACCTATCTCTGAGCGACTCTACTGGTATTTAAAAGGTTAGTGGGATGGCTTCCAATATCCCAGCAGCATGAAGGTCATCCCAAAACGACAGAGTGGCAGAGGAGTGGTGATATGACGCATCAGTCATTTTTACTTAGATTGATGATGTTCTTTCCATAGTCTAGTTTTCCAAGCTTTAGCTCTATCCTCCCTAGCTGGCCTGATATAGAGGTTTTAGCAAGCCTCATTGTGTCCCTACATGCAATGGCATGCTAGGACAATAAAAATGGTAAAAAGACAAAGAAGAAAATAAATGTATCAGTTTCTTTCAGCAGGAGAGGAATAATTGAAGCCACAGTATTTTTTTATTACAGCCCCCCACCTTCCAGTCTCAATTATATAAAACCTCAGAACAATTAGTTCTACCTGATGTGTAGGTTGATATAAGTATTTCTTAATTTGCAATGTCTAAAATATTACAACCCTGATTGTCTTAAGGTGTATTTTCCAAAGTAACAAAATCAAAATACCTTGCTATGAGAACCAATTTGGGATGAAGTCATAAAGAGTTTTAACCTTCTATAGATGCCAATGAAAACAAGAACCGTGAAATTGTTTTCTCTGACCTGTTCTGTCTTGTAGGCAATTTTATATTCATTTGCAAATGTTACTCCAGAATAAAGCAATTACATTTGGTGAAACACATATGGAAGTTGAGGACCTAATACTCCACCTCCTTCTTTCAAGTCCCCCTTCTTCCCTTCTCTAACCTACAGACAAAAAACCATCAATAGATTCCAGCTGGCTATGTGCACTGAAACAGTTCAGAAAAAGAAAATCCCAAATTGAAAACCATCTTAATGAACTGTTTGATAAAGCCATCGAACTGTAAGTCTCTCACAAGGAAGCGAAAAGAAAAAGCAAAAAAAAAAAAAAGTCCCAGCCAAGTTTTATACTGATGAAGAGAAGTTTAGATATCTCTTGGACCTGCATCTAACATTAACAATACCACAATTATTAATAGCAAGACCTATGGAGCTAGCTTTTACCTCACTGTCAGAAAAGAATGTGCTTGCTGCAATGTATTAGGCTTTTCTTTGACAAGTTTAAGACATTATAATGAACCAGTTGCATGGGACAGACAGATAAAGTAATCTATCAGATAAATCAGTTCTTTATCCTAGTCATGCTTGTATTCAAATGTTAAGTTCATGAGGGGGTTGGGGTAGGGAGAGATTTCTTTGTTATAATGTTCTAGACAGAGTTTCTTTTTTTCCCCCCTACCTAAGGTCCAAGTTTTTGTATACATTGGATAAAGTGCAATAAGGCTCAGAGAAAAGTTTTGTAAACTAAAACTGCTTTGTAAATGTTAAGAGAAAGATGCAATAATTAAAATAGATTCCTGGGTGCAAGTTTTATTAAATAAATATTTATTGAATACTTACAATGTTTCAACCAGGAACTCCAGTAGTGCAGTGGTTAGTGTTGGGCTGTCAATTGCAAAGTCAGTTTGAAACCACCAGCTGCTCCAAGGGAGAACGTTTCCGAACCCTCAAGGGTAGGTCTACCCCGACTACCAGATTAAAAGAATATACAGAGTCAGTGTACCAAAAGGAACTAGTCCACATTCAACCACTTCAAGAGGTATCATATGAGCAAGAACCAACTGTGCTGAAGGAAAAAGTTCAGGCTGTACTGAAATACCCCAAATGCACTGCATTACCCAAAAATAAGGCTCCAGGAATTGATGGAAAATCAACTGATATGTTTCAACCAGCTGATGAAGCACTAGAAACACTCACTTGCCTATACTAGAAAATTTGGAAAACAGCTACTTGACTAAGAGATTAGAAGAGATTGATATTTGTACCTATAACAAAGAAAGGTAACCTAACAGAATGCTCAAGTTATAGGAAAACCTCATTAAAATCACCTGTAAGTAAAATTTTGCGTATGATCATCCAACAATGGTAGCAGCAGTACATGGACAGGGTGGCACCAAAGGTTCAGGCTGGATTTTGAAAAGAACTTGAAACAAGGGATATCACAGATGATGCCAGATGGTTCTTGGCTCAAAGAAAAGTATACCAGAAAGACGTTTACATATGTTGTATTGATTATGCCAAGGCACTTGACTGTGTGAATCATAACAAAGCATGGGAATGAGAAGAATGGGAATTTTAGAACAGTGAAAGGCTCAATTGGAACATGTACAGAGAAGTAGTGTGTGTCATCATACTGTAAGATGGACCCCAATATCATGATTCCAATTCTACCTTACAAATCTGGCTAGACCAGAGGATGTACGTTGGTACAGATAGGAACTGGAAACACAGGGAATCCAGGACAGATGATCCCTTCAGGACCAGTGGTGTGAGTGGTGATACCTGGAGGGTGGAAGGAAGGTAGGGTAGAAAGGGGGGGCCATTATAAGGATTTACATATAACCTCCTCCCTGGGGGATAGCCAACAGAAGAGTGGGTGAAGGGAGACATCAGACAGTGTAAGATATGACAAAATAATTTAAAAATTACCAAGGGCGCATGAGGGTGGGGGAGCAGGGAGGGAGGGGGAAAATGAGGGGCTGATATCAAGGGCTCAAGTAGAAAGAAAACGTTTTGCAAACGATGATGGCAACAAATGTACTAATGTGCTTGACACAATGGATATGTATGGATAGTGATAAGAATTTTATGAGCTCCCAATAAAATGATTAAAAAAAAAGCTGGGCAAACCATCAGAGAAACTGGTTTATATGAAGAAAAATGGGCAGCAGAATTGGAGGAAGTCTTATTAATAACTTTAGATATGGAGATGACACAATCTTGCTTCCTGACTCGGAGCACTTGCTGATGAAGATCAAAGATTGCAGTCTTCAGTAGGGATCACTATTCAATATAAAGAAAACCCAGATTCATACAACCGGACCAGTATGTCACATCACAATAAAAGGAGAAAAGATAGAAGTTGTGAAGGATTTTGTATTGGTTGGATCTATAACAATGTCCATGGAAGTGACAGTCAAATGATGCATTGTTTTGGGCAAATATTTGCACAAGACCTCTTTTCAGTGTTGAAAAGCAAGGATGTTACTTCGAGGAATAATGTGCACCTGACTCAAGCCATGGTATTTCCACTTGCATAATATGTGTCCGAAAGTGGGGCACTGAGTAAGGAAGCCCGAAGAAGAACCGACACATTTGAACTATGGTGCTGGCAAAGAATATGCAAACTGCTGTGGACTTCCAGAAGATCCGACAAATAAGTCTTGGAAGAAGTACAGACAGAATGCTCCTTAGAGCAGTGGTTCTCAACCTGTGGGTCTCATAACCCCCTTTGGGCTGAATGACCCTTTCACCAGGGTCACCTGATTCATGGCAGTAGCAAAGTTACAGTGATGAAGTAGCAACGAGAATAATTTTATGGCTGGGGGCGTCACCACAACATGAGGAACTGTATTAAAGGGTCGCGGCATTAGGAAGGTTGAGAACCACTGACTTAGAGGAAAGGAGGGTGAGACCTGGCTTCATGTACTTTGGACATGTTATCAAGGGAGACCAGTCCCTGGAAAAGGACATTGGGCTTAGTAAAGTAGAGAGGCAGCAAAGAAGATGGATTGACACAGCGACTCAATTAATTGGCTCAAACATAGCAATCATGGTGAGGATGGTGCAGGACTGTGCAGTGTTTCTTTTCGTGCATGTAGGGTTGCTAGGAGATGGATCTAACTGGATGGTATCTCATAACAGCACAGTACTGCAGCCTATGATTTGCTGATGCTGTTTTCTGATGTTAACTCACAGATGTTCAGTGTTAATGATTTACTGACTGTTCAAGACACTTCCCTGTAGCAAGTAAGACCCGTTTTACAGATAAGCTAGTATTGGTGTTGAGTGTCCTAATTTGTAGGAAGTATGGGAATGCTCAATTCTAGTGACATACAACCATTGGACTGTTTATGTGCTTGGGAGCCTTTAGGACTCGGTCTTCATTGTTAAGACACTGGTGACAAGTTCATAAAAAGCAAGCCTATAATGGTCTTAGGCAGTGTTTCATATCAGAAACTGAGTTCGTCACGTTTCTCATACTGTAATATCTGTACCCATAATACTATGTGTGGCAAAAGAAAACAAATGAATTTTAACTCTCCAAATGTGATGCAGGCTTTAGATATCCAAATGATGATGAAATCATTAAAGTCTATGACCTATGATAATGGAAAGAGAGTTATGAAATGCTATGTGAGCAAGGACTATCTCATTCGACCCTTTAGACCATACTTTTGATGACAATAGGATTTTGGAAGCTCTTAAAAGAATTATTAGCATAAAATTGACAATTTTAACAATGCAGAGGCAAGGCCTAATCCATGCAGCGGTGAGGCTGTTAAAAATTTGCACAGAAGACCAATGCCAGAAAAGGAAGCCTATGCTGATTCAGATGAAATCACACAGTATTTTTGTAAACCTGAAGGAAAGAAAGGAGAAAACCATTTCAAATTCTTTAATTCTACCATGGGCTGGTTTCACTGCTTCAAACTCAGATTTGGCTTATAAAATGTATATATTACCATGGAGGAAGGAGGCACAGATGAGGTAAGACAAAATGAAGATTATCAACAAGATGTGATAGGAGAAAATTCCAAGTTTAATTATATCATACAGAGACTCCTTTATTAATTGCTGAATAGGAGAAAGACAAGACAAAAAATAACATTCAGATGAGAAAGACCATCAACATGAAGCGGAAGACAGAAAATTGGCGCAATATCATGATCGGTGGCAGATCAATTCTAGGAGAGTTTTAATCTATCTTCAAACACACACTACTTAAGGCAACACATTTTTATATTGCTGGTAATGATCAGAAAGAACTCCAATAAAATTAGAATTTCTGTCAAGAATCATGCGAAGTAGGGCTTCCACTACTGTAAACTGTGGTCTTCTGCAAACTATGTGCTTAGAATTTAAGCTCTAATACACAGAGCAAATTTTCAATGTGGAAGAAACAGGATTGTTTTGGTAAAGGATGCCAGAACGAACCTACATTTATAAAGAGGCCAAGTTGATGCCTGGTTTCCAGGCATTTGAAGACAGCATCATGCTGCTACTTGGAGGAAATACTGCTGGATTTAGATTAAAACCTTTTCTTGTTTACAATTCTGAAAACCCCCAAGCATTAAAAACATTGACGAAAATAAGCTGCCAGTCGAATACAGGAGCAAGTGACTTGAAGGCTTGTGTGGTGATTATACTATTCGAAGACTGGTTTTTAAATTGTTTTTATTCCAGGAGTGCTTGCCTTTGGTAGATGATCTAAATTAAGATTTGAAAGTGGCATATCTTTGTCCCAATATGAGAGCTGTGATTCAGCTGGTGAATCAAGGTATAATAACCATTTCAAGGCCTCCGACCTGTCAACTACCTGTGCCCAGGCAATGGCTGCAACAGCTAGAGGAACTCTGGAATATTATTATAGCCTGCAGTTGATCTAGACCCTTACATCTACCCAAGAGAATGTTTTTAAAAAATGTATTCAGGGATTCAGAAAAAAAATGTTGAGTTTTATGAACAGACTTCAAGCATTTGAACAAGATAATGCAGTAAACCGAAAGAGTGAAAAATAAACAAAACAACAACAAAAACAAAACCCAAATAAGCAAATTGTCCAACTCTGGATAGAGGAGAACCGGCTCACAGTGTTTCCAAGGGTGTAGGTCCTTACTGAAGCAAATTTCCTCATCTTCCTCCAACAATGGCTGGAAGTTTCAAGCTGCTGACCTTTCTGTTAGCAGTCATGCACTTTGACCCTTGCTTCCCCAAAGTGGGACAATCATCCACATGGTAAGAATGCTACATTTAGTATTCGATTTGGCCAGTGCGTAACAGCTCATCTATCACCAAGAAGGGGGATTGATGGATCAGGACTTAGTGGGTTTTAAGGAGGAAAGAAATGTCAAAGAAGAAAGAAATAGAGTAAGTCCCCATTTATGATGTATTCAAGTTATGAGGAACAATACTTAGTGCTGTTCTCTTTTCTTGTCTTTTACATCTTTTTGTTAGTAATATGCACTACATACAGTGTTGCATTGATTAATTTGCTGATGTCCCTAGTGAAAGAATTAGTTTCTAAATGACCCCCACATCTGATTATTTTGCTAAAGTCAGGCAGATTTGAGAATTGGTGAGATTTCACTGCAAAATAGATGAAGAAAAAGAACAAGACCTTACAGACAAGTCTCATTAATTATATGACCAGACACAGACCTCAATCCCAGGGATAATCCAAATGATCCAGAACCTTCCAGGAGTGGAATTTTTACTGCAACTGGCAAAATGTCAGCACCACCCAACTCTTCCTCATCATGGCCACAAATGTCCTTGATTTGTATACTTTAATATAGATATCCATTAAAATATATCTCTAGTTTATGTTTAATGTTTCTAACCTCTAAAAACATATAAAGAATAGATTTTTAAAGACATTAATAAAAGGCAATAAAAATATAATTTTTAAAAGAGGTATTTGATTTACATATGAGCCAATTTATAAAAGAACCCTTGGAATAAAATCTCATTTTAAGTCAGGGACTGTATAAAATAATTCTATTTAATACTAGACAGACAAGATTCTTGAAATTTTAATAATCTGTTTACAAAGTTGTAACAAATTACTAGTTCAACGTTTTAAATCTTTTCTCAACACTTTTTCCCCCCACACAACTTTATTCTCAGATATAGAGAAAAATTTTAAAAATTATAAATTTATAAAAACAGAAGAGCACTTTCTATTACTTGTTCTAAATATGCACTGATGAAGAGAATTCATTGTTTTCTGATAAGATTTTGGTTTTTAGGAGAGATGTGAAAAATAATTTGTCTACCTCCCTCGTCTACCAGTAAGGAAAATAAGGTTCAAAGAAGCCTGGTTGTTTGGTCAGCAAACACCATAAGGAGGCCCAGGACAGTGACTACTAGATCAAACGCTCATTTCTTTGTATCAGAATGCTTTGAGGAGTAATTGATCCTAGGCAGGGAGTTAATTCTCATGTTAGTAAAAAATCTCAATAGATGCAAAATATTAGCCCAGATTTAATGTAGTATAAAATAGAGAAAGACAAAAAATTTTAAATATCCTAAAATCTGTAAAATCAAACAAACAAAAACACCTTAAATTGTTGGAATTTAAGATATCATGTTGGTTATGTTTTTTATTTCTGAGAAATGATGTGCCGTAAGTGAATTAATCCTGTTGTGGAATCATTTTTAATGGGGATAAGTAAGAAGGAATAATATTAACCAATATTTGTTAAATTGCATCGTTAAAAAGAAATACATCATGGAACCCAAAGGTTGAAAATGTTAACTGGATTATTCCCTCATTTATCTGTAACAGGTGAGAACAGAATTCACATAACCATTCATTCATCTATGGGAAACCGGAATGACCATGAACCGCCTCAGGTTTTATAGGCTGTAAATCTGTATGGGAGTGGATCACCAGCTCCTTTCTACGATGAAGTTATTAGTGGGCTCAAATTGTTCTTTTGGTTAGCAGCCAATAACTTTAACCATTGAGCCAGGATTTAGGGATAAGCAAGGATTTTTTCTTGTTAAAACAAAATAATAATCTAAATAAGAAAGCATGTTGTTTTTCTCTTTGTCTAAAAATCTTGGGGACAGGAGGATCTGTACTGTAATTATCCTTTTGAAACTCCCAGAGGCTTTAATTGACATCCTCATTTCTCTTTTTAAGTAGGCTTATTCAGCTTGACACAGCATAAGTTACCTGAAATTCTTTTAATTTCTTATTTAGATGAAGGAAGGTAGCTATCAGTTTTGTAATGAACACCGGCCTTCACAGCTATCAATGTTTTGGTGGTAAAAGTATAAATGAAAAGATAATACGCTACTTAATGCATAATTCCTGGATCGAGGTCCAGGCACTTTGGCAAGGGTCAGACCCAACCCAGGGGTGCAAATGGCATCCAACTAAAAAGGAGGTGGTGGGGAGACAGGGTGGTGGGGAACAGGGCACTAATCCACACACGGAAGGGTATTGTTTGTGTCTCCACAGGAAACGGAGAGAAAGACCAAACTTCATTCCTGAGCACCTAGCCTTGGGCCTCCACACCAGCATGAAGCAGGGAACTCACAGTGAGGACTAAGAGGGGGCCAGACCCAAGCCAAGCTATGTTGATCCCCTCCCCAGAAGAATGTAACACAGAGGACAGCGCTGAAGATATAGCCTGGGGAGAATGACAGGTCTGTCCAGACCATATCGGAGCCAACTAAGAGAGAAAAAGAGGCAGAGAGAGAGAGAGTGGACCTCATCATGGCCCAGCAAGCCCAGGGGATGACATTCCTTCTCTGAGCAGCCAATGAACAGAGAGGACCATAGGGCTGGTCCCACCAGAGACATGATGTTTCCTCATGGACCCACAGCACTACCAGAACAGCAAACACTACCAGGACAGCACTGGAGACACGAGGATGGGAGAGTCGGGGAGAGAGGGGAAAAAAGAGGAGTT
Organism: Echinops telfairi; assembly: GCF_000313985.2. NCBI lineage: Eukaryota > Metazoa > Chordata > Mammalia > Afrosoricida > Tenrecidae > Echinops > Echinops telfairi. The sequence continues at coordinate 5,879,293 of NW_022103911.1, read as the reverse complement.
GATACCAAGGGTTCAAGTAGAAAGAAAATGTTTTGGCAAGGATGATGGCAACATATGTACAAGTGTGCTTGATATAATTGAATTATGGATTGTTATAAGATCTGTAAGAATCCCAATAAAATGATTAACATAACTTAAAAAAAGAAAGAAAATACGTTACCATAGCCTCAGGGGTATCTTTTTAAAAATTTTGTAAATATATCCATTAATGCTATAAATATGCACTGAGCACCTGGCATGTACTTCTCCTAAGGGCTGCATTACAAAATTAAAAGTAGTGCAGTGTATCATAAAAGTATAGAGAGATTTGTGTTAATGAAGCTTTGCTCCAAATACTACAGGAAATACAAGGATGGTGAGATAACTACGTGGGAGGCGGTGGAGTTTTGTCAGGGAATGCTTCAAAAGCTGATATGGTATTTCATTTATTTAGTCCAAAGGACCAGGATTTTCTACAAAAACAGAATGGGAAATGAAGAGGACAGAGAATGAATATGTTGGGGGGAAATAATGTGCTAGAAATGGCTTTCTAATCAAAGACATGGAGGCCAATCGCATCAATTTCTTTCTTTCTTTTTTTTTAATGCTCTTGCCCTGTGTCAATTTCTTTATTGGCATTTCCAGTGGAGAGTCACTACTAACCTTGATCTTGCAGTGAAATACAGTGGTACACTGATGAAATCACAACTGGGCCACAACTAAGATTCATGAACATTTTCCCATGGAAAAATCCTCATAAAGTCTGTTGTTTCTTATAAATTCATGCGCCTGTAAGGAAAAGGCCTATAAAGAGAAACATTCATACTCATGAATCTAAAATCTTTCTGTGATTATAGCAGGGTGGCTTGAACATCTATAGGAAGGGGAGTAAAAATGCTAGCGATGCTGCCCTTCCATTTGGGGCCAAGGTGGCTTTGTGCCCTTTGGCTTTGTGCCAGGTCACATAGGCACACAGTTAACCAGTACAGGAATAATTAGTTTCTCTATAATTTTCAAAATAGGAAAAAAGCCCAGTTTGATCAACAAAACCTTGAGATGAACAAATTTAAGTTGTAGGTTAGTTCCCCCTGACCCACCAATAATTTTTTGTGCTCTCTTAGACTGCAACTCTTATGTCTTCCTTTTAGATAGAGTTTTATACGCCCTAAGTCAATTTTGTGAATTCCCATCCTTTGATGGAATTAAAACTATTTAAAAAGGAAGTTAGTAAATAAATGAAGTTGTTAACTTAAAATTAATCTTCCTTGGGATAGATTAATTATCTATTCCAATACACACTCTGTCTTTATCATGATTATTTTGGAACATTGGGCAAAGAACTTATTTTTTAAAGATATTCCATTTAATTTCAATTTCAATGAGAATACGCAAGGCAGCTTAGTGTCCCCTTGAAGGATATTTACATCTCAAAAATTTCTGATATTTCAATTTCCTTCCAATAAGAAAACTTGCATTTTTGGCAAACTATACAACCTTAAAGGATATTCAATGGTTACTGTAAGAAGAAACCCTACTTACTCAGATATTTAGAGCATACAGGTTCTTAAGGGATTAAGGATATTATTTCACCCTTCTCATTGGAAAAATGGAATCGAGTGATGCATGTGCAACATAGACCCTGGAGTTTGGGGCTTAAGGCATACGTAAAACTTTATGAACTGACTTATGTACTTTCCAAGTTGGATTTGTTATACATGTGGATATCAGTTTCTTAGTTTTCTCTGTGTTTTTAGGGGCTTAACTACAGGATATTCTTCTTGTAATTTGCTTGACTTATGCTGTTCAACATTGTCTGAAAAAAATGTTTTTAATGTTTTGCAAGTGGAAATGCCTCATGGTCTTGTTGGCTTTATTTAGGTGTAACAGAGAGAAAGAATTTTTATAATAAAATATTGGTTTTTATATTTTAGAATTACCCCCCCCCCCCATTTTAGCAAGGAAAGAAGAAGAATACTGAGTGAAAACCGTATAAACTGCATCTGGATGATTTCCCTCCGATATCAATAGAGTCAAAATCTTGGTAACTCTCATGGAATTGTTTTATATCACATTTTACCCCTGATGAAATTAAATGGTGTTCTTCTCAAAGCAAGGAACTGACTAACTCCTTTCTACGATGAAGAATTATTACCTTCATCAGAAGGCAGCATGAGTAGCTGTGAAAGGGCTCAACATTTTAAATTGCCTTCCAATATAAGACAAGCTTGTATTTCTGGCACCATCTACATGTAAAACAATAAATGGTATGGTAAGAAACCATATTTCAGAAGTCTTTCAGAAGGTGATCTTTTTATAAAGAAGCTTATAAATAGTTAAGAGACCAACTAGGAACAAGATGGCATCAATGCATGCTTCCTGGTTTTGATGCTTCCAAGGCATATAATCTGAAAAGCTATTTTACTTTTCTGAGTTTCGGTATCATGGATGATTAACCCAGACAAATAAACTTGCCTATATTCATATCACTAATTACAGTGAAACCTAAATCAGAAAAGGTATGGAAATGTGTACCACAAAGTGCCAGATTACTGTAATTTATGATTTCAGTATCTCTGAAAAAGAGTGGGCAATTATGACTAATACAATTATTTGAGTCGTTAATTTTCCATTTTAAGGAATACTATTAGTAATACAAACTTTAAATCTACTTCTTTCAATTCAAAGAATGAATGTTTCAGCATTTCAATTCATATACATAATTTCTATTAGTATTAGACTAAAGAGAATTTTATAGACAGAACTGTTTTACTCTAAAAAACATTTAAAAGTACAAACTTTAAAAAGAATTTTCTCCAAAATAATAGGAACACTTCAAGACAAATCATATAATACATTGGTGCTCATATCATATGTCGGTCATTTAAAATATTAATGTATTTAATAATCATACTAATGTATTTCATAATCATTAGTGGCATCTTTGTAGGGATCTATTCTGTCAAAAGAAATATCATTATTTAAATAACAGTGTCAAACAGAATTAGAAATAGTAGGAAGCTGCTTTCAGACAAGACTGAGCTCTTCTTTCATGAGTGTAAAATGGACATTATTTTAATATGCTTAGCAAAATGCTGCTGCTGAAAAATAATATTTGTGCTTTAGAAATTGCACAATTTGAGAAGCTGACTAACCAACAATTACATTCCAACTACATGCAGAACATTTCATGTAGAGCACACATGTCGGAAGACAATATCCTCGTGCACATCCATTGGCTTTGTAAGCAGTTATAAACTTGATATATTGTGCTAGCTTGTTCCTTTTGTTGGACAAAGAAGAGGGAGGGATTATCCATCTGGCTTCTGTCCTGAAGTTTAGCCCAAGAGGGAGGTGATGCAGGGTGAAGACCTAGAATTCCAGCACCAAATCAAAGGCCTGCTGACATTGCGAAGCTGTGTGGTTATTAAATGCTACGGCTCTTTTCAGGTCGTTGTTGCCGACCTCTGATTCCTTCACATACAAGGTCTTCCAGAGGTTCCTAAGAGAATGTGCCTCAATAACAAAGTCATATCAGCCATCATGTTCCACCTCTTCCTGTGGCAACCATTTACAAGAGTTTGCAGTCTACTCCCAAGCATTTGCCAATAATATCCCCATAATTACTTTTGAAATCACTAGTCCACCTGTCAGCACAAAGATGACTAGTATAAATAATGTCAAATGGGAATTAAACTTTTTACTGGGAAACCAGTCTATTACCATAAGCATATTGCGGGCAGATAGAACCACTTCAGTACACAAATTTATTAGGGACAATAAATTTGGAGGATTAAATATCCCACAGTTACTGGATATGCATATTTACTGTACTCATATGCATCCAGAACTAATTGAAAACTGTTTAGGATGGCAACAGTACCTTAGGGTTTTTCACTTAGAAGAAGAGATATTTGGCTTCTTCATTTTTGGTACTAAATAATATTTGTGTAAATGGCAACTGGAGCCCTTAGGAAACTTTATACTGAGTTGTCTCATGGAAATACTGTGAAATTTAATTTTATAAGTGCGTAATGGACAGGATACATTTTAAGATTTAAGGGGAAGGGAACAGAAGAATGGAGAACCCGAAGAACTGGCTTGACAACTTATTTGGTGAAACCACAATGGGATAGACCATGGTAACCTTCTGAGAAATAAAAACAAGGGAGACTGGTTTGCCTTTGACCTTAGCTTATCTTCCAGGACGCATACCTGTTGTCATCAAGTTGATTCTGACTCATGACAACGCACATGTTTCATCCAGAGATGTAAATGGTTCTCCCATGTATATCTCCAGCCTGGTTTTCTCCTGAGTCAGAGCTACATCCTGACCTAAGACTTTCCTCTCTCTCTCTCTTTTTTCATCTGTTTGTGCAGAGATAGATGAGCTCTGATGTCCCAATTTGGATTCAGAGGAAATGTAACTCAGTGCCATCAAGTCAATTCTGACTCATAGCGGCCCTTAGAGTAATTTTAAAGTCCCTGGGTGGTATAACAGCTCCGGAGGCATAGGGGTTGCATATTGGGTTGCTAGCCACAAGGCCAGCCGTTTAAAACCACCAGACACTCCACAGGAGAAAGATGCGGCATTTTACTCCTGTAAATTGAACACTCCTAAGAGTGTTCTCAGAAACCCACAAGGGCAGTGTTACCCTGTCCTAGTTACACTCTCAGAAACCCACAAGGGGCAGTCAGAGGAAAAGGAGGCCCTTTAAGTCTACTGTGTCATCCACTGCAAGTTAAGTCTGACCAGAGGAGTCTTCACTAAAAATGGGAATCCAAAGACTTGCTAATTAAGGTTTTCATTTTTGCTGTTTGTTCCCCCTCTAGTTTTTCCCTGTGATGTCTTTTAGAAAACTTCTCTGGAAGGATAGTTGTGGTCTGGGGAAAAATTCAGGTATTCTTAATTCTTCTGGCTAAAATGATTGCATTCAATATAAATTTAATTTCACCATGTGTTAGAAATCTCCTCAATGCACTTTGGATACAATTATGGCATGTAAAATCTAGAGAATTTATACTGAAATATTTGTACATGGTGGAGTTTCAGTGTAATCAGAATCGCTCTTACATAAGATATGATACACAAAGCATAAGAAGTAGTGGGAGAGTTGAGAGAATAAATAAATTCAGGCTACATATAAAAGAAATTCATGACATAACTATAAAAATGATTATTAGTGATGAATAGTACAGATTACATAAAACCCCTTTTCTGTGATGGTTGTGTTGAACATAATATGAAGATTAACGGTCTCTTAGTGAAGAGACTTCTGGGATGGGGTATATTCAAGTTAAAGAATTGAGTTTACACAAAGTATAATACCAAGAAACAGGGAGGGTGTAGATAATACACTTATCACAGAACGTAAGGCAGTGCAGGCAGTGAATGAAGGAGCAGAGAAGCAGGGCGGATATGGAGTCACTTGAAAAGGTGCATGAACTTGGAAAAACCAGAGGAAGGTTCATGTGAACATTGTTGAGTGTGAACATGTATTTAAGATATTAGAAGTTAGAGATTTAAAAAAAAATATTTTACTAAAGTGAAAATAGAGTGATGATAGTTTGGGTGTACAAAGACAAGTGCATTTTGGTAATGTAGAAGTCTATGAATGAGAAACCCACTCCGATTTACTCATACAAAGCCTATCTCCTGCCATTAGAAGAGATTGACCATAAGAAATTGTAAATCATTTGTTCCTTTCTTTGTGCTTTGCTGTCATTTGTATATAAGGTCTACAAAACAAAATAGCGTGTGTGGAATTAATTATCAGTTCTTCCAAGAGACCATAATTGGATTCCCTAGGTCTTGAATGCTGAAGAAAAACTGGTATATCACATTTCTAAATATTTCCAGTCTCTAAAAACTCAATGTCCAGAAAATAATTCCTTCAAATTATTTTGTTTAGCAAGAGAAGTCTTTAATCTGTAATACAGTTAGCCTTGGTATTCTTCCCATAGGGTGTTGGATTTCTCTGCCAATTGAGGCTGCTTTCTGCCATTTGAGTCAGAACTTTGTTATATATTAGTTGGCTTAAGTGAATATTACAGACATTATTTCTTTGTTCATCATTTGGCCTAAAGGGATTTGTGGACATGCTTTTGTCTACTAATTAACAAGCACACTTTTTAACATGTTACTTGGCAGTTTTGGGTCATAAAATCCTTTCTTTCAATAGCTGTCATTTAAAAAGAATAGTATTACAGGCAGAAAAAAACTCCCTTTCTTTTTTAACGTTAGAGAAGTTTCTGTTTTTCCTTTTGAATAAGAACATTGGTACGATCTTAGGTGATTTTGTGGAATAGATCGACCTTCCCTTCAATGCACAGATCTCTGTAACGCAATTCATGCCAGTTGATTATGAAGTTTCAGCTAGAGCAATTCTAAAGAATAGCATATATTTTTGTATTGAATAAAACCTATATTGCCATTTACTAACTTGTTCCTTTGAAGGCAGTCATTCTGTTTCGGTGCCTCATCCTTAAGTTTTCTCTTTGTTGGGTCTACAGCCTCCTGCTACTTACACTACTTTTTCATATGCTATGGCCTCCAGCTCTCTCAGCATCTAGGATGAACTTCTCCACACAAATTACTTATTTCAAGTTTCTCAGATTGAAATTAAAACCTGGACTTCTGGGTTCAAATACTACCTATTTAGCATCACTTCTTTTGATTATCCCCACAGTTCAAGAAAAAAATTATTTTGAGAGTAAAGATATCTATTTATGTATTTATCTATCATCTATCTACCACTTTTATTGTAGAATGTAGGATTTAATTTCTACTAGCTAAAAAAGTAGATGAGGCCTGAAACATAACAGAACATTTGAATATAAATGCATCCTACTTCTTCCATTACTTATATCAGAGATGTAAACTTTCATTAGCCAGCAGCAAGCGTATACTACTGGTGATTAGTATGGAAACTGAAAAATTAAAAAAAGGTGAATTTAATTCTTCCCAGTCCATTCTTACAATTTTTGACTTTTTGTATTAATTCAGGTTTACACCTTCTAATTAAGGGAATCTGATCAGAGGAGGAGGTGACAGGAAATGGAGTATGGGAGTCTGGAAGGTATAATTCATCACAG
>NW_022103911.1:5867355-5869092 GCF_000313985.2 Echinops telfairi | reverse complement strand
TCCAATCCCGATGCTGTGCTTCTCTTCATATAATCAGCCTCCAATTGCTTAAACATTACCTTTGTAAAGATGGCTGGCAAATATTAATTCCAAAGTCTTTGTTCTGAGCCCTTGATCTGTATTTCCAAATTTTTTCTTGACATTTCAACTTGGTTGTTATATTTGAACATAGATTCAGCGTTTCCCCAAATCTCTGCTTTCTTTTCTATTAAAAAACAAACAAAAAACATTTGGGTTCTTTCCCAAGTTGTAGTATCATTCAAACTTTAAAGTCATATTTAATTGTTCTTGTCCCTATATTCAAGTAGTTATCATTAGGTGAATTCTTTTCAAATAGGCATTTCTTAGGTCTTTCAGCATTGTGAGAATGTGATGCTGCTAAAAGCACAGACAAAAATAAATGGCTGGATTTCACATCTAGCTTGGCCATGAACTAACTTTTCAACTTTGGGAAACTGGACCTCAATTTCTTAATTTGATAATTGGGCATAATAATGTTATTCTTCTGTACCCCATAGTATATTTGAAAGTTAAAAATAATATATTTTGTGCCCTTAGAACAGTGCCTATTAATGTAAATGCTCAATTAATCTTATCTATTAATTTTCAACCGAATGCTAATAATGCTAATGCTATTGCAGCATCTCTCACAGTCTATACACTGGCTTCAAAGTAAATAATTTATATAAGACACTATTTTAAACCTTATGTGAAATCTACTGAATTATGGCAACTTTTTTGCCTCCTGTGACTTCTGATTAATTAAAAAGAAAAATTGCAAAGTGGGAAATTCTATTCCTTTCCCACAATGGGGAGACAACAGGTTAAGAAGAGGCTTAAGGAATCCAAAGACAGATGTATAGTTTGGAATGCAAAAATAAAACAAAACAGGAGTGCTCATGCAATATCAACTCAAGCGAATTTAGTTTGAAGATAATTTATGGATCAGAAGATCTCAGGATAGGGAAATGCGAAACTGTGTTATAGCCTCTGGACATCTCTGCAAGGATTATTTGGTTAAACAACAACATCAAATAATACCTCTCTGTAGAGTCATGGGCACTCTGGATCACGATGTATAACAAGAGACACGGAATTTCTTTGCCTGTTTTTCTTTCATCCAAAGACAACCACTTTTAACCTTACTGAAGCCATTTGCTGAGAATGAAAACCTCATTTATATAATTGCTTTACAAGCCTCCTCTACTAATTTATAATTGTTTGTTGTTTCTTTCTTTGAAAGACATTTGTAAGATTCCTCATCCTCACTGTGTATTTAATACTACTGATTTTAAATGGTTCTGTTTTTAATTTTTAACAGACTATGCCCTTTAAAAGGGTGATTAGGACATAGTGTTCCTATAGATTTGATTTTCTCTGCCTGGTGCATTTTCTTTTCTTATTTTAATGGCACCTGGGGATACTGACAGAGTTTTACTGTTGCCTAGTTCCTCTTGTCCTGTGACTTATTTCTGTCAAAGTTATGAAATATTTATCCACATGCCAAAGAATCATGAAGTATTTTATGGACTTTTCATAAAGAATGACTGAATATTATATAAAGAACTTAACTTTGTAAATGTATAGTAGGCCTGTGAAAATAGAATGAAGTATTTGCTAGAGTCCCCATTTCTGGACAGCCTTCACTCACTGACATATAAAATATTTCCTAATACAAAACTAATGAGTCGTCTCTAGCATTGTGGGTATTATCTACCGATCTAAGATCAAGAATTC
>NW_022103911.1:5864519-5866065 GCF_000313985.2 Echinops telfairi | reverse complement strand
TGAAGCACTAGAAACACTCACTAGTCTATGCCAAGAACTTGGAAGACAGCTACATGGCCAACTGACTGGAAGAGATCCATATTTATACCCATTTCAAAGATAGGGGACCTAACAGAATGCACACGTTACAGAACAATATCCTATTTTTATTCCCAATTAAGTTACTAATATTTTTATATCTTAATTCAAAGGATTTTCAAATTATTTTCTGAGTTCTTTGTTCTTGGTTGGGAGGAAATGTTTATTTAGCAGATGACTAAGAGTCAAAATTTGTAACAAGAATAAATCCTATTGTTAGGGATTTATTATGGTACCTTTATAAGTAAATTTATACTCTAATTTATTACTGTGCAGCTTTTTTTAAGTGCCTCTTAGTGAACTTTTTTCTCTTCTGAATTCTTAAAGAATATCTTCTTTGCCCACCATCTCTTTTCTTTCCCCATTCTCCACTTATCTTCCTTTACTTTTAATCCCAGACATTTTTCATCTATTTTTCCTTCCATTCTCCTCTATCCTCTTCCTTCCTCTTTTCTTCCTTTTGATTATCACTATTTTATTTGGGAGCTCTTGACCAGAGGTGAGGTTTCAGACCAAATAATTCATTCCAATGTTAGAAACGTATTTGTTTGTTTTATATTGTTGTATGGTCTGACCACATGACATGAGTACTCTTTGATTATACTATATCTTGAATCCAAACTTTAAAACAGTAAAGTTCAATTTCCTCTGCATAAATTATTTGAATACAGCGATCATATTTAATGTCCACTCACGAAGAAATGCCTTAGAATAATCTTTTTTGCCATAGTTTCTTCTGAGCTTTGTGTGTCTTTCTGTAATTGCATCTTACTAACTGATGTATTGCTTAACAAATGTTCTCAGTTTTGTTTTATGAATTGACTAGAAAAAGATGAAGGCTGTTTTGATTGAGCACTCCCCAGTTAGGTCAAAAATCATACTATAATTCTAGAACTTTCCTTCCTGTGCCATTTGGTTTTATTTTGGTTTAGGTTACTCTATGATGGCTGTGACTTCCATAGGTACCGGCAGAGTGATCAGATTTATGCCAGGTGATCTAAACTTCACTCTAGGATCAACATACTGACTAATCGTGAAGGTAATTGTAAAGATTGATTTCTATATTTTGAGGGAAAAGCTAGTTATCTGGACATAGTGATCACAAGCACTTCTGTTATTTATATTAATATGAAAATAACTGGAATCCCTTATTGATCAAAGATGAGAGTTTATGGTATGAATTACTCTAGAACATGAAAGAAGTAAATGAAAATAAGAACATGTAGGCTAATAAACAGCATCATGATAAGTGGAGAAGAAAAATTGAAGTTTTTGACAATTTAATTTTACTTTTATTAACAATATATGTGGAAAGAGCAGGTGAGATATCAAATAACATATTTTATGGGGCAAATCAGCCGCAAAATACCTCTTTAAAGTTTTCTATGGTAAAGATGCTATTTTGATGGCCAAAAGGTGCCTGGCTCAAGCCATGATCTTTTTCAAGCACTTCATAAACCTGTGAAAG
>NW_022103911.1:5861225-5863689 GCF_000313985.2 Echinops telfairi | reverse complement strand
ATCTTGGAGTTCCAAAAATAGAAGCATATCAGTCTTACAAGAAATCCAACCAGAATGCTCCCTACAAGTGAGGATGATGAAGCTTCAGCTCACTTACTTTTGGCATGTCATCAGAATGGACCAAAGGTGAGGAAAGGGCAGCATGACGGGTGAAAATGAGGAGAACCCTCACTGAGAGGAATTGCGTCAGTAACTACTACAGTGAATTCAAATATTGTCATAAAGTAGGAACTGGACGAGGCAACATTTCAACGTGTAAAGTTGCCATGCACTAGAGCCAATTCTATGGGATTCCACAAAGGGTTAATATACTGAGTATCACTATATTGAAACCCACCAAGACCAGACCCACTGCCATTGAGTTGAATCCAACTCTTAGAGACCTGATGGGCCAAAGTAGAACTACTCCACAGAGTTTCCAAGGTTATAAATCACTTTGAACACCAACTACAACTTTTTTCTCCCATAGAATAGCTGGTGCCGGTGGGTTGGAACCTTGGTCATTTGGTTATCTCTAAGGTGATTTAACAAAGGCACCACGTGGTACCTTTATTTGTATTGCTGTTGTTGTCAGGTGCCATCGAATTGGTTCTGACCCATAGCAACCCTATGCCCAGGTGAACAAAACATTGAATGGTTCTTCTCCAGCCCCACAATGGTTCCTAAGCCTGAGCCCATAGTTACAGTCACTGTGTCCATCCATCGCGTTGATAGCCTCACTCTTTTTTGTTGCCCGTTTCTTAAGCATGGTGTCCTTCTCTGGAGACTGGTCTCTCCTGATAATATTTCCTGAATACATAAGACAAAATCTTGCCATTCTTGTCTCTAAGGGGCACTCGGGCCTTACTTTCCCCAACACAGATTGGTTTGTCCTTTTAGTGGTTCATGGTATTTTCAACATTCTCCAGCACCACAATTCAAATGTATCGATTCTCCTTCAGTCTTCCTTATTTAATGTCCAACTTTCACATGCATCTGAGGCAACTGAAAATACCATGGCTTGTATTATTGCTAGATGCCATTGAGGCAGTTCCAATCCCAAACGACTCTGCACAACAGAACAGAACACAGCCCTGTCCTGTGCCATTCTCACAATGTTCTTATACCTGAGCCCGTTGTTGCAGCCACTGTATCAATCCATCTTGTGGAGGACCTTCCAATGGTCACTGCCCTTCCACTTTACCAAACATGAAGTCCTTCCCCTTGTATTAATAGGCTATAATACCTTAGAAAGTTCAAAGCTTTACAATTAGAGATGGCACTCCACAGTTCATTTTAAATAAATTCTTCTCCCTCCTCATTGATTTAGAATAATCACGTGTTGATGATAAGGGTAACAGAATATTGATTTGGAATCGTGTGCCTGCACTAAGTGTGGGACTAGCTCCATAGTCAAATAACCTGTGTAGTCACAGAGAACCCATGCTTAGATGGGTTCCTGTATGGCTTAATTCTCTGCTGGTACCATTTTGAGATTCTTAATACCTTTTGAATAAAGATACTTATATTTTTATTTTCTCATGGGTCATGAAAATCATTGAGCAATTTTTGTTGAACTAATCTTTCATGAAGGGACAGAGGTAGGATTTCATTAAACGTACAGAGCAGGTAAGTTAAACCTTATCTCTTATACCTGTTGATATAGTCAATGCCTATATGTGGGACATAATCTGGTTGGAAACTTGCTTCTGCCATACCAATGAGGTGGTGAGTGTCTGGCCCTTTAAGCCTCCTGCCCTCCGTACTGTTTGCTGCTAAAATTTTCTATCTACCTCATTATAGCATTGAGAAGTAAAACCTGAGTGAGAACGTTTTGTAATTTTTGTTACAAATGAACTTGTATCAGAGGGTTAATGTATAGGGCTGCTACTACTGCCATTCAAAAATGAGGTGAAATCAGATTAAAAATTATTATTGTTTTACTAAAACTAACAAAATTTAAAATTGAATCAACCAGTTGCCATAAAGCTGATTATGACCCATGAGGACCCCCGTGTCTTATAATAAACCTATCATACACAGGGTATTCGATGGCTGACATTTGGAAGTACATTACCAGAGTGCCTCTGGACAAGGAGGCTTCAAACCTTTGACTTAGCAGTTTGCAGTTCAGTGCTTTCACCATCTCTACAACCCAAGGGCTTCCACACATTTTGTCAAAAGTTATAAAAAATTATCTTATCCTTGTCTACCCTTCCACAGTATATGTAGAAATAAGTAAGCTAGAAATAGTAGTTTGGATATTTTTAAAACACAGCATAGAATCTGGAAAGGGTCAGTTCCTAAGGGAGGTAGTAGTTCTTTATTTTTTAATCATTTTATTGGGGGCTCATACAACTCTTATCACAATCCACCTATCCCTCCATTCACCCATGTGTCGAGCACATTTTTATATTTGTTGCCATGATCATTTTCAAAACTTTTCTTCCTGTTTGAGCCCTTGGTATCAGCTTCTCATTTTTAT
>NW_022103911.1:5839639-5860911 GCF_000313985.2 Echinops telfairi | reverse complement strand
TGTGTGTGTGTGTGTGTGTGTGTGTGTGTGAAGCATTAAAGAACTAGAGGAAAGTTTTATGTTTCATCAGTTCTCTACTGCATCCTGACTGGCTTGTCTCCTCCCTGTGACCGTTCTGTAAGAGGATGTCCAATTGCCTATAGAGGGCTTTGGGTCTCCACACTGCACTCCCCCTCATTCACAATAATATGATTTTTTGGGGTCTTTGATGCCTGATACCTGATCCCATCAACACCTCATGATCACACAGGGTTGTGTGCTTCTTCCATGTAGGCTTTGTTGCTTCTCAGCTAGATGGCCGCTTGTTTATCTTCAAGCCTTTTGATAGCCGGGCACCATCAGCTTTATTCACCACATTTGCTTATGCACTCATTTTGTTTTCAGTGATCCTGTAGGGTAGGTGAGCATCACAGATGCCGGATTGTTAGAAAAAAAGGGTTCTTGCTTTGAGGGAGTACTGGAGTAGAAACCCAATGTCTATCTGCTACCTTAATACTAAACCTATAAATATATGTACATAGATCTATTTCCCTATCATATGTAAATATCTTTACATATGTACCTGCCTGTATTTAGGCCTCTGTAAATGCCCTTTGCCTCCTAGTTCTTTCCTCTATTTCCTTTTACTTTCCTTTTGTCCCACTATCATGTTCAGCCTTCATTTGGGTTTCAGTAATTCCTTTTGGTTACATTGCCCTTGATCAAGCCCTACCAGGCCTCCCACCCCCTCCTCACCATTGATTTTAGATCATTTGTTGTTCCCTTGTCCCTGGGATTGTTAACACCCACTTCCCTTCCTCCACCTCCCCTTCTCCCATGTCCCCCCGGAACCATCAGTCCTGTTGTTTTCTCCTTCAGATTGTTTATGCCATCTATCTTATCTAGACAGATACACAGAGATAATAATATGCACAAAAATAAGACAGAGCAAAACAAAGCCACAAAAGAAAACAAAACAGCAACAACAACAAAACAATGAAAAATAGAAAAGCCTATAAATACTTAAAGGTCTGTTTGTTGACTTTTATGAGTGTTTTCCAGTCAAGTTTGATGGGGTGCCATGCCCTGGCCCCAAAGTCTATTTTTGGTATTCCTCAGGGACTTCATTGTTCTGCTCCCCTTGCTGTTCTGTTGCAGGCCCTTAATGTTTTGCCTTGGTGTCGTGGGGTCAGATTGAGCACAATTCCTGAACTGTGTCTCCAGCATTGTCCCTCGTATTGCTATGGGTCAGTGAGTGATAGTGTCTCATTGTGGGGCCAGGCATATTGTCCTCTCTGTGCTCTGAGCAAGAATATCATCATCAGGGCTTGGTGGGCCAGCTTGTGGTCCACTCTCTCTTCCTCCCCTTTTGTTTGCTCCTGTGTGCTCTGATCAGACATGTCCCTCTCCCAGAGCTTCATCTTCAGTGCTGTCTTCTGAAGTGAATTCTTCGGGGGTGGTGGGGGGGAGTGGGGGCTGTCCATGTAGACCTGGGGCCGGCTCTTCAGACCTCTCTACTGGTTCCCTGCTTCATGCTGGTATGTTGCATTCATGTCTCGGAGCACCGGGTCGAAGTCTGGACCCTCTTTCCCTGTGGAGATATAAACAATGAGATGGTAGTTCTAAAATTTAAACTTCAGAATAAAATTTAGTTGAAGATCTCATGCAAAGAGGATAACTGTAACAATAATGACTGAGTAGTGGTCTGACAGGAAATCTCAGAAATCATACATCAGTTTTAACTTTTTATGATTTGATTAAACCAAATTTCTCCCTCCCTGTATAACTGTGCTTTTTCTTTTGATGTACAGTTGAAATGCAGAACTATTTTCCAAGTGAATGAAATCTAGCTTAGAATGAGATGGCAAAACCTCCCTCGTGGACAGGATAGTCTGGGGAGTCATCAAGGCCTGTTCAGGCTAGACTGAAAATAAGACTTAAAAGATTTTGTTTATAAGATCTCTATAATTATAATTCCCAATGATCATTCCCAGCACACATGTATGTCTATAATATTAAGTAGAAGAAATGAATAAAATTCTAGTACGGTTAGCTAAACAAATAATCCTGGATATAATTTTTTTTTTTAACACTCAAGTTCAATCTTCTCTTGTCTACATTATCTTAGTCATGTGGTCCCGAGTTTCTGGTAGCTTTCTATCAGAATTTTATTTAAATAGCTTGTATTTTGTCCCTAGGCAACTCCAGAAATGTCTTTTGTCCTCTAAGTTGAAGGTTAGCATTCATTACACACATTTCAACCATTACAGGGAAGAACAACCAAAGACATTGCCAGCAATCAAACTTTTCACTTCTGCTGCCCCTGTGGTTCTTTCTCTCCCAAGTCTTATGTGCCCACAAATCTCAAGTCATGTGTGGTATCTGCAGTAGAAGAAGAGCCTACTGTAGGTCTGACTAGAGACAAGAAAGGGAAATGTGACCCATATTTCTTGCTCATAATTTGAACCCATCTCTCCTAAAGACTGTGTTGAAATATAACAGAGCACATTTCTTTACGACATTGTAAACTTCTGAGATTATTTTTATTATTCTAAAATGAAAACCAAACCATTGCCATGATAATTCTTGCTTAAACTGACCCATACGTGTCAGAATATCACTGTGTTTGATAGAATATTTATTTGATGCCTAATTTTTGAGAAAAACAAATAGATTGCTAGACCTATTCTCAAAGTACCTGTGGGTATTGTCAAACCACTGATCTTTTTCTTAGCAATCTATGGTTGAACTGCTTGTACCAACCTGGGGACTGTTTTCTATTTTGATAACCAAATGTATTGCCTCTTGTCACTGATGTTTCATACTTGAGTGGATTAGATAAATGAGACAACAGCAACAAAACAAAATACTTTTCTATTTTTGATTGGGGTTATTGTGTTGGGCTGTGGGTGTGCCTCAGTAGTTGGGGATAGAGCAACACTTTGGGTTTTATAGCTGGAGCTATTTTTCCCTCCTCTTTAATCAGCTTCTGTGGACTTTAAGTAAAAACATTTCAACTTTGTTTTCTTATACTAATTTTAGAGATAATTAGTACTGGGCTTTCTTTGTGAACATGCATCCATCATTAACAAGTCTATGAAGTTTATTGGGTCTCATTCACAATGGTCATGCAAAGATGAAATTGAGTGCCTTAATTTAGATAAAGACCACATATGGTAATGAGAAGAACATGTCACATATTGCATTCAGAATTTTTAATAGCAGTAATAAATATGGCAGTAAGTCAATGTTGAACACATAATTTAATACCAGTAATTATATGCCCACAAACCTCATACAAACTAGCCTCATACTTTTACTTTTAATATACATACATGTATCTCTAAATGACTGTGGGTTTTCAAATATTTCACCAGGAAAATATTTTTTAATGTAAAACTTAATGGTGTCAGGCTGTAACACTTTGTTCAAGGGTGAATTTTATTTAAGGGAAACTTTCATAAACAGATTTTATGATAAAATCACAAGACTGAATGAATTACAAGTCTGACCTGTGACCAAGTTAATGAGAATGTAATGATCCCATAAAGAAAGAAAGGAAAAAAAAAACTGGATTGTACAATCTTCAAGGCTTTCATAAAAAGTGTCTCACCCCTATATTTTCAAATTATATAGCTCTATTTTAAATTTGAAGAAACTATAGGAAAATGCAAGGGGAAAGTGAGTAAGTAATGAATTTTCCTCAGTAGTCATTTAAGTCTTTTTGGTGTTTAAGACATGAAAAATAAGAAGGCAGTAGCAGAGGGGAGATATAATATTACTTCTGTTTTTAAATCTTTTATTTTGAAGCATTTTCAAATTTATTGGAAAGTTGTGCGAAAGATACAATGAAATTTCATTTAACTTTTACCCAAATACTCCAACTGTTAGCAGTGGAACATATTTAGTATTTCTGTGTTTCTCTTTCTTTCTCTCTCTCCTTTCTATATCATCTATCATTTATTTCTGAGCGATTTGAGGACATACATGATGCATCCACATTTCTGAATACATAAACATGTATTTCCTACTCCTGCATAACATAAGCTTTTTTCCCCAAGCACTCCTAGGAGGACTGAGATTGCCAATTTTTGGAAGTTGTGTAGCATTTAATTATTTGTACTCCTTACTCAGTAAATCCTTTATACAAGAGTAAATTTTTTAAAGTCTAGCTATAAAGTTGTAGAAACAATCATTCAACAAAAATATAAAAATAAGAGTCTACTGTTTCTTGACACCTCCTGCATGTAGGTCGCTTGCTTCGGCATGTGGTATTTCCCTCTAGATGACCTTCCCCCAAGAATGTCAGACTTTTCAACGTATTGTTCTTATTGTTAGATGCCAAAGCAACCCTATGTAAAACAGAACGAAACACTGCCTGGTCCTGGGCAGTCTTCAGAATTATTCTTCTATTTGAGCCCATTGCTGCAGCCACTGTGTCAATCCATTTTGTGAAGAAGCTTCTTTGTTTTTACTGTGTTTTCACCGAGCATGATGTCCTTCTGCAGGGTCAAGTGTCTCCTGATAATATGCCTAAGCTTATGAGCGAAGTATGGGCACCCTTGCTTCTAAGGAGCGTTCTATCTGTATTCCTAAAAGAGATTTGTTTTCTCTGTTATCAGTCTTTGGTACATTCAATATTTCTTGCCAGTGTGATAATCCAAACCCATCTATTCTTATTCTGTCTTATTCAATGTTCAACTTTCACATACATATTAGACAATTGGAAATACTATGGCTTGGATCAAACCCACCTTATTTCTCAAAACAGCACCCTTGTTTTTCAACAATGGTCTTGTGCAGCATATTTACCCAATGTACTAAGTCATTTTATCTCTTGTCTGTTGCTTCCATGAGCATTGACTGTGGATCCAAACAAGATGAAATCCTCGACAACTTCAACCTTTCCCCATTTATCAACGTACTACCATTGGTACAGTTGTGAATAATTTAGTTTTCTTTCTTTTTTAACATTTTATTAGGGGCTTATACAACTGTTATCCCAATCCATACACACATCAATTGTGTAAAGCGCATTTGTACATTGTTTCTCAAAACATTTTCTCTCCATTTAAACCCCCGACATTAGGTCCTCATTTTCCCCTCCCTCCCCGCTCCCCCCTCCCTCATGAGCCCTTGATAGTTTATAAATGGGTATTTTGTCATATCTTGCCCTGTCGGACGTCTCCCTTCATCCACTTTTCGGTTGTCTGTCCCCCAGGGAGGAGGTCACACACAGTTCCATGTAATCGGTTCCCTCTTTTCCTACCCATTCTCCCTTTACTGTCCCTGTTTGCCACTCACACCACTGGTCCTATAGGGCTCATCCGTCCTGGATTCCCTGTATTTTCAGTTCCTATCTGTACCAGTGTACCTCCTCTGGTCTAGCCAGTCTTGCAAGATCGAATTCGAGTCATGGTAGTGGGAGCGGGGAGGAAACCTTTAGGAACTAGAGGAAAGTTGTATTTCTCATCATTGTTACATCACACCCTGACTGGCTCATCTCCTCCCCGAGACCCCTCGCAAGGGGATCTCCAGTGGCCTACTAATGGGCTTTGGATCTCCACTCCGCACTCCCCCCATCATTCACTATGGTAAGATTTTTTGTTCTGATAATGCCTTACACCTGATCCCTTCAACACCTCGTGGTTGCATAGGCTGGTGTGCTTCTTCCATGTGGGCTTTGTTGCTTCTGAGCTTGATGGCCGCTTGATAATTTTATTTTCTTTACATTGAGTTATAGTTCATAATGAAAGCTATAATACTGAATCTTCATCAAGTGCTTCATGTCTTCCTCACTTTTCATGAGCAAGGTTGTGTCATTTGCATATTACAGGTTGTAAATGAACCTTCCTCCAATTCTGACACTGAGTTCTTCTTCAAATAATCCTACTTATTATAATTCCACGTACATCATGTAAATTTATTCATTCATGTTGAATAATGCAGGAAGCACCAAAGTAAGATGGAAAGAATACAGTGTCACTGTGCCAAAAAGAACTAGACATTCCATTTCAGGACGTATCTGATAAGCAATGGAAATGAAGGAAGAAGTTCAAACTACTTTGGATGAATTAGCCAAAAACACGGCTCCGGGAATTGATGGAATATTAATTGAAATGTTTCAACAAACTGATGAAGCACTGGAAGTACTTACTCACTATGCCAGAAAATTCAGAAGACAGTTACTTGGCCAGCTGAGTGGAAGAGATCCATATATTTACCCATTCTAAAGAAAGGTGACTCAAAAGAATTCTTAAATTATAGACTAATATCACTGATATCATATTAAAGTACAATTTTGCTGAAGATTATCCAATAATCATTGCAGCAGGATATTGACAGGGAATTTTCAGAGGAGTGAAGTGGACTTGGAACAAAGGATATCATTACTGAGGTCAGAAGGCTCCAACTAAAAGCAGAGCACACTATACAGATGTTTACTAGTGTTTCCTTGATTATACCAAGACATTTCACCGTGTGGATCATAACAAACTATGGCAACTGTGAGAAGAGTCCAGAAGTCTTTGTTGTGCTCAAGTGGAACTAGTGCATTTATTACAAGGCAGTTATTTGAAAGGAATAAGTTGTGGTTTAAAATCACAAAACATGTGAAACATGGTTGGATACTCTCACCATACTTTTTCCATCTGTATGCTGAGCAAATCATCAGAGAACCTGGCTTATATAAAGAAGACTGTGGCATCAGGATTGGAGGAAGGCTTATTAACAACCTGTGACATGCAGATGACACAACCTTGCTTGTTGAAAGTAAGGAGGACTTGAATTACATGTTGATGAAGATCAAGGATTGCAGCCTTTACAAGAGATTTAAGTCAATGTGAAACAGACTAAAATTCTCAAAACTGGACCATTAGGTAAGGACATGATACATGGAGAAAAGATGGAAGTTATCCCGGATTTTGTCTTTCTTGGGCCCACAATCAATGCTCATGAATGGAGAGGTCAAGAGATCTAAAGATGACCTGTATCAGGTAAATCTACCGCACAAGACCTCTTTAGGACATTGGAAAGCCGCCATGTTACTTTGAGGATTAAGGTGGGCCTGACCTAAGCCATGGTATGTTCAATAGCTTCACATGCATGTGAAAATTGCACATTGAATAAGGAAGACTAAAGAATTGAGGCACTTAAATTGTAGTACCAGAGAAGAATGGTGAAAGTACCACAGACCGTTAAAAGAACAAACAGTTATGTCTTGTAAGCAGTAGTGATCAGAGTGCTCCTTAGAGGCAAGGATGGTGAGATTTCTTATATGCTTTGTACATATTATCAGAAGAGTCCATTCCCTGGAGAAGGGCATCTTGTTGGTGAAGTAGAAGGACATGCAAAAGGAGGAAGACCCTCAAGGAGATGGATTGAAACTGTGGCTGCAATAATGAGCTCAAACATAGCAACAACTGTGAGAATGGCACAAGACTAGCAGTATTTGGTTCTGTTGTGCATAAGGTTTCTATGGGAACAGACCCACTGGTACCCAACACAAACAAGAACACCACCAGGTAAAAGCAGCAATTTTGGCATCCTTAGGGAATACACTCATAGTCCTTTTCAATGTTTGTCTGAAGTGGAAAGTTTAGGAATATTAAGTTGATTGGGTAAGGTTTTCTAGCAATGCTATTGTAGCACAACATTTTCTACCCTTAAAGAATTAACCGGTGCATTGTTGAAGTGTGAAAAAAAATCCTTTGTGCAGCTCTCCTGGCCCCTTTCTAATCAGTTTTCAATTTTTCTTAAAACTCCTTCATATGATTGTCTTGTGTAATTTGGGAAAGTCTATTGGGATTTCCCCTTTGCAACCTCCCAAAAGAGTCACTATAACCTTTTGAGTTGATCTCTTTGCCTTGAATTCATATTTGAGTTTTTTTCTGTCCTTCTGTAAAATATTTGATACATCTAAAAAAAAATGTTTTTAGTGTGGGGCAGCATTCCTGCAAACTTCTTGCAAAGCTTCAGTCGTTTGGGAAAATATTCACTTGAGTTTTGTTTAAAAATGCTCATTTGTATAATTAAGATTGTTCGATGCATGAAATCCATGGTAGATAAACCCTTCAGAAATAGTAATGGGAGTAATGATTTCTTGAGGATATGGGAAGAAGGGGGAGGGGGAAAAGGGGAACTGATAATAATGAGGGGAACAAATAACAGAATTCTAGGTGAATGGATACATTGGATGGTGTGATTACGGCTTAATAGTAATAATAATATACAATATAATATTATTATAGGTAGGGGAGGGGGAGTAGGGGATAAAGGGGAGCTGATACAAAAAAGTTCAAGAAGAAAGAAAATATTTTGAAAATGATGATGGCAGCAATTGTACAATTATGCTAGTTATACTGTATATGGATTGTTATATGTATATACTTGTGTATAAGCCGAGTTTTTCAGCACATCTTTTATGCAGTTTCTGTGGCAAAATTAGGTGCCTTGGCTGATATTTGGGTCAGCTTATACTTGAGTATATATGGTACTATCTATAGGGCTCACAATAAAATTATTTTTAAAAAAAGCAAAAAAACAAAAGCAAAAACAACCTCCCCCCAAACAAAAAATCCCAATAAAAATAAGATAAAGCTTTAAAAGTTAAAAAAAAATTGAGGTTAACCTTGACCTCTAAATTGTTTCTCCCTCAATGGAACAAAAAGTACATTTTAAATTTTATTTTGTTATAACAAGACTAAGAAAACCTTTCTGCAGCTGTCTACTGATCCCAGAAACAGCTTTAGATATATTTTGTTTGTAATAAACTCATATATGCACATATGAACTGGGATTTTAGTTCCAGTTTATAGTAATATATGTTTATACCATGGAATGCAAGAAAATATACTCATCTCCTTTGGAAGAAGTACAGTCAGAAAGGTCCATGGAAGTGAAGACAGTGTGATTTAATCTCATGTATTTTGGACAAGTTATTAGGAGTGATAAATACTTGGAGAAGGACATTTTGCTTGATAAAGTAGAGGGTCAATAATAATAAGAAAGTTCTCAAGGACATTCATTAACATAGTGGCTGTAATGTGGTCTCACATATCTAAATATTTGTGAATATGATATAGGACTAGGCAGTTTCATTCTCTTGTACAAAAAGGGTTGTTATGAATTGTAACCAGAAGGAAAAGTCCATTATAATAACTCAACCATGATTAATGATATGGAACATCTTTTTATGTGTTTAATAGCCATTTGTGTATGTCTATATCTTCTCTGATGAAGTATCTCTTAGAATATTTTGCCTATTATTATTGGGTTGCTAATGTTTTCATTGCTGAGTGTAAGATTAACATACACTCAGATCATATATTATTTTAAATACCAGCCGGCTCATCCACAGTATTTCAGTGGTGCTTACATACTAAGGGCAGACTGGGAGGAAGTGACAGCTTGTCTATTTCTGAGCATTGAGCTAATGTGAACCTCGTGAACAGCAGCAGAATATAGTCAGACATAGCTCCAGACCATGAACTTCCCAGCCATTCAAGGCACAGCTGGGAGAGAGTTGCCTCCTCTATGGAGAGTCAACCTCAAGGACTTGAATAGAGTAAAACATTCAGAAATGTCATTTGCTAGAGGTGAATGAAACAGCTGCATATATTCACTATTAATTTTAATGTGGAATGTACAATTTATACCATGATCCCAATTCTACCTTGAAAACCTGGTTAGACCAGAGGATGCACAGCACTACAGATGGGAACTGGAAACACAGGGAATCTAGGACAGATGAACCCCTCAGGACCAGGGGTGACAGTGGCGATACCGGGAAGGAAGGGAGGGTAGAAAGAGGGAATCAATCACAAGGATCTACATATAACCTCCTCTCTGTGGGATGGGCAACAGAAGGGTGGGTGAAGGGAGACGCTGGGCAGTGTAAGATAAGATATAATAATAATTTATTAATTATTAAGGGTTCATGAGGGAGGGGTTAGTGAGGAGGGAGGGGGAGCGGAAAAAGGCAAATGAGGAGTTAATTCCAGGAACCCAAGAAGAAAGTGAATTTTGAGAATGATGAGGGCAACAAATGTATAGGTGTGCTTTACACAATTGATGTATGTATGGATTGTGATGAATTGTATGAGCCCCAATAAAATGATTTAAAAAAATAAAAAAATAAAGTTACGCTATAGAATGATATGGCATATGTACTAACTCCCTAGTTTACAACAAATTAAAAAAAAAGCACAGATCAAGGAAGGGGTTTTGTGCTCACACTAAATCCTAGTTCCAATTTAAGCATATTTAGTTAGTTCTTACATCTTGGACCTGCTTGACCCTTGCCCTCAGGAAGGGAACCCAGAAAACATAGGCGCTCTAGCAAAATGTGGTGAAGAATTTAGATGGGTGCCCATCTACCAAATTAAAAAGTGCCTGGGATCTTAAAGGCTTGTCTCCAAACAAGCAGCAGCCATGTGAGATGTCAACCAAGTCCTCATGGAAGAAGCTCACCGTCATCAGTTACCGAAGGATTGTGAAGCACATAATCGGAAGTCAAAGGAAAGATCAATATCCAAGCCCAGAATGTGAGAATCCAGTGTGCAGAAGGCAATGGATGACTGTGGGAGCCTAAGAGTCATTTTTGGAACTACATAGGAAGTACCTTCCAGAGAACGCCCCCTATCTGAAATTGAGGAACGGGAGAAGAATGGTTACTAAACATAGTGCTTAGGAGAGAGGAGTAAGAAGATCAAAGGCATAAATCTGACCTGAACAGTCAAAACTTTGCCAATAGATCCCCCCTGTGATACAGGCTGGAGCTGATAAGGTTTCCAAAATTACTGTCTTTTGAGTTTGTATTGTTTTGTTCGGCTTTTGCTTGTTCATATCAGAGTGTAACTCAGAGGTGTTATGTCAATGGAGGTCACTTTCTTGAAATCTTTTCCATTTTTGGGGGGTGTACGAAATGCAGGATTGATGAACCTATAGGGGCTCAGGGGAGGGAGGTCAGTGGTGGTGGTGGAGTAAGAGGGAGACATGTTAAGGAGTCCAAGTAGAAAAAGAATGTTTGAAAACGGATTGTGGTAGCAAGTGTACAATTCTACTTGATGTGATTGGAATATGGAATGATATGATATATGCATTAAATTCCAACTAATAAAAATTGAAAGTTGCACATAGAGACCTATGTTCTAGACATTATGTGTCAGACAATTATATAATTCATTATGCTGGAAATGATAAATTCAACTCCATCTATCAGCTTAGTAAAATCAGATTACTGAATATTATTTATCGCCAATCCATTCCAGGGTGTTGTATCAATTTGTGAAGTTAAGTGACTTGCTCACAATGACAAAGATGATCACAAATGAGGTACCATTTAAATGATGAATGTTTAGATCATTCTATTATACTTTTCCAATTTTTGGTCTATGGAATACATTATATAAAACAAAAGCTTTCTTTGCTTCGGTGGGAAAATACCTAAAATTTAAGGAGGTTCAAAAATTAATTATGTCAAATTCAGAAATTCATCTAAGAAGTGAGGTCGGCCAGAATTTGTCTTAGGCACTTTTGGAAATGTTATCAAGAGGGAATGATTCTCTGGAATAGCGTCATGCTAAGTAGAGTAGAAGGTCAATAGGAAAATCCCCCAGGAGAGGGACCGACACAGTGTCTGTGAAATGGCTTTAAATACAGCAATAATTTTGAGGATTGTATAGGGCTGGACATGGGATCATTTTGTGTTAGAACTGACACAACTGCACCTAATGACAGGAGTTCATAAAAATTCATTGGACAAAAAAGAGTAAGTAAAAAATGTATTGCTACCAGGGTTTCAGTTCATACATGCAAGGGTTTATTACGAGCAAAATATGTTTAAACATGTCTCTGTGACCAGTCGATGATTGCAGATAAATTTTCTCAGTAATATCTGTGTTTTAGTTGTGTTAGAGTACCTTAAAAATGCATCCAATTAAACCAGTGACTTCAAAGGGGATTTTTTTTTTTTTTGGCAATTCAAGGCAGAGTTCACCTTAAAAGGTTATGTTGTCTGTTTTTTTGTTTTTATTTTATTTTTAATTTCAAGGGGGCAATCTAGATAGATTTACTCAAAGGACATAAGGAAATAATGGGGCCTACTAGAAAGAAGATTTAAGAAAACTGAAAAATGGATGCTAAAAACAATCAGGAATGTGATGAGGCATTTCCCCCATCCCCATCACAACAAAGCATGTGCTCTTTCTTTGAGGGCAGCAAAGGCTAGACTATGAGAATTTCTTTAGAAAACTTGACCTTTTCTCCCTAAGCACTAATCTCACGCCCTCCCCACTGAAGTAAAAAATCATTTTAAAGGAATACAATTTGAGTCTTTTGAGGATGCCCAAAACTGTCACTCTGATATGATATAAATTGAAAGGCACAAAATTCTTAGGGGGAAGAGTTAGACCCAGGTGGAGAGTGTGTGAAGAATTAATAGCTTCATATGTTGATATTTTTGTCTAATAAAGTTATGATTTTGTAGTAATATGTCTTCATTTACACTCATACACTTATACTATCACAAGTGTATTTTCATCAAGTAATTAGTTCTCCAAATAAATTGAATTATAGAAGAGGCAATTGAGAGCTGATATTTATTTTGGATACGATTATGATGTTTGACTCTTTGCATGAATGATTAACAAGATCCTTTAAAGTAAATACATATCATATTTTGGAAATTATAAATAATTAAATAATATGATTAAATGAAAGTTTGGTAGTTCTAAATGGGTCAAATATTTATTTTCTTCCTCATAATGGTAGAATAAATTTAAAACTCTAATTTTTCTTCAACAGAGATTTGCTTTTGAACTATACTTAAAATTGCTCAATTATGATAGCCTGCATGGAGTTACTTTTTCCTTCTTCCTTAATGTATTTGCTTCAATAGTAAAGGAGAAGAATGATACAATGTGCAATTTTATGACTTTCTCAGGACATGTTATTTCTTTCTGTTCTCTTTTTAATAACAGTGAAGTAGACGATGTTCAGCAAATTATACAACCATGACTTAATAGCAACATCAACATCAAGGAAAAATGCTGCACTGTGATTCTTGACTCAGAAATTCAATGAGTTCTATGGTTTGAAAGCTGTAAACAAATCCCCACGATCAACATGAATCTTCATGCATTCTTTGACAGCACTGTTGATGCTTATAAATTAGCTTAGGTAAATGGATAAGTGAAAATAGTTTGTTAGTAAAAATCATTGGTTCTAATGAAATGAAATATTTAGATTCAGATTTTTTTTGTCTAATCACTAACTGTCAAGATGACTATTTTAGGACCAGCCTTTTGTTCAAGTGTTCAGTTATAAATTATGGAAAAAGACATTTTTTTCTCTACCTAAAATTATAGAAAGAAAACCTGATAATCACTGTGAATGTTAACTCAATGCACAATAAATTAAAAAATGTTTTAATATATGTAAGACATTAAAGGACAACCAAATCATACCATACATTCTACGGCCATATACCATGAATAAAAGAGAAAAACCATAAACTGGGTAATATTAAATAGTTTAAGTAGCGCATATGTCCTTATGTCAGTTTGTATAGTGAAAGAAATATAGAATTAGAAGGTACTGTTGATTTAATTGCTATTCTCAGAGTGATGGGCAAGTACAAGAGTATAATAAGCCTGCCATCTATCAAGCTAGATTCCATAAAGACAAGGATCCCATACAGCTTAACAGAAAGACAAGAAATCTTATTTCTTATACTACTGCCTTGAAATGCTAGCCATGTAAGATGGGCCAAGTAGGAAAATATTTTCATTAGTCTTTGTCAAATGTTCATAAATGTTCCTTAATCTTTCCCTTTCAATGCTCTATATTACTTTGGGTGGATTGAGTTTGCCTTATAAATATCCTTGTTTTTCCCTGAGCACAAATAAAATCATAATGGATTGAGCCAAAAGTTTGGAAAAGACTTTAACTCTGCTTTGATAGAATTAAATAAGTTAAGGATCTTAACTTATATTTTTCACAAACATTGGTGATAACATAAATAATATTGAAGGTGTTTCCACCTCTGTGGCTATTGGTGAATCTCTTATTCTTTTTATGTATTGATTTCCTTATGTGTTTTTAGAAGAATTTGAACTTTCTGTACTGTTTCTGAGATCCAAACATTCTGTGATCTTCCTTTTACTTTAAAGGCACAACTAGTTAAGAATTCCAACTTTGACACGGGAGACACTGGAATGTGTTGTGGTTCAAGGAACCAGACTGAATTCCAGAAGGGGAAAATATTGTGCACAAAACCCTAGATTTCTGGCTATTTACATAGACAGTAAAGAAGTAAAATCTTATAGGTTAAGTTTTTCCTTTACTCAATCCACAGGGTGCATTTAAAAAAATGCAATCATGTTTGTGAGATTTATATTCTAGTGAAGAGAGAGATCAGATAAGCACATGTGTGTGACTCCAAATGAAATGTGAAAGGAAAAAAAATATTTAGGGTCAAGTCCCTTTCTCTATATATCACAAAAGGGTAGCATTGGAAGGACACTCCAGTTTTAAGGGGGGGCAAAACACAGTCACATTCTTGGAATCAATGTGCATAAACAGAAAATGGAAGGACAGCTTTAAAAATATATATGCACTTGACAGTGTTATAGGGGTCATGGCTTGGGCTTATTTCTTGATTGTAGCTAATTTAGACATGTCTTAGCATCTCTGGAAAACTGGTGGCATTCTCTTGCCAGGTGCTTCTTTGCAAGAGGAATTTAGGATGCTCTTTGGAAAGAACCCATCCTAAGGCAGACTGACCCAAGGCAGACTCAGTTCTCAAAATGATGGGGTTCTTTTTTGTTTGTCTTGATACTAGCTAGAAGAAATGTGTTCCTGGATGCAGTATGTATAATAAAATAAGAAAGAGATGTTTCACTAAAACTATGATACGTTTGTGAAATTTAAGTTGAAATTTGTAAAATTTTTGCATGCTAAGCACTGATTATACTTGGCCCATAGTCAGTGTTCCAAATTTTAGTACTTATAATTATCATTAATCAAAACTCATACTCGTAGTTACTATATCTATATGATACAAGAATGTGTTACAAGGGTCTTTCATTGTGATCCACATTTTTTACTCTTTTTTTATTAAATACTTTTATTGGGGGCACTTACATCTCTGATTGCAATCCATACATTCATCCTGTGTGTCATACACATTTGCATATATGCTGCCATTGTCATTTTCAAAGCATTCTCTTCCCACTTGAGCTACTGATACCAGCTCCCCATTTCTTCCCCCTCCCTCCCTGCCTCATGAACCCTTGATAGGTTATAGATTATTATTTCCATATCTTACATTGTCCTCTGTCACCCCTTACCCAATTTTCTGTTGTTTGTCCCCCTAGGAGGGGGTTATATTTTGATCCTTGTAATAGATTTCCCCCTTTTCCCCCTCCCTCCCCCAATCCTCCTGGTTTCTCTACTCTCATTATTGGCCCCGAGGGGCTTATCTATCCTGGATTCCCTTTGTTGTGGGCTCTTGTCTCTAGCAGTGTGCATGTTCTGGTCTACTCCGATTTGTAAGGTAGCATTGAGGTCTTGATATTGGAGGGAAGGGAGCACCAAAGAACTAGAGGGATGTTGTGTGCTTCATTCATGCTATACTGCACCCTGCCTGACTCATCTCTTCCCTGTGATCCCTCTGTGAGGGGATGTCCAATTGTCCACAGATGGGGATTGGGTCTCCACTCCATGCCATCACCACCCCCATTCACATTGGGTACGATTTTGTTCTGGGTCTTAGATGCCTGATACCTGATCCCATCGACACCTCATGATCACACAAGCTGGTGTGCTTCTTCCATATGGTCTTTGTTGCTTCTCAGCTAGATGACTGCTTGTTTATCTTCTAGCTTTTAAGACCCTAGACACTACATCTATTGATAGTTGGGCACCATCAGCTTTCTTCACCACATTTGCTTATGCACCCATTTTATCTTCAATGATCATGTCAGGTAGGTGGGCATCACAGAATGCTGGATTATTAGAACAAAGTGTTCTTTTGTTGAGGGTGTACTTGAGTTGAGGCTCAATGTCCATTTGCAACCTTAATTCTTAACATATAGATATGATATTTTTTACTCTTTACAATACTAATTGAACCTGTGAGTTATACAGCCAAAACTAATACTATGACATGACCCTAAATGTACATTTTAAAAAATACTGGAAATTTGCACAGGATATTGAAAATTGTGTTAGAATAAAAGTAAATGTAAAATATTATTAGTGGGCAAAAAAAAAGCCTATCATCTATCAGGCAAGATAGAGAAAACAATATCTTCATTTTAAGATGTGTTAATAATTATTTTTGACATAACACCTTTAGAGGTTTGTCTAAACAATCTTTTAGATAAGATTGCTATTTAGATTGGGTTCTTTAGATAAGAAAAAACACTGAAACTTCTATATATATATACATGTATCTAGAGAAATTTATAGTAAGAAAATAGTTAGCATTGTTATAGAAGTGGATAGCTTCCAAATAGAGACCCAGGTGTAAGTCAATGGGTCAGGTCTTAGGCTGGAGGCTTCTCCCTCCGTGAGTGGCTGTGGGGATCGATGAACCTCTTGTCTTCAGGCTCATGGCTGTGGAGGAAAATGATTATACAGCTGGCAGATGAGAGGGAAGGCCCCTGATGACTCCTAAGATAGGCAAGCTGCGGGCTCAAGTCTAAAGACCCATAGATTGGAGGATAAATCAGATGTGGGACCCAGAAAAGCAAGTACGTTTTTTTCTCAGAATGTTCACTTAGATTGGAAGCAGGTCTCACTCTTGAGAAAACTTTCTTTCAGTTGATGGATCAGGGCTGTCATCTGAGTAATGACACCCTAATCTTGAAAATGATTGGCTTAGACAGCACATCCTAATCTGGAGATGATTGTGTTGCGTTTGGTCACCTCATTACTAGGTCTCAAGTGCCAAAGCACTAAGAAGTTGACATAAACTTTTGACCATCATAGAGATTATGAAAAAAGTTTTTATGTTGGGGGATAAAGTCTAAGATTTTTAAAGACAAAACAGATACTATAGCTATATGTGTACATATATATGACATGATGGATAGATATAGCAAAGTCAAAATATGTTGTAGATATTATATAAATAAATAATAAAAGCACATAATTAGAGAAGTCAGGGTATGAGAAGAGGATAATATTATTAAACAACAATAAAAATACAATATACTGACATTTTGTAGTGTGCAAATAGGAGAAGAAGTGAATGTGGTAGTGAGCTAACAGATGAAGTCAATTGAGAATGGCACAAAAAGACAAAAACCATAGTATCTATCAGAAATGTTTTAAGAAAGGCTATCACACTTTCCATGAAAATACATTAAAACAGTGAAATTAAAATGTGCAGTCCGTCAAAACCTCTAAAACAGCAGGCACAGAGCTAGAAGCTTGAAATATACCAGGCAAATCTCTCATCAACCTATTTTTCCTAGGCACAGCTACTGAATTGAAAATTCTAGATTTGAACCCAAGCTGTGCTAAATCCAAAGTCAATGTTTCCTCTGCATCGCTTGAAGAAATTATGTGTATTTATACTGAAGTTTTAGTCAAAAGTTAAACATAAATGTGACCTAGCAGCAGGCACCTCAGTTTAAGAAACGAGCAGCACAATCATGTCAATAAAGAGGAAATGATCCTGACTCTGACATGGCCTCTGAGATCATAACACCTTTAGAGTTTGTCTAAACAATCCTTCAGCTTATATTTCATGGTATGGAAATAGGTGAAATAACAGTAAAAGAAAGACAGAAGTTTTAACCAAGTATATATTTAAAAAGTAAAGAGAGAGAAGGCCAATAGCCTCGTTTTACACCAATTGTTGAGTTTCTCCAGGGATCTG
This sequence comes from Echinops telfairi, assembly GCF_000313985.2. Lineage (NCBI taxonomy): Eukaryota > Metazoa > Chordata > Mammalia > Afrosoricida > Tenrecidae > Echinops > Echinops telfairi. The sequence continues at coordinate 5,843,042 of NW_022103911.1, read as the reverse complement.
GAGAGATTGGAACACAGAAGGGGAGGGCACGACACTGGGTGTGCACTGAGTGCTCTTTGAGCTACAGAGAAGCCTGGTCTGTGCCAGCATAGGGGAGTGAACAGTTATTTGGTTATGTGTAAGAGAAAGCTACCCTACAGATCACCTGCCGGACAATATGCAATCCATACAAGCCAATGTTATGAGGTTTACCACAATTGGGTAAACAGAAGCAAAGATCTGGAAAAAGCGAAGAAGTATTAAATAAATAGAAATAAAAAGAAAAAGAATTGGACATTTTTACAAAATTAAAAATTCAGTGTGGTGTTACTGCTAAGATAAGTTATCAATCCAAAGGAATATAGTTGAGAGGCCAGAAACAGACCACACTTGATTCATGTCAAGGTTGTACTGCAAAGCAGTGAGGAAATGGCAGCCCTTCATGAAATGATGCTAGTTTGAATAGATATTTATATAAAATAATAAAGTCTGACCATTATGTACTTCTAAATGATGAAACGAAATTCCAAATAGAAGAGTAAGTGTAGGATGAGAAGAAGGAGAGGGAATAAGAAGAAGAGCATCGTCTTGAGGTCGACAGCTTACCTATCAAAGCTGTGGTGTCTGGTTTTCGCTTGTCAGCATTAGAGTGCATCTCACAGACGCTATGCTAACAAAGGTCACCCTCTTGAAGCTGTGTGGTATATGCTTCTCCGTTTTTCAGTACATGAAACTCAGGACCGATGAACCTACAGGCACAGCAAGTAGAATAAGGGGCTGGGGGGAGGGGAGTCCAGGGGTGGTGCGGGTTTAAAAGGGAGACAATGTCAAGGAGTCATGTAGAAAAAGAATGTTTGGAAACTATGGTAGCAATTGTATAATTCCATTTGACATAATTGAATTATGGAATTATGTGGTATATATATTAAATCCCAACTAATAATAAAAATATTAATGAAAGTGATTCATTAAAAAAGAGAACACATAAGAATATTGATGGAGGCCTAGGGCTTATAGGTAAGAAGACTTATTAACATAAATTTAAAAAAATTAAAAGCTGAAGAAATCCACAAAAAGTAAAGGATCAGCATAAATCAGACACAGATAAGGCATGTTTTCTAGACCAGATTTCTGTTTCAAACCACTGTAAAATTTTGAGGCAGGGAAGACTATTCCATTAATAGAAAGGGTAGGAGTTATCAGACATAATAGCACTCTCTTTAAATGTGGTAGAGCAAATGACTTGTGAGGAAAATGGACACATTTTAACTTCCAAGAAGTATCTTTAGAGGTAGAGCTGTTTTCTGGCTGTACAAATGTTGAAAAAATTAAATTTTCTAATGATAAAGAGAAATTGTTGAGAGATGGTTTGTATCTATAATATACATAGTTCATATCTCATTTTAATCTTTCAATCTTTTATGACATTTATGTTCACAATCCTCTCCCATGAAGGTTCTTAACTATTTTTTTAAATCTTGGAGACTTGTGACGTGATGGGGAGGAGATTAGCATTTTGATTATGAGTCTAAGCTTTCTGAGCCTGAGTCAGAGCTATGTTATTCCCTCGTCTTGTTACTGTGGAAAATGCAGCTAACCTCACTGCAGCTAACTCTACTCGCTCCACTGTACAATAAACCTAATAAACGCATTGACCTTAGGGTTTCGTGAAGATGAAATGTGAATGTCGGTTGCCGTTACCCAACCACACTGGCTCATTTTAAATATGGCTTATACTTAAGTGCAATTTTTCTTTCTTTAAATGCAATGCCTTTTCCTGGACACTTTATATCATTTTTTTTCTCCCATATAAGTCAGACCCTGAGCATTTGGCTCAAGTTGAGGTCTTGAGATTCTGGGTCAAGTTGTGAGAGGGCAATTTCTGAGGGCTTAAAGCAAAGATGAGTCATACATTCACTTCCCAATGACTTGGTCTCAGCGAGGAAGAAAAAACCTCCAAACATCAGGCCCAGAAAAGCAGACAGTGAGCAAGAATCATTATTTAAATATAGACCCTATAATGGTATTCAGGTGAGATAGCTCGAGTAGCTTTAGGACGTGGGTGTAGTAGATATACCTAAGTCAAAGGTATAGATTTTTACTATATATTTTTGGCAGTTAGGATCCCATTGTCAATGTTTATAGAATAATGATCTACTTAGTTTCTAGCCCTGAAATTTGGGAGCATTTAAGACCTATCTTTAGGTTCAATTCTTCTTAGGTTTCTGTAATCTTGGCCTTTGTCAGGGAGATAGTTATGAGTCCCTCTTTTAGCATCAGATTATCTTTTATTGGTAAACAATCATATCCTGTGCTTGTTTTTCTAACCAAACCCTTCAGTTCCTCTGTACATGTCTGTCCTAACCCCAAACTAAACCCACTGCCATCGCATCAATTCTGACTCATATTGATCCTATGTGGGCTAAAGTAGAACTATTTCTTAAGGTTTCTGAAACAGTAAATCATTTTTATTCTTTTCTGCAAGACATGAAACTAATATTTAATTTGTATTACTTATTTCACTGAAATCAATTTAATTACACTATGACATGCATCATTTAATTAATAGTAAATCATAGGACATAGTTGTTTTAAAGTCATTAAAATCCAGTAATTTGCATCATTCGGCAAAATTTTGAAAATCTGATATGATATATTACCAATCTGTTAATGTAAGCAATGCAAATATTGAACTATATGCAAATTAACATCCCTGGTTAATGAAAAACAAGCAGAATTTCCAAACAAAATCAGTAGACAGCTGACAGTGACACCAATACATGCATAATAGGTCCAGTTTACTTCAAATTTTTATAAAAATAGATAAGTAGAATAGTTATGTGCAGGGAAACATAATTTGGAAAGTGATTTTACAGGCTGTCTATTTCCCTCCCACCGCATACACGACATTTAACATTTAGGTGGAAGCCAGGCTTTTAAAGTCGGAGCCATCACATCTGCACAGGAGCAAAGAGCCTCGTCTTTGTCCATGACACAGGTGAGGGGTTTGAACCCGTGACTTTTCAGTTCACACAGCACCACCTCCATACTGCCGGCTGTGCAACTTACTCCATTGCTAGGACCTCTTTTGTCATGAACCAATTGGTGTTTTCACCTTAAAAAAATAATATTTAGCTTTCGTTTGCTCAACATTTCTCTGTACTGGGTCCTAAATTTTATACCCCTCTTCTTATGTAAGTCTTTCAATAACATATGATGGAGGTATTTTGATAGACTCAGTTTTCAGATGAAAAAATTTAGGCTCAGAGAGGTTAAGAATATTTCCTACCATGTGGGCTTTGTTGCTTCTGAGCTAGATGGCCACTTGTTTACCTTCAAGCCTTTAAGAACCCAGACTAACTCAGAAGCAACAAAGCCCACATGGAAGAAGCCTGTGTGATCATGAGGTGTTGAAAGGATCATG
>NW_022103911.1:5836649-5839539 GCF_000313985.2 Echinops telfairi | reverse complement strand
CAGTCTCTGTGAGGGAGCCTTTCTATTCCGGGAAAGATTTACAGACTAGGGAGAATTACAGCCTGTTATAGGCTTGCTATGAATCTACGTGGCTTCAATGAAGGTGATTTTTGAGTTTGAGTGATACAAGGAGAATATTGCAATTTTTTTTAATGTGAGAGGAAAATGGGACACCTAGAAAATAAAAGTGATTTTGAATTACTGCTCAATCCACTAAGAACTAAGATTATAGGAAGTATTGGTTCAAGACTCCAAATCACTGAGATATATGTTTATATGTATAGGCATATATCTGCCCATGTGTACAGATGGCTAGGTGTATAGAGGTATAGGAATGTAGATGTATAGACATTGAATAAGGAAGCTTGAGGAGGAATTGATGCGTTTGGATTGAGGTGCTGGAGATGAATATTGAAAGTACAATGGACTGTTAAAAAGACAAACAAATAATATGCACAAAGAAACACGGCATAGCAAGACAAAGCAACAAAAGCGAGCACAGCGATGACAACAACAAAGAAAACCAGTGACCAAGAAAAAAGTTAATTAATTAAAAAAAAAAAGACAAACAAATAACTCTCGGAAGACTGTGCCAGAATGCCTCTGAGAACCAAGAATGGCATGATTTTGTCTCAAGACCAGTCCTTGGAGAGGATGTTATGCTTGCTAGAGTCGAGGGGCAGGGAAAGAGGGGAAGGCCACCCATGAGATGGATTGAAACAGGCTCAATCGTAGGAAAAATTGTGAGGATGGTGCAGGACGAGACCATGTTTTCTTGTGTTGTGCATTGCATCACTATAGCCATGACTGGCTGCGCAACCCTTAACAACACTAACAATAGCACTTTCTTCGGTACAGATGGTAGCATAAGTTAGACAGGGCTGAAATGGAGAATGAGAAACAAAACGTGCAATATTTGATAATAATAAAGATTTGTCTCTTTGGTTAAAAATACCATTCAGATAGAAAATAAAACAAACACGATACTAAATAAATTACAAAGGGGAAATAATATATTTAGATTATGAAAATCAAGGGACTAATACTAGTTGAACTGGTTAAACCACCATCTATTTTGGTGGTAAGCAAACTTTTCCACACATCCCTCCAGTTAATCCTGAATCTGACATGTGCCCTTGTTTTTCTTAACAACAATGTCTCTTGAGCAGACGTTACCAGGCATACATATATATTTACATATGTGACAAATCCAAAGTGCTTGATACAATGGATGTATGTATGGATTGTGATAAGAGTTGTATGAGCCCCAATAAAATGATTAAAAAAAAGAATATTTTCTAAGGTCATGTAACTAGAGAATAGGAAATTTGAAGATCAAAATCAACAATTCCAGAACCTGGCATCTTAATCATTATATAATACCTTCGCAATTAGAGAAATTTGTAACTTGTCAAGACGAACTGTTTTTATTAGTATAAAACACATGTTGTTTCATGACCATGCTCCTTAACCCCACCTCAAGCTGCTCTATTTATTTCTAGTTTGTGCCCAAAGGGCAGCTAGAGATAGTAAGAGGACATAATACGAGAATACCTTTGAATAAGAATAATGAAGAGTTGTGGAATGACCTGCCTTGATCAATGATTGAGATATAATTAATACTATAGATACAAATTGACACAATCAAAATAGATTAATTACCAAGGTGGGGTAATATAATCACATGGTGAGAACAATAATAGTAGATTTATTGTAAGGAGAGAATACATATTTTGAGGAAACCAAGAGGATAAAAAGCCAAAAGAACTACATGGTATTAAGGACCATTTAGAAGTGTAATTGTAGGTCATTGGTCATTATTGACAGGATGGGTGGGAGTGGAATGTTCAATGTCTAAGGAACCTCATGTGACCTTGTTAAAGGGAGATTTTTAAGGCTGGAAAACTGGAGCAAATAAAATGATTTCATTGGTTCAGGGTGAAAAACATATGTGTATGTATGTGTAGGTATAGAAGTATAGAGGCGTATGTATGTATATATTTAATTAAAATTCCTGAAGCTCTTTGAAAATAAGATAAAAATACATTAAAATCTATATCCTTGCATAATTTAAGCAAAAAAAAATATGCCCTGACCTGAAACCTATTCATAGACCTTAGGTTAAGAGACCCTGTTTTGAAAGAATTGCTATTGGCTTGGGGAAAATTACAGGGTTAGGAATAAATCCTAGTTAATACCTCTGGCCAAAGATTCAAATAGCTGCGGTTCTTAGTGACTTAACTATGCACATTTATTTGTAAATTGAATGGTTGCACTCTATCAGAATCTGAGTTTTTTTCTTAAAGAGAGACAAATAAAAGTCCTCCACTCTTTATTTATTTCTTGTTAATATTTTGTATAACTCACTTATATTTTGCGTAGATACTTCCTGTGAAGTTAATCCATTTGTATAGATAATTCAAATGATTTTCATCTATTCTAAGATGGTCCAGTAGCTCTCTTTCCTCTTGTAATGCATTTCTTTCCTCGGTCACGACAGCGCCATAGACCGTGCCAGGCAGATAGTTGCAGGCATTGCACAGTTTTTGGACTTCAATTGCAAAGCAACTGGCAGAGATGGCACGAACAGACTTATGTAATGACTTCTCTTCTCTTTTTACTTTGAATGATGCTCTGGGAATCCCTTCAGAGTCATGTTGCCGAAGATCCCTGGAGCATTGGCATGCACATTCTTCTGATGGAACGGATTCTTACTGGGCACTCTCTTCTTCCACTTTGAAGAGAGGAACGCGTGCATCCTAAGGCATCTAAATATAGAATGGAGTTGGATTTAGTTCTTTATCAACCCAAGATTGATGTTTTATGTTTTTTCTGCATCCTAACTCTTTATGGCCTCATGACATCTAAATATAAATACATTTTTTTCATG
>NW_022103911.1:5828859-5836549 GCF_000313985.2 Echinops telfairi | reverse complement strand
AATTGAAGAACAAACTGTGTCGACATTTTGAACCAGATGAATCAGTGTTTGCCTGGAGCCATCAAAAATATGTTCCAGTTCTGTCCCCACCTCAGATGGATTACCAAATCTGCAAACATGAAAGGTCAGTGTGGTCGCCCACTGGGACAAACATCCATTTTCTACACACAGAGTTCTAATGAGTCATAAATTCAAGGAAAGATACCAGGCATTTCACATTGATGGCCATATTTATATCAATTCTCTGAAATTTCTGTGGCTCTATAGAGAAGAGTTGCTAAGTGAAGAAATGCACCATAGAATTAGAGGAAGATATTGGTTTTCTGTTTTAATGAAACATATGGCTTATTCTTTCAGTTATTATTACTAGTGGAGTTTTTAGAGTTTAGAGTGCTTAACTGGCTCTTTCTGACCATTATTTAATTGCTCTGTTCAAAGGTGATTTACTATATGTGGTTTCCAAAGCAGGCACTCCATCAATTTGGTGCTACCTTCTCCCAAACTAATTGCATGTGAGAACATGATCAGGGTATCCCATGAGGACCCTCTCTCTGTTCTAGCAATATGGTATTTTCAGGGTGTCTCTAAATAGTCCATGCTTCTTCTCTTCTACAAAGAAAAATCGACTTTTGGAATTAATTTATTGCCGTTCCAAGCAGTTAAAGCACTGTTTACGTGACATAACTGGGATTTAAACTGAAGTCTCTCCAAGTTTGCTAACTAAATAAGTGACAGCTTCCAGTCAGTTAGACTTAGATTAGAGACCTTGGTCTCTCATTAGCTAGTTCAGTGAGTGTGTCAAGTTATTTAACTGTACCGAAGTTGTTGCTTTTTCATAATTTTATTCGAGTAAATAGGACAAAACATTATTGATGGAATAAAAATGAAGTACATGAAAATGTTTGAAACACTTCCTTACACATAGTAGGCATTCATTAGTAGCTAGCACATCAACAGGTAGCTGCCAGACTTTCAAGTTGGATTCAGGAAAGGACATGGCACAAGGACTATCATTACTGACATGAGGTGGATATTGGCTGACAGCAGAGAATACCAGAAAGGTGCTTATTTGTGTTTTATGACTATGCAAAAGCATTCACCTAGGTGGATCATGACAAACTATGAATAGCATTGAAAAGAATAGGAATGCAGAACACTGTGTTGTGCTTATGCCGAGCGTATACATGGCACAAGAGGAAGTTCTATGACTTGAACAAGGGAATACTGCATTGTCTAAAATTGGGGTCTGGGTTGTATTCCTTCATCGTATTTATTAAATCTGTAAGCTCAACAATCATTTAGAGAAGCTGGGCTCTATGAAGAAGACTATAGCATCAGGATTAGATGAAGGCTAATATGCAGAATATGCAGAGAACACACAACCTTGCTTGCTAAAAGCAAGGTGGACTTGATGCACTGATGCACATCAAAGACTGCAGCCTTCTGCTTGGATTGCAACTCAATGGAAAGAAAGCAGAAATTCATGCAACTGAACCCACAGACAATGTGATAAACACAAAAACCCTGAAGTTGTCAAGGAATCAATTTTGCTTTGATCCACAATCAATATTCATGGAAACAACAGTCAAGACAATCAAACCATGAGTTTCTTTGGGCAAATCTACTGCACACGACCTCTTTAAAGTGTTGAATATCAAGGATGCCATTTTGAGGACTAAAGTGAGCCTGATCCAAACCACAGTGTTTTCAATCACCTCAAAGTGCAAGGGACAATTGGACAATGGACAATTGGACAATGAATAAAAGAGACTGCAGAAGAATTGATGCATTTAAATTATTGTGTTTGCAGAGACTATTTGAAGTACTGTGTTCTTCCAGAAGAACAAATAAGTTTGTCTTAGAAGTAGTACCTCCACAATGCTTCTTAGAAGCAAGCATGGTAAGCTTCTCATGTACGCTGAACATGTTATCAGGAGGGAGCAGTCCTTGCGGCAGGGAGGGGAGGAGGGGAAACCACAACTTCATGTTTTGTAAAATAGGACCAGCAAAAATCATGGTGGATGGACACAATGACTGTAATTATGGGTCAAAGAATAAAAATTGTGAGGATGGCTGAGTTAGTTTATTGTGCCAACCTGGCCCATGAACACATGTGGGATTAATTGAAGGGCAGAGGGATAAATGGCTCCTGGAGCCTCGCCTTTCTAGTTCTCTGGTCTCTTGCTTTGTGATGGTCACACCAAGGTGCAGCTGCCTTAGCAGTTCCCTGCTTCAGCTGGCAATTGACTTCCTGCAAGACATCCCCAAGGAGAAGCCACATAGACCTACCCTGATGCAGCCCTGGGTGCTGGAGCAGCCATGTGGAGACCCCTGCCAGCGCTGAGATTCTTACACATTCACTGACTCGGCTTTCCTCCTGCAGTCGGCATCATTGTGTCTGTTTTGTGAAATGGAGGAGGACTTTGTGGATTGGTGTTGGGCATATGAGTTAATGGGTTAATGTCGGGTTTGTGGGCTTGGGCAGCACTGGGTTGGGATGTTTTCTTGATGCACACTTAACCTTTACATAAAACTCTCTCTCATACGTGAGTTTCTGTGGACTTGTTTCTCTAAAGTACCCAGACTAATACATTTGGCAAAGAACCTGTGGATATTATAGTCTGTGGTACACAGTGTCACTATGAGTAGGGACCAATTCAGCAGGACCTAATAACAAGTACTGCTGACACTAACCCTCATTCTGAGCCATAGCAACTCCGTCAGTGGAGACCTATGTGCTGCTATGCTGAACAGATCTCAGCAAATATTCTAGAGTAAACAGAACAAACAAACAAATAAATAAAAATAGGAAAGAAGCCCTGGCAATGGACTCCTACAAAATCAGCGCATAAAAATTCTATGAATCACAGTGTTTATTCTTCAGTCCGCAGGACTGGGTAGGACTGGCTGTTTCCTTCTCTTGTACATAAGGTTACCATGAGTCAGGGGTTGATTTGAAGCAGCTGACCACGGTAGCGAAAATAACGGCACCAAGCAAAAGAGCGTCACATAGATAATTATGTGATAGTCTTAGTTGTTTTGTGTCTCCATGCTACCTGTAAGAAGATGTGATGAGTTTAGCCTGTCAATCAGGTAAGAACTTGATACTTTGCTTTGGAGGTGCTGCAGAGGTAAATCTATCTCTGGATGCTGGCCCCCTTCTCTCTCTGCCTTCACCTTCTTGTTGATGAGCCAAGCTGAGCCCTGTGTGCACCCTGTGATGAAGCTACCTCCATTGGATCCTGCACCCACCAACTCTGCACCCACCAGTGTGTGATCTTCCTGCGTCATTGAATGTGGCTGCACGGGTCTAATGAAGACTTTTGGACTAGTATCGACGAATGGATTTGATCTTGTCTGGGTTGGGGTGTTTGCTTGATAAATAATTACTTTTTGATATAAATCTTTCTCTTACACATATATGAGTGTCACTGGATTTGTTTCATTAGTCAACTTGGCCCAACACACAAGTCTAAGTCAAAAAGTTTTGCTCTGAAATCACAGAAACCTTTATTAAACCACCACGCAAAATGTGACGCTATTGTTTCCTCGAGGGATTCAAATTGTGTTCCTCTTAAATGTTCATTGAGCATGGGAACAAAAATAAATCTGAAGGAGAAGATCATGGCTATAGGATAGACGGGGCGAGAGTTTTGAACAGAATTCTTATAGGAGAGACTCTGCTACCCTCAAAGACTGAGCAGATAAATTGTTACGGAGGAAAAAAAGTCTTTGCCCAACTTTCCTGTCCTTTTCCTCAGCAATGCAAGTTTCCATTTTCTTATAAGTTCTTCTGAATATGGCCCTTAATTTTCCTGTGTCATTTGAGAGTATAGCAAGATTACCCCTTGAGAATTTCACTTCCACAAAAATAAATAAGTCACCGTAATTTTCTGAGCTGACCTCTCAAACTTGCATTTAACCAGTTTAGCAGATCTCCTTGGAAGCAGTGGTTTGATTGGACCTTTTTTCTTTTTTTTTTGAAAGGCATCCTAAGAAGGCAAAGGCAAGTGCATTACTGAAAGTATGCAGCCATCCAATGATTGCAGAAACATGTTTAAATATATTTTATATGGAATGAATCTTTGCAAGTGTAAACTGGAAACAGTATCAATTAAAAATAATTTCCTCGCTTAGCATGATTTCCTCCAGTTCTTCCCATGTGACAATGTGCTTTGTGGGGGACAATACTGGAGACACAGTGCAGGAATTGTGCCCAACTGACCCCATCGTGCTGTGGCGAAACACTAAGGTCATGCAACAGAGCAGCAAGGGGAGCAAAGCGATAAGATCCCTGTGCAATACCAAAAATAGACTTAGGAGACTGAGTGTGGCACCCCATCAGACTCGACTGGAAAACACTCGTAAAAGCCAACTAACAGACCTGGAACTATTTGTAGGTTTTTCCATTTTTCTCAGTGGCTTTCTTGTTGTTATTGTTTTGTTGGTCTTGACTTCCTTTGTTGTTTTATTTGGCTTTGCCAGGTTTTTACACTTATTAATGTATCTGCATGTTTTTTTTGGTTAGGCAAGGTGGAATAAATAATTCAGAGATGAAAAGAATGGGACCAATGGTTCTGGGGGGATACAGGAGAAGGGGAGGTGGGAGAAAGGAAAATGGGGGTGGGTGGGAGGAACCAACCCAGGGACAAGGGAACAACAAGTGAACTAAAATCAATGGAAGGAAGGTTGTAGGATGCCTAGTGGGGCTTAATCAAGGGCAATGTAGCAGTGAGAAATTACTAAACCCGAATGAAGGCTGAAAATGATGGTGGAACAAGAGGAAAGTAAAAGGAAATAGAGGAAAGAACCAGGAGGCAAAGGACATTTATACAGGTCTAAATACAAGCATGTACATATGTGAATATAGATATATAATACGAGGGGAATAGAATTATGTACTTATATCTCTATGTTAAGAATTAAGGTTGCAGATGGACATTGAGCCACAACTCAAGCACTCCCTCAACACAAGATCATTTTGTTCTAACAATCCAGCATTCTGTGATGCTCACCTACCATACACGATCATTAAAGACAAAATGGGTGTATAAGTAAATGTGGCGAAGAAAGCTGATGGTGCCTGACTATCAAAAGATATAGCATTTGGGGTCTTAAGGGCTTGAAGATAAACAAGCAGTCATCTAGCTGAGAAACAACAAAGCCCACATAGAGGAAGCACACCAGCCTGTGTGATCATGAGGTGTCAACGGGATCAGGTACCAGGCAGGCATCTAAAACCCAGAACAAATTCATACCCAATGTGAATGGTGGTGGTAGTGGGGCATGGAATGGAGACCCAATGCCAATCTGTGGACAAATGGACATCCCCTCACAGAGGGGTCACAGGGAAGAGATGAGCCAGGCAGAGTGCAGCATAGCACTGATGAAGCACACAACTTTCCTCTAATTCTTTGGTGCTTCCTCCCCCCCCCACTATCATGACCTCAATTCTACCTTACAAGTCAGAGTAGACCAGAACATGCACACTGCTAGAGACAAGAGCCTGCAACACAGGGAATCCAGGATAGATAAACCCCCAAGGGCCAACAATAATGGTAGAGACCAGGAGGATTAAGGGAGGGTGAGGGGAGAAAGGGGGATTGATCACGAAGATCAATCTCAGGAGGATGAACGATGGAAAAGTGGGTAAGGGGTGATGAAGGATGATGCAAGATGTGAAAATAATAATCTATAACTTATCAAGGGTTCAAGAGGGAGGGTGGGCGGGGTAAGGAGGGGGAAGAAATGGGGAGCTGATATCAGGAGCTCAAGTGGGAAGCGAATGCTCTGAAAATGGTAATGGAAGCATACGTGCAAATGTGCTTGACACCTTATGAATATATGGATTGTGATAAGAGATGTCATAGCCCCCAATAAAAGTATTTAATAAAAATAATAATTTGCCTACGTATTTAATAATATTTAAGATTTGTCTTAGACAAGATGAGCAGTTTGAAAACACCAGTCCTACTATGGGAGAGAAATGAGTTTGTTTATTCCTTTAAAGAGTTACAATCTCAGAAACCCACAAGGGCAGTTCTGTTCTGCCCTTGTAGTGTCGCTATCAGTCACAGTAAACTTAATGGAAGTGAGTTTGTTTCTGTGCTTCTTGTTTTAATCCTACTGTTTAATGAAATCTTTAAATATGATGAATAATATTGTTATTTAACATATTCTGTAAATGCAGTGAATAATATCTTTTGTTCTATACAAAGCATTAATCATTTTTAGTGATATTAAATAATTAGTATATATAACTTAATTAAAAAACAAGCATTAATAGTGATAGGAAAAGGAGGAGGAAAGAACAAGGAGTGTGATGTCAATAGAAATATATCATATTTTCAAATTTTAATAGAATGAAACATAAGATGTTGGTTAAAAAAATTAATTTGCAAATAAAGTTTTGAGAGACTTTTAAAGTTACTCAAATGGGAAAACAAGTTTTCAGAATATGTTACGCATCACTGATTTCTTCAGAAGGTAGACCTGATACTGGTGGCTATATTTTCATTCAGCTTTCTTTTCCATCGGAAGCTGCAGAGGGACATTTCGCGTCATATTTCATGATGCAAGCACGTAGACTGGACAAGTTCCTGAGTGGGCAAGGTTTTTGTGTGTTTGAACAACATGTTTAAAGTAGTGGGTCTTAGGTGGCTTATTGTTATAGTCTTACGCGTAGTCTTACGTGGAGTCTACTGAATATTCTCTTCATCTTGGATTAGGCTGATTTACTAATTCTGACGTAGACCAGTAAAAATTTGGACATTTTAATTAACTTGCCTTTACTCAGTTGTTGTTCCTGTTCCCATTTATAAAACTAAAACAGAAATAGTCTGCCCCACTATTGTGAGGATTTAATGATATAAAGTGGGTACATGATCAATGATACATTAAAGAGATAAAGTTAGTTCCTAGATTTTTCAAATATAATTGAAATATAATTGATTCATACAGCATGATTTTCCCATTAACATAAATTTAAATTATTATCCGTAGACACAGTTCATTAGAAATTGTGATAGGAAAAAAGGAAATAACATTTTCAAATGAAAGAGCTAAGTAAGAATAGAAACTTCTTGAAAAATGTAAAAACAAAGTTAAAAAAGGCTCTATAATAGTGAGGGAGTCAGGCGACTATTAGCGTCTTCTGCTCTTCATAGCTTTTTAACTTTTATACCTAAATTGGGCTAAAATAAAAAGAAACAAAATTATAAGAACAAAAAAAACACCGATTCACCACCACAGATGACAGGTTGAACCCCAAATGGTGCATTTTTGCTCTCTAGTTGTTGTATTATTTTAATTCAGCCTTTAATTTCCCTGGAATCCAAATATTACAAATTGAGGATAAATATATTTTAAATGTTTGGAAGACAATTTTATGCACATGTTTTCCCCCCTCTTTTTTTTCTTTCAAATGCACTGTGGGGACTTTACAGTTCTTATTCCCAACACTTGTTTTCAACATTTCTGTGGTTTTGAGCTTCACTCTAGCAGATCTGTGAACTGAGAGGAACTAGAAATAGTTACTATGGTAGAAGAGCCAGAAGGGGAACATTCAACTCAGGGAATTTGTAAAATGCCCTTTATCCAAACATGTGCCTCAGGCTGGCATATGACAAGCTGTGTTAGGAGCTGACATTGCCGAGTGCCATTTCATACCATACACTGTAAAGCAGGATCA
>NW_022103911.1:5822367-5827767 GCF_000313985.2 Echinops telfairi | reverse complement strand
CTTTGGTGTGGGACGGGCGGACTTTAATCCTCAGTGTAACATCTTTGTTCTTGAATATTTTAAAGAGGTATTATGTAGCAGGTTTACCCAACCAACACATCTTTTGATTTCTGTAAGTGTTATTTCCATTCACTTTGATTGTGGATCCAAGCAAAATGAAGGCCTTGACCACCTTGATCGTTTCTCCATTTATCATGCCATTTTCCATGGGTCCAATTGTGAAGATTTCTTTATATTGAGGTATAATTTATACCAAATACTATATGCTTTGATCTTTATCAATAAGTGCCTCAAGTCCTCGTTTCTTTCAGCCAGCAGGATTGCATTATCAGGATACTACAGGCTATGAATGAGTTTTATCCAATTTTGATGCCACATCTTCATATAATCTAGCTTCCTTGATTATTTACTCAAAATACAGATTGAATAAGTGTGCCGAAATGTAAAAACCCGATACACAACTTTCTTGTTTAAATAATGTATATTCCCTTATCTGCTCCAATGACTCCCTGTGGGCTAGCTAATGTATAGACTCCATATGGGTACAAGAAAGTGATTTGGAATTTTCATTCTTCACAATGTTATCCTAATCTATTATAATCCACCCAGTAGAATGCCTTTGCATAGTCAAATAAACACAAGTAAACATCTTTCTGGTCATCTTTGTTTCAGCCAAGATCCATCTGACATGAGCAATTGTGTCCCATGTTCCATGTCATCTTCAGAATCTGGCTTGATCTTCAGGAAAATTATTCTTGCATGTGATATTGATGCTATTGTTTGATAATTTCTGCATTCTGATAACATGTCTTTGGGATGGGCACATAACTTCCAGTTGAATGGCTAGAAAACTGTCTTACAAATTTCTTTGCAGACTAGAGCATGCTTACTGTCTCAGTTTGCTAAGATATTTCAATTGGTATTCAATCAGTTCCTGGTCTATTGAAATTCACCAATTCATTCAGTGCAGCCTGGGCTTCTTCCTTCAATACCTTTGTTTTTAAGTCATATGTTAGCCCTCCATATGGTTGAATTTCAGCCAGCTATTTTTGGCACGTTACCTCTGTGTTTTCCTCCCATAATCAATGCTTCCCACATTGATGAATATTTTATCCATAGTGTTATTGACGTTGTTAGTTTAGGTGCCATTGCGTTGGTCCTGACTCATAGTCACCCTCTGTACAACAGAACGAAGCACTGCCTGTCCAGCACTATCTTCACCATTGTTGCTGTTTGAACCCATTGTTGAAGCCACTGTGTCAATCTATCTCCCAGATAGTCTTCTTCTTTTTCACGGACATCCTACTGTACGAAACATAATGTCCTTTCATAGGTACTGGTCTTTCCTGATGAAATTACAATGTACAAAAGGTAAAGGCTTGTCATCCACATTTCTTTTGTTAAAAATCATTTTCCTGGGGGCTTGAACAACTCTTATCACAATCCATCCATCCATCCATTGTGTCAAGCACATTTGTACATTTGTTGCCACCCTCACTCTCAAAACATTTGCTTTCTACTTGAGCCCTTGTTTGCAGATCCCCATTTCCCCCTTCTTTCTCACCTCCGCTCCCTCATGAACCCTTGATAATTTATAAATTATTATTATTTTGTCATGTCTTACACTGTCCGACGTCTCCCTTCACCCACTTTTCTGTTGTCCATCCCCCAGGGATGGGATTATATGTAGATCCTCATAATCAGTTCCCCCTTTCTAACCCACCTTCCTTCTACCCTCCCAATATCGCCACTCTCACCACTGGTCCTGAAGGGATCATTTGTCCTGGATTCCCTGTGTTTCCAGTTCCTATCTATACCAGTGTCCATTCTCTGGTCTAGCCGGATTTGTAAGGTAGAATTGGGACCATGATAGTGGTTGGGAGTGTGCTAGTCTGGGTACTTTAGAGAAACAAATCCACACAAACTCATATGTATAAGAAAGAGTTTTATATAAAGGGTAAGTACACATCAAGTAAGCATCCCAACCCAGTGCTGCCCAAGCTCACAAGTGCAACATTAACCCATATGTCCAACACCAATCCACATAGTCCTCTTCTATCTCACAAAGCACATGCAATGATGTCACCTGCAGGAGGAAAGCCGAGTCAGTGAATGTGTAAGCATCTTAACCTGGCAGCGGTCTCCACATGGCTGCTCCAGCACCCAGGATTGCATTGAGATTGGTCAATGCAGCTTCTCCTTGGTGATGTCTTGCAGGAAGTGAGCCTTGCCAGCTGAAGCAGGGAACTGACGAAGGCAGCTGCACCCTGGTCCGACCATCAGAAAGCAAGAGACCCGAGAACTAGAAAGGCAAGGCTCACCGAGCAATTTATCTTTCTGCCCTTCAATTAACCCTACATGTGTTTATTGGCCAGGTTGGCACGATAAACATTAACTATCTCAAGGAGGAAGCATTTAAGAACTAGAGGAAAGTTGTATGTTTCATCGTTGCTACACTTCACACTGACTGGCTCATCTCCTCCCCACAAACCCTCTGTAAGGGGATGTCCAGTTGCCTACAGAGGGCTTTGGGTCCCCGCTCTGCAATTTCCCTCATTCACAATGATATGATGTTTTGTTCTTTGATGCCTGATACCTGATCCCATTGATACCTCGTGATCACACAGGCTGGTGTGCTTCTTCCATGTGGGCTTTGTTGCTTCTCACTAGATGGCCGCTTGTTTATCTTCAAGCCTTTGAGACCCAAGACATTATATCTTTTGATAGCTGGGCACCATCAGCATTCTTCACCACATTTGCTTATGCACCCTCTTTGTCTGTTGTGATCATGTCAGGAAAATGAGCATCATGGAATGCCAGGTTAATAGAACAAAGTGTTCTTACATTGAGGGAGTACTTGAGTGGAGGCCCAATGTCCATCTTCTACCGTAATTTCCAAGAAGATTTCTGGCTGTACTTCTAAGACAAATTTGTTTGTTCTTCTGGAAGATCATGGTCCTTTCAATATTATTCATCAACACCATAGTTTAAATGCATTAGTTGTTCTTTTGTCTTCCTTATTCATTGACCAACTTGCACAGCCATAAGTGCTGATTGAAAATATGGTGGCTTGGTTTAATGCCACATTTAAAAGGATCTTGTGCATTGTATCATTTAATAATTCATCTCAAGTCTTGAATTTATTCTTCGGTTTTTCAGTTTGAGATATGCTGGTAATGTTCTTCCTTTTTGACTTTCTAATATCTTTGACCATTCTATTATAGTATTTTCACTATTTCACTCATTTGCTTTAACTACTATGCATTTAAAAGCAAGTTTAAGAATCTCTTATGACATCCACTTTGATATTTTCTTACTTTTATGTCTTTAAATTGACTTTGTGTTTGATATTCTTGATTCCATCCCACAACTCATCAGGTCTTTGGTCATAACTGTTCAGTACATGAAAGCTAGCTTCAATTTGTCTCTATTCAGATAGGATATACTCAACAATATATTTTGACTCTAGTGGATTTCTTTTAATTTTTTTCAAAATTTAAGTATTGCTACAAATTTGTAGAATCTTTATTAGACAAAAATATCAAAAAGTGAAGCTATTATTCCTCAAAATATCCTCGATCTATGTCTATACATCTCTGATGGTGGTGTTTCTAGCTTGGTAAGTGTTCTCAAGGATCCCTGGTAGGATAGTGCGTCATGTGTTGGGCTGCTAAATGCAAGACCAGCAGTTTGAAATCACCAGCTTCTCTGTTGGAGAAAGACATGCAGTCTGGGAAACTCACAGGGGCAGTTCTCCTCTGTCCTATCGCCTTCCTGCGAGGCACAATTGACTTGATGACATTGAGTTTGGTTTTGGTCGGAAGCCTCCCCAAGACTCCTGGGTTATCCTGAGAGTTAGGTTTGGGCTAATAACTGCAAAGTTCATGGTTTAAACCCACTAGCGACCCACTGGGAGAAAGAGTGAGGCTATCTGCTCCCAGAAATGTATACAGACCTGGGGATTCTAGATAAAGTTGTTATACGTTGAAATGAACGCTATGGCAATGCATTGGTTTGAGTTACCATCCTCCAAAAAATTCTGTGCTCTTCAATCTACATCAAGCCAAAGCAGCAGCTTTATCATCTTTGAGGTATTGAAATTGTGTTCATTTGGATTTTCTAGACAAAAAGAAGTCTGAAGGGGTGAGATCAGGACTGTAGTTTGAATTGAGTAAGGTTTCTCAATGAAATTCTCAGAGGTTAGAAGAATGTGCTGGTGCATTGAGCAATAAGGGGAAAAATCCTCGGCACATTTTTTCTTGGACTTTTTCTCACCCACACAATGTTCCATTTGCTCAAAACTTCATAATAAACCCTTGTGATTATCCTGGTCCTTTGAAAAAAATCTATCCAGAATACCTCTGGTCCAAACCAAACTCACTGCCATTGAGTGGATGCATACTTACAGTGACCCTGTAGAACAGGCTAAAGCTACCCATGTTGAATTTATGAGCCTGTAACTTCTATGGGAGTAGATAGCTCTCTCTTTCTCCCATGGAACGCCTGATGGTTTAAACTGCTGACCTTGCAATTAGCAGCCCATGTATAACTACTCTGCCTCTGGTAAACCCCAGTCTCTAATAGTATTCTGGCCTGGCTTCTCTGCCTAAAGCTTAACTGGTCCAGGAGATTCCCTCAGGAGCACTGTTTTTATTAGAATGTGTATTATTTACACTCTTCAAAAAATTCCACTGTCATCGAGTCAATTCCAACACATCTTGGCCCTATATAGAGTTTTGGAGGCTGTAAATTTTTACAAGAACAGATAGCTTTATCTATTGACTGAAGAGTGCGGGTCAGTTCTATCCATCAAGCTTTGGGCATCAAGCTGTCCCGTGTTCCCCAGCAGCCCCCATGCTCCTGAGATATAGCCCTGCTGTCCAGTATATTATGATTAAGAGTGACCCTATGGTGGGTTTCTGAAGCTGACAATCTTTATGGGAGCATTGTGACAAGTAAATGGTTTTCAGATGTTTGGTACATACTAACCCTATTAATGAAGAAACATATTTATGTAAACAATGTTTATATTATTCATCTATTCATCTGACTATCCACCCATCCATCTATGCATTCATTTGTTTAATAAGCTCGAGCATCTCCAGAGTTTTATGATCCCTTTATAGACAGAGAGAAAGAATAAAACAAGTTGCTGTTCTTGAGTCTCATAGGAAAAAAAAATGGGAGCAATGGGTAAAAACTATATGAAAGGTGTGATTCCCATTGGGAGGGTATTGTTTATGTCTCCACAGGAAAGGGAGAGAGAGAACCCCATCCCAGAGTGCCAAGCCTTGAAGGCACTAGATTAGAATGGAGCAGTGAAGTAACAGAGAGGATGATGGGGCCAGGCCCAAGCCAAGGTCTATTGACCCCCTCCCCAGAAGAAGGCACCACAGAGAA
>NW_022103911.1:5817265-5821679 GCF_000313985.2 Echinops telfairi | reverse complement strand
AGAGGAATTACTGAGAGCAGAAAGAAGGATACACATGATAGTGGGATAGGAAAAAGGTGAAAAGAATAGAGGAAAGAAATAGGAGGCAATGTTATTTATAGAGGTATACCTATAGGCATGTATATATGTAAATACACTAATTTATAATGAAAGGGACAGAGGCGAATGTACATATGTTTATATGTTAACTATTAAGATAGCAGATGGACTTTGGACATCTACTCAAGGCCTCCCTTAACACAAGAACACTTTGTTCTAATAACCTGACACTCTTTGATACTAACATTCCTGACATGATCACTGAAGACAAAATGTGTGCATAAGCAAATGTGGTGAAGAGAGTGGATGGTGCCTGGCTATCAAAAGATAAAGCGTTTGGGGTCTTAAAGGCTTGAAGTTAAACAAGTAGCTATCGAGCAGGGAAGCAAAAAAGCTCACATGGAAGAAGCATACCATCCTGTGTGATCATGAGGTGTCAAGGGGATCAGATATCAGATATCAAAAGATTCAAAACAAATAATTATATTGATGCAAATGAAGGAATTTAGAGTGGAGACCCAAAGCTCATCTGTAGACAATTGGATATCTCCTCACAGAAGGGTTGTAAGGAAGGGATGGTTTAACCAAGGTGTACAAGGTATAGTGTAGCACCAATGAAACACATATCATTCTTCTTTTTTTTTTTTTTAACACATATCATTCTTCTAGTTACTGAATGCATCCCCGCCTCCACACACACACTACTATGACCAGTTCAACCTTACAAATCTGGCTAGGCCAGAGAACATACATTGGTACAGATTTGGGCTCTTGACACATGCAATTCAGGATAAACCCCTCATGAACAGTAGTGGGAGTAGCTATATCATGAGCATAAGGAAATAGTTGGGGAGGGGGAAGGGGGAGAACAACAGAACCCAGCAGAGGTTGGATATATAGCCCCTCCCACCTCCAAAGTGGAAGAATAACAGAAATGTGGGTTAAGGGAGACAATGGACAGTGTAAGATACAAAATAATAACAACAATATATGATTGATCACAGATTCATAAGGGTGGGAGGGGGGGAGAAGAGGAGCTTATACCAAGGGCTCCACTAGAAAATGTTTTGGAAATGATGATGGCAACATATGTACAAATATGCTTGATACAATTGTAATAGCTGTAAGAGCCCCCAATAAAATGCTTAAAAAAGTAAAAAGGAACGGTGTGATTTTATTTGTAAAATAAGAGTGCTGTGTTGCGTAATTTTAATATTTCTTCCAATTTAACTCCGATTCAAGAAACAGAAGTAAATGGCAAAACCACAGCCTGGGGGTATATTACTGCAACCTGGAACCTACTCAGCTGGTTTTGTATAAAATCATCCATTTTCCCAACAGTATGCAAATTTGGCAGCCAAAGAAGGAGCTCATTTTGAAGCAGCTGGGCATAATTTTGGATGGGAGAGTCAAATTTAATGCTGGTGAAGTGTGCAGAGTTTGCATATGCATTGCAGGTGTGTGACATCACTTCCCCTGACTGATGTGATGTTCAGGAAAGGTGAGTGGCAGGAGGCCCATAGCCTTCCTTTAACCCTTTCCAAACAAGCCATCTTGTGGACAGATGCTGTTTGTACATTCTTGTGCATCTCTCTACATGAGACCTGAAGATGGGCCAGATTTTACTTGCCCAGACTCTGGAATTAGCATGCACAGCCACTGGGTCTCTTCAGGAAATGCAAGGAGACTAATTCAGGAAGATGGGAAGTCATCCTTTAATACCCCAGATGATGGAAATAATGGGAAAACCAGTAGTACTATCTCGTTTAGGCTATAGTCAAACGTCGTTGTTGAGATTTTATGATAATTTGCACTTTTTTTGGGAAGGGGTGGAGGTGGAAACAGACTTCGTATGTAGGAGAAAATCTGATTAAAGAAGCCATTTTCCCAAATTACTTGTGTAAACAAAATTGCAGAGAGGAATATTAAAACTACTTATGGGAACAAACTGCATGACTTTTCTTGTGACTGGCCCTCTAGTTCATTCAGAGCAGCCTTTCCATTTGCACACAGTAAATAAACATCCTTAGATGAAGGATTACCCTAATGCAAAATCACCACTATGTAGTTATTAGAATAGATTATGTTTTCAGTTTACGCATATTCAGTGTTAAACCAGGCATACTGTATAATGCCTATGCAATTTAGGATGATCACAAAAATGTCACTAGGAATTGACTAATAAACTTTCATATTTCCTGCATTAATTCTTTCCCTAAAACACATGAGGCAATGTACATATAAGTAAGTTGAGATACATGTACATTCCATATGTGTATTTATATGAATAAAAGTAATAGTACTTAATTTATATCTAAGTATCCTGTATTTTAGATTTCCAGTAATTTATGTAAGTTTCCTCTCTAATTAGTTCACATTACAGAAATTTCACTATGCTGATACTTTTTATCCTAGACATTTATAGTGTTTGAGGTCTTGCTGTGGTTTTTATTCTTGCATACAACTTCAGGGTGGGCAGGTAAGAGGGTTGTTATTTGTAGATTATCAATGGACAGGGCTGAGCTTGGGTCATGAGCTTCTGGGGTATATTATTATTTCTCATTATTTCTGAAGTTAGAAGGGCTACTTAGAACAAATGGAGGGAAATGATAACATGTAGAAAACGGATGGATTGAAGAAAACAATCACATTCTAGTCTCCTCCTTCCTTTCTGTATCAGAATTGGTACTTAGTGTAGGTGTCTGTTTGGAACACATTGATTATGAGCTGCATTTGAATAAACTGCTAACTTTCCTGCAGCTTCAATATTGCCTATTTCACTTAAGTTTGAAGTTCTTTGATATTCTCTAGCATGCAGGGGTTTCTTTAAAAAAATTAGACAGAGGTTTTTTTTTTAAGTACTAGAAATTTCTGATTGTTTATGTCTGATTAACATCAGTTTGCAGATTTTAAGCCAAGTCTTTACAATGCTACTTCTGAAAGGCGTTGAGACTTGTGGTTGGGGCACATACCTGAAAGGAAACTAAATGTCTTTACTTTCCAAAAGTAAAAGTAAAAAAGGATTGTGTTCTATCAATTGATGGAGTTTAAAAAATTCTTGAGGTTCCCTGGGAGGTTGGAATGATTTAAGGGATGGACTAGTTGGCTAAAGGTTGGCAGTTCAAAGTCACCAAAAGGCACTTCAGAGGTGATTACCGACTTGAAAATCCTGCGAAGTCAAGCTTTGCTCTGCAATATGTGGAGCCGCCAGAAGCTGAAATGTGCTTGACAGAAATTGTCTTGATTTATTTTGAAGAGATTATAGGGACATGATAGTGGACCCTAGAATATAAAGATCTTTTAAAAGGTGTTTTGAAAATCAGCATTAAACTCAAATCTAACTGCAAAAACTGAGAATATTTAGATGCCTACTTCATTTTTTCTAATTTGATATTCCTTCTAATCACATGACTCAGACCCCAAGAACTTAAGAATTAGCTTATGGAAAAACTAGGGGAAGCTTTAAAGAAAAATATACTTTTTTTGTATCTTAGGAAGGTGTCTATTTCTAAGATGTTTTTCGGTGAATAGTTGTGTTTGTATCATGTAGAATCAGTGACACTCATAGACACACTCATTTGTTTAGTATGAAACTGAAATGAAAGAAAAACTGGTACACTTAACTGGGAAAACCCAGAAGCCAACTGTAGATCCTGTTGCAGCCAAAGTCAGACAGAGAGCCAAACCCAGGCTCCACTGAGTCAATCACAAGATTCAAAATGACATCTATTGGCTTTGCCGAGAGGCTTGATTCCCTGCTCTTCTCCCTTCCTGGCTGTCACATTTCAAAGCCATGCATAGGAAAAGTGATTATTAGGAGTCATTATTGCACATCTCCTTTGGACTCCACTGTATTCAGGGATGACATTTTAGAACGACTTCAACATGTCCAAATTGCTACTTATTTAAAAAGGATCTCAAATTTTGCTTTGGGATAATTGTAGATTCACATGCAATTGTTAAAAATATTAGAGGCATATACCTTTCTTCAAGCTTTCCCCAATGGTAACACCTTAGATAATAAACATATTATGGTGAGCATCTATAATGTATAATTGTTAATAGTATAAAATGATGAGAAATCCATCCAAAAGGGCACATACTAGGTCTCCCTCCTTTTTCTATTCCCTTAGTATGAAATATACTCATTTTGCTTGAAAGAGAATACTGGGTCAATTATTATGTTTTTGAAAATTCTTCTCTTGAAGACTAATACACAAAAAAGAGCTCTCAGACATTACTGGTTAAACCACAGCTTATATCATAACCAAGAGAATAACACTGAATAATAATACATCAGCCTAATTTATATTTCAACAGTTTTATATGCATTGATTTGTATGTGTGTGTAGCTCTATGCATGTTACTTTACATG
>NW_022103911.1:5813929-5815781 GCF_000313985.2 Echinops telfairi | reverse complement strand
TCATGGAATTATTTTTGTTGCTACTTCATAACTGGCACTTTGATACTGTTGTGAGTTGGGCGATCCCTGTGAAAGGGTTGTTTGAACCCCAAAGGGGTTGTGACCCACAGGTTGAGAACCGCTGGTCTAGGATGACTGTTGAGCTAAAGGCATATCAAGTAGGATGCTATAGGAACTCTGGAAATGCTGGAATCTATTTGAGAAAGAAGCTTATTAGAGGAAGACAACTCAAATATTTTTCACAAAAATGAGCACTAGTGTAGTGTGAATACTGCACCCTGTTAAAGGAGAACATCTTATCAGGTTTGTGAAAACAAGGCAGTGCTGTCAGGTCCTGGCTCTCACACACAATGCTGGAACTAAAGCAGAGGCACTCAAGGCTTAAGGTGTGCAGCCCACTTGTGTTGGGCTAGTCCTGGCCCATTTCCTAAACTTGTCCCACTCTTTGACCTCACCTCACTTTTTTACAGCCTCCCCGTGTAGATTCAACTATTCCTCTGGTTTTAGACAGAAAGGCTCTTAATGGTTTTAGTCCCTCCTCCTCAAACCATAGGGGCTTAGAACTTATAGCATTCATAGACATGAAATAAGAAGTTCTTTAATAAGCGGCTTCTATGGATATTGAGGTTCAGGTTCCCAGGGATGAATCCTAGGTTCTCTGTTAATCATTAGTTGAAAGTTTCTCCTCATTTTCACCAGGTTGACCCAATTATAGGAAGTGTTCTATAATCTTTGCACTGTTTTCTACTTTTGAGAATGTTGATTGCCTTCACAGTGCCTACACATCACCTGCCTAGAGTTAGAATCTGCGGTTTTCCATCAGAGTATGTTTTCTTTTAAGTAATTGTCCCCTTAAATAATCTACCTATGAGCAAATCAGTTTCTAGCCATCTTTGTTCTGAAACATTTGGCTAATAAAATTTTGAGAAGCTAATGGAATGTCACCATTTCCCCCCAAGAATAATGAATGCATGCACATATATGTAGATTTTTTGGTGTAATGTAGAAAAGTGGGCACACCCATATTATTTTTCTTAAAATTTCAGAAGGTTCATAGCACTCAGACTTCCTTCTATGGATCTCAACAGACTCTATGAAACAAACACAGATCAGGAATTCCTAGATTTAGTCATTTCACTGCAGATGAAAAATAGGGGCAGTCAAGAAGTCAGGAGTACGTCTCTCTTAACAGCTTGCATAAATGTTGAGGAGGACTTTTCTCAGAAAGCTAGATGATAGTTGACTGAATAAATAACAAAACAAAAAATTACTCTAAACATTTTTTTTTCACACTACACGTCATTACTGTCTTCTCTTGTTAAATTGTCTTTCTCTCTCAAGACTGGCTGAATTTGAGTTTCTCCATACATATGTTTGGTTTGAATATATATATGTCTGTCCCCTTCTTTCTAATCTTTCCAAACACTTCAATTTGCAACAGAATTTTCATTTTCACCAAGATGATTGAGGATTAAAACTTGACCCCAGACGTGGGCAGTAGTTAATCTTAAAATATATAAAACCAGGTCTTAATGATTTTAGAATATTCATAGGTGGAAAACGTGACTGTGAGGAATCAGATCATTAATATAAGTAATGCATTAATGTATACTGTGCATCTTTGAAAGAAAAGCATGGTGAATTACATATGCTGACCATCACTACAAAATGGAATGTTCCCCTGACTGGGGATTGTGTGTTAAAGAAAACAGTGGGGAGAAGAGGGCGGCAAAATTACAAAAGGAAAGGGAATAACAAAGAAAGAAAATAGGATGTCTAGGGGAAAGTTTTGTTAGTAAATCATGTCAGTCTGAAGAATAGCTTATCCATAATACAGAATAGATACTTATGT
>NW_022103911.1:5810897-5812997 GCF_000313985.2 Echinops telfairi | reverse complement strand
CAAAAAAAAAACAAGGCACCAGGAATTTATGGAATACCAAGTGGAATGTTTTTGAAGCTCTAGAATCACTCACTCATTTTGCCAAGATGTTTAATAAAGTGTTGCCTGCCCCATCTACTGGACCCAATTTCCACCATTGAGTTGATGTTGACTCATGGGGACCCTATAGAACAGGAAAGAAATGCCACTGTTGGTTTCCCAGATTATAATTCTTTACCATATTAGAAAATCTCATATTTCTCCCATAATCTACAGGAAGAGATCCATATTTGTGTCCATTCCAAAGAAAGATGATCCAAAAGAATGTAGAACTCATTGACAATATCATTAATATATAACATGCCGGCAATAATTTGCTGGAGGTCCTTTAACAATGGTGATCAGCAATATGCTGCTAGAGCTCCACGCAGCATTCAGAAGAGGGATATTACTGCTGATGTCAGACGGATCGAGGCTGAAAGCAGAGAATACCAAACAGAATACTTACTTGCACTTTGTTGACTATGCAAAGGATTAGACCGTGTTTATATAAACAATGAATGATATTGAGAAAAATGTGATTTCAAAAAACTTCATTTTGTTCATGTGAAACCTGTAAAAGAGGCAGCGTAAGTACAGAATAAGGGAATCTGTATGATTTGAAATCAGGAAAGGTGGAATCAGGGTTTTATATTTCACCATACATATTCAATCTGTATGTGGAGCAGATAATTAGACAGGCTGGGCTATTGAAAATGAATGAAGCATCAGGATTGGAGGAATATTTATTAATCACCTGTCATATGCAGAAAATGAAACCTTGCTTGCTGAAAGTGAGGGGGCCTGGAAGCACTTGCTGATGAAGATCACAGACTATGGCTTCCACTTGGATTGCAAATAAATGTAAATAAAACAAAATCCTTACAACTGGATCAGTATGCAATGTCACGATACATGGAGAAAAGATTGAAGTGGTCACGGATTTCGTCTTGCTTGGATGTTCGGTCTTGTTTGGGTCGCTGCACCAGACTTCTTTTGAAAGGTGGGGTAGCAAGGATGTCACTGTCAAGTGGAAGGTGCATCTGACCCAAATCATGGTATTTTTAATTGATTCATACGTATTTCAAAGTTGAACAATGGGTAAGGATGATCCCGAAAGAATGATTGCATTTGAATTCAGCTGTTGACATAGACCATTGCTTTTGACTGCCACGGACTGCCAGAAATAAAAACACTCTCTCTCTGAAGAAGTGTTTGGAAAGAGCTGGAGTGCTCGTTAGATATTAGGATGGTGAGACTGTATCGTGTACTTTGGACAAGTAGTAAGGAGGAACAAATCACTAGGAAAGGATATTACGCTGGGTAAAGGAGAATGTTAGAAAAAAATTCGGTTGACCATTGATGAGATTAATGGACATAACTGTTGCAACAAGTGGGCAAGTGCCATCAAGTCAGGTCCCACTCATAGAGGTCCTCTGCACGAAAGAGCAGAACACTGTGCCATTCTGCACCAGCATCACGATTGCTTTTATGTTTGAATCCATTTTTGCAGCCATGGTGTCAAACCATCTAGTCAAGTACCTTCCTCTGATTCACTGCTGCTCTACCAAGCGTGAAGTCCTTCTCCAGGGATGGATCTTTCCTGACAACATGCCCAATGTATGTGAAGCAGAGTCTGGCCATCTTTGCCTCTGAGGAGCACTCTTGCTGTACTTCTTCCAAGAAAGATTTGTTTGTTCTTTTGGCAATCTTTTGGTAGTTTCAATATATTTTGCTATCCCTGGAATTCAAATCCATTTATTCTTCTTTTGTCCTCCTTATTCAATATCAAACTTTCACATGCATATAAGGAAAATGAAAATACATGGGTTGAGTCAGGCACACCTTAGTTATCAAAGTAACATCCTTGCTTTTCAACACCTTAAAAGGTCTTGTGCAGCCGATTTACCACATGTAATATATCCTTTGCTCTCCTGACTGCTGCTTTTATGAGCATTGGTTGTAGATCCAAGCATGAAAAAAAAAATCCGTGACATCTTCAATCTTTTCTCCATTTAGCAAGATGTTCCCTATTGGTTCCATTGTGAGGACTTTGGTTTTCTTTCCATTGAGTTGTAATCC
>NW_022103911.1:5780695-5809410 GCF_000313985.2 Echinops telfairi | reverse complement strand
GTTCTCCAGTGGCCTACTAATGGGCTTTGGGTCTCCACTCCGCACTCCCCCCATCATTCACTATGCATTCAATATTTTGTCCATAGCGTCTTTCAATATTGCCACTCTAGCCTTGAATTTTCACTTTAGCTCTTGTAGTTTAAAATATACTGAGAGTGTTCTTTCTTTTTGGTTTTCTAACTCTAGGTCTGTGCACATTTCATTATATTTTGCCTTGTCTTCTCATGCTCACCCTTGAATTTTTTTGTTCAAATTCTGTGTGCCTCAGCTGTTATTGTAGTTGTTAGTTCCCATTGAGTATGTTCTGACCCATAGCAACTCTATGCACAACATACTGCACAGTCCTGTGCCCTCCTTGTAATTGTTCCTATGCCTAAAACCAATGATATAGCCACCCTTTTTCACTGCCCATTCACTTTACCAAGCATGGTGTCCTTCTCCAGG
The DNA here is from genome assembly GCF_000313985.2 of Echinops telfairi. Taxonomy (NCBI): domain Eukaryota; kingdom Metazoa; phylum Chordata; class Mammalia; order Afrosoricida; family Tenrecidae; genus Echinops; species Echinops telfairi. The sequence continues at coordinate 5,808,966 of NW_022103911.1, read as the reverse complement.
GACAGATCTCCCCTGGCAATATGTACATAGGACCAAGTCTCACCATTCTTGCCTCTAAGAAGCACCCTGAGCACACTTCTAAAACAGATTATTTTGTCCTGTTAGCAGGTACTTTCAACATTCTTCTCAAGCACCACAATTCAAATGCAAATCTTATGCCTCAGCTATTCTATGATAAATCAAGTCTTCTGTCTACCCTAATCACAGAAGACCTGATGAGTTCTGAGATGCCATGGAGAACATCAGGAAGAAAGCAAAAGGTGCTGCAACAATAGGTCAAACATTCACCTGTAACAAAGATTGTTAGGAAGGTGCAGGGCTGGACAATATTTTGTTCTGCTGCATATAAGGTGCAATGGTTATGTATTTGGCTGCAAAACACAAGATCAGCAGTTGGGAGCAAACAGCTGCTTCATGGGAGGAAGATGGGGCTTTTCTACTCCTGTAAAAATTTCTGTTTAGGAACCCAACAGGGATAGTTCTATCCTGTCCTATATGGCCACTGTCAATTAGAAGTGGCAGTGATTTTTTTGAGTGATAAGTAGGAACCAACTTGCTGGCACTTATACACTAATAACATAAGAGGGGTTAACCCCCCAAAATAGAAAAGCTATGTTGGCCAGAGTTTTTGTAGTACACATTTGTCCTGCTAGGCAAGCATCAAGCAACTCATTCTGAGTTAGTGCACCCAGTGGCATTGCCTGGGAAGGTTCCCTCTGGTCACAGGGCCTTTTTTTCATAAAAGTAGTTTGGCTCAAATCTCATTTTTCATGATGACCAATTTAAGAGAACAGGATGTAGCTGTGAAATTTTGTTTCCTGCTCAGGAAAAATGCTGCAGAAACTATTGTGAACATAGATTACAAGGACTGCACTATGGGAAAAACTCAAGTGTACGAGTGGTTTTCTCATTTCAAAAAAGGTAAAATGTCATTTTGGATGTCTATCTCATTCTGAATGGATGAAAATGTCGACAAAATTTGTGCACTTGTGCTCAAAGACCGATGATGGACCATTGAAGAGATGGGGAAGTTTGGACTATATTGGAGCTCAGTTCAGTGAATTTTAACAGAGAGTTGGGAATGAGAGGGGTCGCTGTGAAATAGGGTTCTGACTTATCAGGGAAAAGAGAGCCCACTGGAATCATGCCGTGCTTTGAAAGAACAGCTTCAAAGCAACCCAGACTTTCCCCCCCAAGGTCATTACTGGTGAGGAGACATGGTGCTCTCTTTATGACCCTGAAAGCAAACAGCAGTCAAGCCAGTGGAAGACACCATCATCACCTCACCCCCAAACAGCTTGTCAAGTGAAAACAGAGCATTTGGTTTCGGGTTTGTTTTTTGATGTGGGGGCATAGTGCATTTGGGGTTCATTTCAACAGGTCGGACGGTTAATCAAGCTTTCTCATTAGAGGTTCGTGAAAGTTTGCATACGTGTGAGCAACAACAAAGGCCTGATTCGTGGCAGAAGGGTTATTGGTTTTGCCAGCACAACAATGCACCTGCTCATGCAGCCATCTAAATGCTCCAGTTTGGGCAATAAACAGTATGCTTCTCTTGCCCCATACACCATACTCACCTGACCTCATTCCATGGGACTTCTTTTTGTTTCTACGAATGAAGAGGGACATGAAAGTTCAGGGATTTGAGACATAGAAGATCCAAACAAATGAGTTTGAAAAATGTTTCTATGAATGGAATAGCAGATCTGACAAATGGATTAAGTGTAATGGAGAGTAATAAGGTGATTAAGAGTAATAAGTTGAAGGTGACAAGGTTGTTTTGTAATAAAAATATAAATGCATAGCTTTGAGAAACATATCCTGTTTATTTGGGTTACCCTCTTGTATATATGGGAGGCACTAACATACAAAATGAATGTTATTTTTTTTCTTTTTTCAAATAGTATCTCTATTTCTGGAGTGAATGTTTAGAGCATGATTCTTAGTATCAAGTCAAATGTGAATCTGCTTCTTCCATTTATCACCTACTGTGACCCTGTGGATATTATATGAATTTATCAAACTACATTTTAGCTTCCTAGCTTGGGGGATTGAATAAAATAATGTTTTGCAAATGATGAACATGGGATTCGACACATTTTAATGCTTCCTCAGTGATAGAATTTATCATATTGATAATAAATGTTGGATTGATCATCCATGCAATGAAAGAATTTTATAATCTCTTTCAAAACCTATCTGTTTCATAAATTGTATTGCTGTTTTATAACCTCTATTTCTACAAATAATTATTCATGACTTTGACTCTTGAGTCTCTCCGAATGCCCAAGAACTAGAGCAAACAAAAATACAGCCTTACAGAAAATTCTTCTAAATCTACCAACCAACCAACCAACAAACGTGCCAAAAGTGCAATTCAAATGAGAAGCAGAAACATGAATTCAACTATTGTTTTTGAAACAAAAGCTTGATTTTAATTAAGCATCCTTTAGTTAGTCCTGAACATGCATAACAGGACTCCTTTATTGTGACTAACCCTAAAAGAAGTAAAGTAAAGTCATTTCACTGAGCTTCGTTGCTTCATTTTATTTACCTGCTATTTAAATTGGGAGTGTAATCTATTATTTCTTAAACAGCAATTTCAGACTAAGACCAGAAAAAAAATTGTGTATATTGAGTAGTTCATGTCCGATGGACAATAACCCATAAAGTAAAAGTTAAAATCCAGGATCTTGCAGGAAAAAATTTCTATCTGGACTCAACACAGAGAAACTACACTCTTAATGGTGTAATTGGATAAAAGTAGAAAAACAGAATTTCACTCAGAAAGAATGAAGTAGTCACTGAAACCACATCTATTAGTGAGTATTATCAGCGAATCTGGTGCAGCAGCCAGACCACAGAGAAGCAAAAATGTTCACTGTGAATTACGAAGGGTAGTTATGTTCCTTTCTATCCTTTTCTTATTACTTTCTCTCATCCAGATGTGCGGCCTCAGATCAAAATTCTATTTCTATTATACTGTATATGAATCTCATGCGACTCAATAGCTCTCTTATGCTTTATTTTCTCAGCATGTGTTAACCACAGTTCCCGAAGTTTAACTCCGAAGCTTTCCCCTTTGCTATTAAAAGCCTATACATTTGCAATCCACCCCCCCCCCCCCATAACCTAGTAAACCACCTCTTTTCAACTCAAGTGTTAGTTACTTATTTGCTTGCTTGAGACCAATCATGCACACGTGCTGACTGGTCAACGCAAGTGTTCACTAGTATTCTGGACTCCGGACTAGTAATCACCCCAAAACACTAGATGGCACAGGAGAGGTGTAAATGGACCAAGAAGACCTAGGCCTTCAAACTTTGTGTTTTTAAAGAATTCTTAGGGTTAAAAAGAGCAACATTTTAGAATATTTGTTGTGTTCTTTTCTATGAACTTTCCCTATTGTGTCTTGAGCTTTGTCCTCAAGAATTTTCAGAACAGGGTAATGTAAGGTAAAATTCTTTCTAGCTTGAAAGCAACAGGTAAAAATATATATTTTTCTTGCTTGAGAAATGCCTAACCTATGTTTTTCTTTAATTCAGCATATAACACAAATGCACACATTATAATAATCCTGTATGTATATTGTTATTTAATTATATAATCGTATGTGTGCTATATATGTAGATATATTTATGTGTGTGATTTTTTTCAATGATTAATTAAATATTTGCTGTTTGAATAAATTTGGAGATAATGCACATTATGGTATGTGCAAATTTGCTTGTAATTCTCTTTATTGTTTAAATATGTAACTTGGATAGAGCTGAATACTGAGGAATACTATTTTAAGAGAAAACATCTATACATGTAAATTAATATTATGTAATTTCTATATTTTTCTTAGCTGTAGTCATTACATGTATTCTAGGAAGGTCTGTGTATATGAATTATGCTTATTAAACATGAAGTGATTTTATTATTTCTTTTGATGAGTAAATAGTAAACTGCAAACAGGTAGGCACACTAAGGAAGTAATGAAAATCAGGGCTCAAAAGCCAATGCTAATCACAGCAACATATCAATAGCCTGTATTACAAATATTTCACTTATGCTTAGGAAGGAATATTCCAAAAAACCTACGGGCTAAATTTTTTTTGGTTTGCCACTGAACAATTTCTCACATTTGGTAGAGGAAAACTATAAAGTAGATAATTACAACTGGTCATGTTTACAAAGAAAAAAGCTTACAGATAATACTGGTATATTATTAAAGTAAATAGATTTTAATTAAAAAATAAATATTAATGAATTGTTTCTGACAGACCTCTTCAGAAACTTTGATTCAATTGAAGCAGTTTTAACACTTTGTGTCCCACTCTTTTCATAGACTAAATTGAGTCCACGTGAACATTTTGTTTTTTAACTTAACTTAAATGGGAAAAGTCACATTTATTAGAAGGGTTGTTTTGTGAATTAGAGATAATTTATGTAAATTATGTGAATTTAAATAACCTTCAGTCTTAGCATTGAAACATTATTGCCAAATCAAATCAAGAAGGAAATAAAACGAGTCTGGCAAACAGAGCAACACAATATAGTTTCCTATCAAAATTTTATAAAATGCAAAGTCCACTTATTTTTAAAGCAATCTGTAAAGAACTAGTAAATAGTCATTCAAAATTTTGAATTTTATTTTGAGAAATGCTTATGTGTTACATAATACAATAATAACCATCATGGTTATGATTATAATTAAGAAGTCATCAAATCCTCTCAGCAGAGGCATACTATATTGGAAAGATTATGAGTTTTGGGTTCCATAGGCCTGTATTCAAATTTAAGTACCACTCCTTGTAGCTAGTTGAACTTTCACACTTAATTCTCTAGATATTATTTTTATCATTTGTTGCATGAACTTAATACCACTGTATGCTGCAGCACATGGTCATGGGTTAAATAAAGTCTTTCACCTACAGCATTAGTGACATGTAGGATAGCATAATTTTATGTTGTTGTGGGGGATTTCTTGTCCATTTCAAGGTGTTAAACACCCCTAGTTTCTACCTGCTAAGTGCTATTAGCCTCTGCTTCCGATTGTGATCATGTAAAGTATCTTTCCACAATGCCAAGTGTTCTTTGGGGACAAAATTTGCTGCAATTGGGAATGATTGGGCTAGAAGTAAGGTATGAAATATAACTTGCACAAAACAGAATACAATGTCAAAAATAAACTGTTGTTCTTACTTTTAGTTCAATAGCTACATATAAGCTTGGATATTGAAGATCTCATTAGATCATCTAATTTACGGTCCCTCATATGATCTAAGAACCTAGTAAGAATATTTTCACAAAGTTAGATATTTATGCTTAGATTAATTTACTGAGTCAATCTATTCAGTCATACTCTAAATCAAAAGTTCCCCAAATTATTTGACCTACCACCTTTTCATAAAAAAATTATTCAGTGCCCTCTTGGTAATTAAAATTTCATATGCTATAGCCAATAATCCAGGATAAGGTGTAGTTATCTGCTTTTGCAGCCTCCTGGATCATTACAGCATCCCCACCCAGGAGGTCATATTACCCACTTTGAGAAACACTGAATCAATTCTAAAATATATATATGGTGCCGAGATTTACCCTTGTGGCAGCAACGGGGTCCTGAGGTGCCCTGGCGGTGCGCCCCTTAGCTTGCAGGCAACTGCATGTCTTGAACAAGAGAGACACGACCCCAGTGTGGAAGAGTGGCCTTGAGAGCTGCAGCAGCTCCTCCCACAGTGGCACAGGTGTCTGCACAGAGTCTCAGGGGAGCTGGGGATCGCCTGTCCGTGCCCAGGCAGAAAAGAAATCAAGAGTCTGAGCGAAGCACATTGTACCTTGCACCACATCGCAGCTATTTTCAGCTACTCCAGTTGAGGAGGTGTTCAAAGTTGGCCCTGTTGAGATTTCACAGACCACGATTGTGGCGATAATCAGACATGCAGAAAGAGCAGCAACCAGCATTGTTTGCAAAATTGAGGCTGTGATGGCTGCTCCCATGGGTATTCGCCAGTGGGTGGACACTGATGACAGACACAAGGGGTGAAGACTCTGTGGTTCTTCCAGAGATGTATGTGACAGTGGCTGGTCACCTGAGTTCTTTACAGAATAAAACAAAACAAAACAAAACAACAACAACGACACCTTGTTTCTTGTAAAATCATGCCCCTGGAAGACACAAATGAATTCAAGACTCATATTTTGAAAGTGGTCAATGCACACATGATGCTGAACAAAGTACACAGCAAGCAGTCAGCATGAAAGGCCCTATCATTAATCCAGGGATGAGTGAAGCAGGGATTTTTGATATGAACGGCTTCCTTCCAGCAAATGGCCTCACTGTGGTCCAAAATCATGAGCTGAACTTGGCCAAGACCTGAAGGATTGAACTTTCATGATCTCAAGATTCAGCTCAACGACCTGATATGTCCTCCTCAATCAAGCAAGCTGTGGATTTTCTCAGCAATGAGGGCCACATCTATTCTACTGTGCACGCTGAACATTTTAAATCCATAGATGCAGAATAACCGCATCTCATTGGGAATGCAGATTCTTTACTAGCAAGATCTATTTTCACAGTCCATTCTGATTTAGCTGTGCATATTATTGGTTATTTGACTTCTAGGTAATAGTTTTCACCTATAAAATTTCAACTGACGTCCATTTGAAATTTACAGGGCTTTTTTTTTTTTTTTTGGTGGGGTTTGCTGTTTTGCTTGTTTGTTTAGGAAGCTCTGAGGAAGATGGACGTTGACTGGATGTAACCTGGGAGGAATGTCTTTGAAAGATTACAGGTAAGCCAGTTCAACATCAAGATAGACAGAATTGGCAGAGGGATGCTACCAAGAGAACTGGGCAGTTTTAATTTCCCAAATGTTTCCTTGCTTAGAGAAAAGCGAGCAGGACCAGAGCCCCTTGGCAGAGAGCTAGTCTAGTGACCAGTTGGCCTCTGTCTTGTTACGTTGCCCACTTTGGCTATGTGGAGTTAACTTCTTTTAAGAGTTGCACTTCTTTCAGCTTCTGTACTGACTTGTTGAAAGCATGTTGCTGTGGATGTAAGGCACTGGAGGGATGGCCCAGTGGGTGTAGCAGAGGAAGAAATGCTTGATTTGGTGTTCAACTAACTGCAGTCCTATGTTTAAAAAAACTGTTTGTATTGGAAATAAATAAATAAAATTTGGTGTTAAGCAATCACTAGAATCAAAATTCTAGTAAATGTCCATTATAAAGCCAAACAGTTGGAAGAGACATCTTTGTAGACTTAGCAATAGGATATTGAATGTCAAGGAACCTAGAAGTGTGAAGTCGTTATCAGCTACCATATTCATACTTCTTGCAAGCTAAATTTAGTCTGTTGGCTAAGTTCATCGTCTCTTCTCTGTCAATTTGCAGTACTGCGTTCGCTACGTGCTGCTGTGATGCTTGACGCCACACCAGCGGTATTTCAAGTACCAGCAGGATCACCACGCTGGGCATGATTCAGTGGAACTTATGAATGTAGGCAGTCTAGGAAGGTATTGAAAGGATCATAGACTGCTAAAAGGAAAATAATCTGTCTTGCAAGAGTGTGTCTCTCAATGGTCCTCAGAGGCAAGGGTCATGAGACATCATCTAACATGTTTTGGACATGCTATCAGGAGGAACCAGTCCCTGGAGAAGACATCATGCGAATAGAGGAGCATAGAAAACGGGAGGGCCTTCAAGGACATAAATGGACACAGTGGTGGCAACAATGGGCTCCAGCATCGGAACAACTGTGAGGATGGCTCAGGACTGGGCAGTATTGTGTTCTGTTGCGTACAGGGCCTCTGAGAGTCAGACCCAACTTGATGACGCTTAGCAACAAAAACAACAAAAGAAGTAAGAGTAAGTCCACTTCTGAAATCTTAGCTACTAACAAAGTACTACATTTTAGCCTAACTATACCTGCCAGCATCAATTGTACAATGCTCTATGCCTGATAGCAAGGGCTATTCACATCCCGGAGTATGATCCCTTTTAAAATGGTTTCAGTCTTTAATATATTTTCTGCTTTCTTTTCCATTGAGGGCTTTCCCTGCTTTGTTTTGCCACTGTTGTTGGTTTCTCTTGCTGTTATTTGCTTCTTCCTTAAGCTTTGTATGCTTTTCTGCATATGAAATCTAAGACAGGCAAAACTACAGGGACAGTAACTGGATTAGTAATTACTGCGGGGCATGGCAGGGGTGATTGGGGGGAATGAAGAGCTAACAACAATGAACAAGCGAAAGAAGAACATGTTCTGAAATTGATTGTAGGGATGATTGCACAACTCCTTACTATGATTAAACTATTAAATTGCATGAGATGTGAATTATATGCCAATAAAACTATTAAAAGTAGCCACTGATAGTCATATGAATGCTAGTGGAAAATGGTCTGATCGTGCCAAAAGATTAGATCCTCATGTTTGATGATACTTCAAAAGAACTGCCTTCTCAGTGGAAGGTCGACCTTTATGATGTGGATGAATTAATTCTTTTAGAACCTCATTTACTAATGTGGTAGAAATTGAAATGAAAAGAAAGAGTTGCCAATATCTATTAGTAATCATAATATAGGTCTTGGCTGAAAACAGAGCCTACCAGAAAGATGTTTAACTGTGTTTCCTTGACTATGAAAAGGCATTAGGCTATATGGATCATAATAACTTTTGGACATTTTGAAGAATGAGAATTCCAGAACATTTAATTATATTCATTTGGAACCTGTACATAGACCAAGATGAAATTATTTAACTAGAATGAAAGGATATAGAGGGTTAAAATCAGGAAAAGTGTGCATTAGGATTCTATCCTTTCTCCAAATTTATTTAATCTGCAAGCTGAACAAATAATCTGAGAAACTGGATTATATGAAGAAAAACTCAGAATAATACACCAAGGCAGTGGTTCTCAACCTGTGGGTCGCGACCTCTTTGGGGTCCAACGGCCCTTTCACAGGGGGCATAACAGTAGCAAAATGACAGTTATGAAGTAGCAACAAAAATAATTTTATGGTTGGGGGGTCACCACAACAGGAGGAACTGTATGCAAGGGTCGCGGCATTAGGAAAGTTGAGAACCACTGCACTAAGGGTTTTGGAATTTTTTACAAAACAATAAAGTTCCACCAAACTGGCAGCCATCACGCTGATTCTGACTCATGCTGTGGCCTTAGGTGCCATTTAGGCCATTGCAACTTTTAGTGCCACCACGTACACACTTCCTGGTCCTAAGGCACCCTCTGCATCTAGGCTATGTTTGAGTCCAGAGTTGCAGCCATGGCCTCAGTCCACTCCTTGATGAGCTTCCTCTTTTTGAATGACCTTCTACTTCACCATGTACGCTGTCTTTTTCACTGGACTGGTTTCCTGTGATAACATGCCCAATGTATGTGAGATGAATTCTAGCCATCCTTAATTTTGAGGAGCATCTGACTGCACTTTGTTCAAGGCATAATAATTCATCCTTCTGGAAGGCTATGATTATTTCAATATTCTTCACCACCTGAATTGAAATGAATGAATTCTTGTATAGGCTTCCTTACTCATTGTCCATATTCCATGTGCATATAGCATGATTGGAAATATCATGCTTTTGTCAGACACATCTGAGTCAGCGAAGTTACATTCTTGCTTTGTGGTACTTTAAATGAGTACATTGTTGCAAAAAGTAGAGAGTAAATCTTTTAGTATTGTTACAAAATCAAAATGTCAGATAATGAGATAATTGATACATGACAAATAGGTATAATTTTTTGTTGTTGTGTGCATGTGTATGTGCTAAGTTTTAGGGTATACAGTCTATGAAGTCAGGGTGATATGCAGTTAGTTAAAATTTAAAATAGCCAAATGTGTAATACACATGCTGAGGAGTGGGAATTGGCTAGCACTTGGAAGACTTTAATCAAAAATCCGCTCTTTGGAGGTGTCTAAGCCAAGCTCTCAGCTCTCTTCATTTCAGATCAACACCAGATGGTGTGCTAATTAGCACATTACATGTAGAAATGTGTTTTCATTGGTAAAATTAGTGGTGTTCAAGAAGCATAGATTGGTTACACATATTAGGATTGGGCTCCTGCGTGGACAGGAATTCCACAGTCCTTCCACAGAAGAGTCTGTCCCTCCACTTAGGATTCGAGCTTCATCGAATGAGCAGAGACACTCATCTTATAACGCTTTATTGTTTGACTTTCACTGAGTCCTCCTGAATCCTGCCTTGGACTATATTATCTTTCGTGGGAAACTAACACTTAGGGAAATATGACGGGAGCTCTATTCCCTAATTCATAACAGAGGGAATCTGGGAAGTTAGTATTCCATAGTAGGAAAGCCACCGCTTTGGTAAGTTAGAGATAAAGTCCAAGTACATTCTCTTGCTTTAAATAGAGGTTCCTGCAGATTCTCTAACAGTTATGCTGCCTTAAAGTGAGCACATGGTTGATTTTATCTCCCCACAGAAGCAGACATCCTGTTGCTATCTGTTTTGCCTTGTCACCCAGCTCCCCTCATACCTTCCCCCAATGCAGGTATTAGGTTTCCTCACCTGTGAGCTCAGGGACCTTAATGTAGATACCACCCACCTTGTGACTTATGTAACTACTGAATACGCACGTCTTATGGAGACCTACAAATGTCCCAAGATAGTAAAGGTTCCCTCTCTTCTCCCAGTTCCACATGCACCATCAAGAGGGGCTGAGGTGAGCATGCTACCATAAAACGTGTCTGACTCATTTATTTGTACTCTCCCTCCTATCTTTCCTATCCTCTATGACTTTACTATGATCTTTATATATTGTAACTGCACAGTTGTGCCTAATGATCCTTTGATCGTTAGAAGCTGGTTTCCTCTAACCATCTTTTCTGCCTTCTGTTTATCTCTGTCTCTCTCTTTTTTAAATTCAGGAATGCTTTAACTGGTTTTCAGTTTATCTTTTATGCAATTAGCTGAATACCCAAATATATAGGAAGCTTTGCCTACTTACTGTTTAAGTTTTTTGCATGTAGTAAAATATTAGCTGAAACATTCATTTGTAGTATGCTCTACCCAATAGCAAGGCTGTAGGAAAGGATATTTATTAAAACTACAATATAAGCCCTGTTCCCCCACTACCCACATCCTCTTTTATTTTCCCCTCCTTTTTAGTTGGCTGCCTTATGCATCACTGACATGAATAACAGAAACGTGGGTGAAGGGAGACAGAGGATGGTTTAAGATATGAAGTAACATTACTTTATAATTTATTAAGGGTTCACGAGAGTGGGAGGGTGGAAGGAGGGAGGGGGAAAAAAAGAGGAGCTGATGCCAAGCACTTAAGTAGAAAGAAAATTCTTTGAAAATGATTGTGATATGTAGGTTTATTGTGCCAACTTGGCCAATAAATACATGTGGGGTTAATACGGTTGCGGATAAATTGAAGGGTAAAGAGCTAAATGGCTTGGTGAGCCTCGCCTTTCTGTCTCTTGCTCTCTGATGATCAGACCTTAGCGAGTTCTCTGCCTCAACTTGTGAGCTACACTACCTGTGGGGCACCTAACCTGCAGACTGTGTCACGATGGTTTGAGGTTCCTTCAAGACCTGATTCACCACCTTGCTGGTGTACACATCACTTGAGCTGGGGACTGTCGGACCCTGCCATCTGACTGACTGTTGGTGACCTGCCCTGCTGTTTGCTGCCTATGGCTGGACTGCCTGTATTGCTCTACATAAGACTCAGCTGTCTGCTTCCTTGACTTGCACCCAGCAGCCCTCATGAGTTGAAGGACTGCCAGTGTGTTAGCTGTCTCATGGAAGTGAGTTGAACTGAGTGATTTGTACATCTCTGTGGACTAATTAGATGCTTACTTCTTATGTTGTATCTGTCGATCTATCATCTATCGACACACACACATACACACACACATAAAATCCTAAGTGTCTGGATTTGTTTCTCTAGAGAACCCTGTCTAACACAATGATCTTGGCAACATATGCACAAATGTGATCGATACATGTGATATATGGATTGTTCCAAGAGCTATAAGAGGCCACAATAAAATGATTAAAAAAAACTATAATATATACTCACAAACTGAAAGCCAAATAAACTCATTGCTATTGAGTTAATTCCAACTCAACAATCCTAGAAGACAGAATAGGACTACCCCTTTGTGTTTCCAAGGCTATACATCTTTGTGAAAACAGAAAGCCTCATCTTTCTTCCAAGAAGTGGAGGGTGGATTCAAACAGTGAACTTTGCAATTAGTAACCCAATCTACAACTCAGGATACTACCAAGGCTCCTTTATCTATCCAAATAACCCAATGATTATGAATTACCAAATTAGAGACCAATGTAAAACCCATTTATATTCTCATTCCTCCATACGAGAGAATATAAAAACCTGTTTCTCTCTTCAAGCCAAACTAAAGTAAACCAGTTGTCATGGTGTCAATTCCATGATTCTAGGCTTTGGGATTGACACCATGACAGCCAACAAGTGTAAAGAAGAACTGTTCTTCAGGGGTTTCCTGTGACCTGTAGGAAGCAGGTTATCAGATCAGTGGGTCAGAAATGTCCACCTTTTGTCAGCACCATTTGTGCCACTCAAGAATCCCTTCATAGATACTTGAGACTACTTGATAAAAAGTGCCTGAAGTTTAGTTTCTAAAGTCGCGAACATTCTATAACATTCACCTCACAGATAATGTTTTGTGAAAAATATCCTGGGATCTTATATCTCTACATTATTATTAACCTACAGAGCACATTACAAAGTAGTTAAAATTATTAACCTAATTTTTGTGTGAGAATATTGAACACTGTTAGGAGAAGTAACATATTCAAAGTCACTCAACCAGTAAGTATCAGGCCTGATGTTATTAAAACAAACAGGCTAGTTACAGAGAGCACACACTTAAAAACAACCCTCTTATGACTTGCAGGTTAAATGAGATATTTCATGTAAGAAATACTTGCTAGGATATCTGTTACTACATAGGCATTCAAATTGTTTTCAAATGTGAATTGGTCTTATAATGAACCAACTTGATTTAAATTTAAATACTTGTTTTATGATAACAGACTGTATGTATGAATTAATCATAACATTCATCTATAAGGTCTAAATCTAATACTAGGAAATTGCTCAGATTACTTTAATGAATACAAATACTTATGAAACGATGACATGACCTTCTCCTAATTATGGTACAATCCACAGTCTTATCATGAATGTAGGATATTTACATTTTACTATTTTTAATAGATCTAGTAAAACTGTTGTTGAACTCAGTATTCCATAGTTGAAATATTCTTTAAGGATTTTAATGAACTTTGTCTCTCAGCACATTTTGTTCAAAAAATGTCTCCAGCTTTATTAAGGAAAAATATATATCAACTTACCTTTTAGTAAAAAGACCCACAAAAGCAATTCTGACTTTTCACTCATTGCAGAAAAGACCTTGAAAAGTATAACTGGAAACAAGGTTTATATATGTATATATATATACACACACACCCCTCTGTACACTACACTCACAAACTAATTTTTACTGACTGAAGTATTTTCTTGGCTAGGTTTCATTGGATATAGGCAAGAGATGAAAGAGCTTGCTTCTTTTCATGGAGAGAAAATGCAGTGCTTTGTTTTTTGTTTCCCCGAGGTATATATCAACTTGAGATAAGCCTTCTGAGATCAAGAACTCTACAAGGGATGCTCAAACATTGTTTCCCAGGTTTCAAGTTTTCACAAATGTGTTCAATTCACCTAATAGTGTTTCAGTGGTAATGGCCAGGGGAATATGGAGAAGAAATGAGATTTCATTCTGAGTTTTAGGGGCAGAAGGAAAGAATATTTGCTCCATATGCTCACTCTTTGGAAAGCAGAGGGTTGTCTGTTTATCATTAATATTCACATGAATTAGTGTTGCTTCCAGCTCATTGGAGCCCTCATGATATAAAGGCATGGTGGGTCAAACTTAGTCCCGTGGATAATGGATAAATATTCCAGAGGAGTTATAGACTGAGTATTTGAAAAATGTAAACAGGGATGAACGAGCAAAGCCTACAGGAATGAGGAAGACTTTTTACCTTTTCAATGTGCAGTTCAGTTGTGGTTTTTCCCATGCTGAAAAACACATGGAGGAAGACTCCTTAATGAGCTGAGTGAATGAATTTCCTGTGTAAATTGAAATTATCTGCTGCTTTTAAAGCAGCAACAACAACAACAAACAGAGCATTAAGTAAATGTTTAGTCATGTTTGTCTCAGTTTATAATACAGGATTTTAAAATAAAAGTTTTCTTCATTATGCAAGAATTTGTTGTGTTGTGTTGAAAAACTGCTGAGAACAGATCTTTACCAAAGCAATGTGACAGAGGATAAACAAAGATACACAGTCCAGGGAGCTTAAAAATGTAGAAATGCAAACAAACAACTGAGACTGCACTACTATAATGGCTGCTTACATTGATGGTTAAAGTTACTATTAATTGTTGTTGTTCTTAGGTGGAATTGAGTCAGTTTCAACTCATAGCAACCCCATGTACAAAATCAATCAATCAATCAAACATCACTTGGTCCTGTGTCATCCTTACAATAGTTTTTATGTTAGAGCCCCTTGTTGCCCAGTGTGTCGATCCATCTTGTCAACGGCTTTTCTCTTTCTCTCTGCCCCTTTACTTTATCAAGCACAGCATCCTTTTCAGCAACTGCTCTCTCCTGATTACATGTCCAAAGTATGTGAGACAAAATCTTGCACAGCCATCTTTGCCTCTCAGGAGCACTCTGGCCATACTTCTTCTAAGACAGATCTGTTTGTTCTTTTGGCAGTTCCTTGTACTTTGACTAGTCTTCACCCACACCAAAGCTGAAATGCATCAATTCTCTGTCTTCTTTATTCTAGGTCCAAATTTCACATGCATAAGAATCAGTGGGAAAAAGCATGGTTTAGGTCAGATTCACCTTAGTCCTCAAAGTAGCATTGTTGATTTTCTACACTGTAAAGAGGTTTTGTGGAGCAGATTCACACAACACAATGTGTTGCTTTATCTCTTGACTACTAGTTCCATGAGCACTGATTATGAGTTCAAGAAAAATAAGATGCTTGTCAACTTCAACTTTTTCTCCACTTATCATGATGGGTCTAGTTGTGAGGATTTGGGTCTTCTTTACATTGCGTTGTAATCCATACTGAAGGCTGCAATGCTTGATCTTCAGCAGCAAGTGCTTCTAATCTTCAACAATTGGAGCAAGCAAATTGTGTCCTCTGCCTATCCAAGTTTATTAATAAGCCTTCTTCCTATCCTGATGCCACACTCTTCTTCGAGTAATTCAGATGATTTCCTTAGGACACAGATTGAAAAAGTATGGTGAAAGAATACAACTGTGACACACTTTACACATCGAAAACCATTGTAAATTCCCTTGTTATGTGCATGCAACTGCCTCTTGATTCATGCACATGTTTCTCATTAGCACAATTTAGTATCTTGGAATTTCTTTTCTTCACAAAACTCTTCATAGTTTGCTATGGTCCACACAGTCAATGGCTTTGGCAGACTCGATGAAACACAAGTAAACGTCTTTCTGTTAGTCTCCACTTTCAGTCAAGATCCATCTGATGTCAGCGTTGATTTTCCATGTTCTGTGTCTTATTATCAATCCAGTCTGAATCTCTTGACAGTTCTCTGTTGATGTATTGCTGAAATCATTGCTGGATGATCTTCAGCAAAATTTTATTTGCATGTGATATCAATGATATGTTCTATAAGATGAATATTCTGTTGGGTCAATTTTCTTTGGAATGGGTACAAATATGAATTATCTTCCAACCAATTGGACAAGTAGCTGTCTTCCACATTTACTTTCATAAATGAGTGAGTGCTCCCAATATTTCACCACCTTGATGAAATATTTCAGTTGGTATTCCATCAATTACAGGTCTTGTTTTTGGCTAATGCTTTCAGTGCAACTTGAATGTCTTCCTTTAGTTCTTGTTCATATGCTACTTACTTGTTCATTGAATCATGTTCAGATGTTTCAGTACCTTCATAAGGAATGTTTGAGTTTAGAGTAGTTCTTTTTCGTACAATGACATTGTGTATTCTATCTTCTTTTGATGATGTCTGTATTGTTCAGTATTTTGCTCATAGAAGCTTTCAGTCTTGCAGCTCTAGACTTCGATTTTTATTGAGTTCTTTCACTTTAACATGTGGTGAGCATGTTATTTCCTTTTGATTTTCTTTGCACATTTCAATATAATATTTGACCTTTTCTCCTTGAGGACCTCTTTAAAATTTTCGGTTCAGGTCTTTGATTTCATCATGTCTGACATTTGCCTTAGCCACTCTATGATGAAGAGTGATTTTCAGTCTCTTGTGATGCCGACTTTCATGCTTTCTTTCTTTCCTGTCTTTTGAAATACCTTTTGCTTTCTTCATGTATATTCTTGATACATCCCTCAGTTTATCAGGTCGTCTGTTTAATACATCAAGTATATTCTTGAAATGTTATTTATATATGGGTAGGATACACTGAAGGTTGTATTTTTGTTTGAGTGAACTTGTTTTCATTTTCTTTAACTTCTGCCTGAACTTACATATGAGCAATTGATGGTCTGTTCCACTCTCACTCCTGGCCTGATTTTAGCTGCTGATAATGAGCTTATCCATCATGCCTTTCCATATATGTAGTCAATATAATTTCTGTGCATTCCATCTGAAAAAGTTCCTGTGTATAGTCACCTTTTGTGTTGTATTTTCTATGAACAAAATTTTGGTCTTGAAAAATTATAGCATGCGATCTCCATCTTCATTTCTATCACCAAGGTCATATTTTCCTAATTAAAGTTCCTTCCTCTTTGGTTCCAATTTTAGCATTCTAACTGACAAGGATTATCAATGCATCTTGATTGCATAGTTGAGTAAGTTAAGACTAAGAAGTTGGTAATTGGTAGAATTCTTTAATTTCTTCATCACTAGTTATTATGGTTGGTGCAAATAATACTTGCATTGATTGGATTTCCTTGAATGCAGATATATTATCCTATCACAGACAGTATTGTTCTTCAGTATATATCTTGAAATGTACTTTTTGTTGATGAATCCAACACTGTTTCTCTTGACTTTGTCATTCCCTGCATAAACCATACAATTTTCTAACTCAAAATAGCTATATGAGTCAATTTCAGCCCATCAATGCCCCAAAAATCGATATTTTTGCATTCTATTTCCAATGACTTCCTAGATCACTAGTTCTCAACCTGTGTTTAGCGACCCCTTTGGGATTGAACGACCCTTTCACAGGGGTCACCTGATTCATAACAGTAGCAAAATTACAGTTATGAGGTAGCAACGTAAATAGTTTTATGGTTGGGGGGGGGGTCACCATAACATGAGAAATACTATTAAAGGGTCATGACATTCGGAAGGTTGAGAACCACTGTCCTAGATTCACAGTTCATACATTCTAAATTCCAATTATTAATTGATGTTTTCAGGTGTTTCTTCTTATTTTGAGTCATGACCCAGCAGCACATGAAGATACAGAAGGCTTTACTGCAAAGGCTTCCTGCCCTCTGTGTCACTGTGGTCGACACTGCTTTGAGAAGGCAGCTTTACCTGTGATATTTCGAGTGCCTTCCACCTGAGGTGCTCATCTTCTGGCACCATCTATTGCAGTGGTCTGTTTCTGTTCAGTAGGTCTTCCGTAACTGACAACGTTTCTGTGCTATCCATAGAGATGCCAGTATTTCATTTTCCTGAAGTGGCTTCCTATGCCTTCTTTGTAGTCTGTATTAATCTCGAAACTCAGCTGAAACTTCTACACTTTGGGCAACCCTTCTGGTATTTAAAATACTCGTTACATACTTTTCAATATCACAGCAACACAGAAGTTATGTCCTCAGGATGATAAATTGACAGAAAAGTGGTGGTATCACAATATATCTCTATTTACTCTTTTCCTTTTTTAGATATCACAATGTAGCTCTCTCTAAATAACACGAGTATGTGTTAGGTGTCATATATCCTCCAGATTTCCAAATACTTAAGCAGGTAACTTATCTCTTCATAGAGGCCCACGAGTTATTTATTGATGTGGGTGATCCATAGAGTGATGGTTATGGAGTAAGCCTAGCTTGAGAGAATAACACAAGTTAATTTCCAGAGATGACTCTTGCGTTAAACACACACACACACACACCAGACAAACAAACACATTGCTTTGATTGAGCCATTGCAGTTTGACTCTCTTTGGAACAGCTACTTAGCCTACACCCAAACAGAAGCCAAACCCACAAATCCACTCCTATCATGTCAATTCTTATTGATAGCTCCCCTATAGAGAGTTTCTGGGGCTGTAAATCTTTATGGGAGTCTGTAGCATTATCTTTCTCCCACTGAGCAGCTGTGGGATTTGAAACATTGGATCTTGTGGTAACAAGCATACAAGGATAAGTTAAAATGTACTGCTGTTAATGTTCTAGGGTATACATGAATTGGTTTATTCTACAAAATACCTGTGTAAACATGTCGCCATGATCAGTAAATGGCTGGAGAAAAGTTCTCTCTGTGATGCCCTTGTTTTGCTGTTTAATGTACCTTCAAAACAAAGCCCAACCAATCAAACAAATGAAATGGTTCAATCAAAACAGTGGATTCCAAGGGGATCGGCAGGCCTATTAGTGTCAAATCAGAGTGGTCAATTGAGAAATGTATGGCTTCTGCTTTGGGGGACTTCAAAGGGGCATTCTTTATAGATTTTATCTAAGGACATAGGATACTCACTAGTATTACCAAGAAGTTATTTGAAGACAAATCAACAGTTCATTGATAAGATAAAGACCAGAAAATTTGAGTCATAGAAATGTTTTCCCGTCATGACAATGCTCTCGGTCGTTTGAGGGCAAGAAGTGTACGTGAGAAATTAATCGGGGAGCCTTTTCCCAGCTACCCTACAGCCCTTAGCTTTCCTCTTCAGACTCTTCGCTGCTAAAATTTGAATTCTTTTTCAAAGGACTATGCTTTGGGTCCCTTAAGGATGCGGAAACTTCAGTTCTGATGTGGGGTCAACCATAGAGCACGATAATCTTTACAGAAGCGTTGTTGTTGTTAGGTGTCATTGAGTCTGTCCAACACATGGTATTGTTGCTGTTCTGTGCCGTTGAGTTGACTCTGACTCATGGAAACCCTGTGTCCAACAGAAACACTGCTCAGCCTTTCACCGTCCTTGTCACTATGTTTGAACCGATTGTCGCAGCCTCTGTGCCGATCCAGTCTATTGACGGTGTTCTTCTCCTTCACTGGTCCTCTACAAAGTGTGAGGTCCTTCCCCAGGTGCTGGTCCCTCCTGATAACATGGACTGCATACCTGAGATGGCATCTTGTCATCTAGGTTCTAAGAAGCATTTTCATTGAACTTCCTTAAAGACAAATATGCTTATTCTTGTAGCAGTCCGTATTCTTAGCCCCAAACATAATTCAAATGCGTAAATTCTGCTGGGATTTCCTTATTTATAGTTCAAGTTTCTCATGCATGAAAATTTTTTTAAAAGCATGGCTTGGGCCTTCCACATCTTGGGCTCAGTGACTTTTTTGCTCTTCAATATTTTAAAGAGGTCTTTTAATGCAGATGTAAAGACAACGCATTGAGTCTTTGTTTACTTTACTGATACTGCTTCCATCAGCATTGATCGAGGATCCAAGTAAAATGAAATCCAAGTCAACTTAAATCTTCCCTAAATTTGTCATGATGTTGTCTACTGGTGACAGTTGTGAAGATTTTTGCTACTTTTCCTTTGCTGCATTCCATACCGAAGGCATTAATCTTCGATTTTCATCAGCAAGTGCTTTCAGTCCTTTGCGTTTTCAGCAAGCAGTGTTGTGCGATCTGCACATCACAGGTTGTTAAGAAGCCTTACTCCAATCCTGATGTTGTCTATTTCTTCAAATAGTCCAGTTTCTCAGATTATTTGTCTGTAGGTTTGACATATTCTGGAATGTCCATTCTTCATAATGGTAACTATTTGTTATGATACACATAGTAAAGGACTTTGTATAGCCAATAGAATGCAAGTACACACATCTCTTCAGTACACATCTGCCTTGTATAATCTGATTTCAACCAAGACACTCTGATGTTAGCAATTATATATCTCATTCCATGTCCTTTTGGAATCCAACACAAATTAGTAGCAGCTCTTTGCTGATGTACTGCTACAACCCTGTCTGCATTCTCTTTAGCAAAATTTTACTTGCATGTGATATTGATACTATTTGATAATTGTTTTCTTTCTGTTGGTTTGCTTTTCTTTGGAATGAGGAGAAACATGGATCTCTTCCTTTGGGTGGTCAGGAATCTGTTTTTCTTCCATATATGTTTTTCTTCTTCCTCTTTAAAAAATAGCCTCATTGGTGCATATAAATCACACATGATACAATCTAATACTTCTGCCAATCTTCACCACAATATATTTTTAGAACATTTTCTTCTTTCTGGTACTCCTTGTTGACTCTCTATTGCCCCACAGGCTTCTCTGCCATACCGTTAGGTAATTATTAATCTGGTTGATGCCTCTACAGTTTTATTTATCCTAGATTTTATAGACAACCAACAACAATGACAAAAAAGAAAAAAAACTGCAATAGAAAACAAAGAAAGTGCTGGGGTGGGGGCAAAAAGGGGAGGGTTTAACAGGAAAAAATTTAAATAATATAATTCACCAACTCTCTGTATTCATTACCCCTCATATTTATATATATTGGTTGGAGTGGTTAAAAAGAAGGAAAATAAAACTGAAGTGGACTTGGAGCCTTTAGTGACATACAATTTCATTTCAAACACATAAAAAATAGACAAGAAAGCAGAAAGTATTTAAAAACTGAAACAACTTTAAAATGGGCCCAAAGAGAAATTAAATGATAAGGTGTTTCATTTTAACTTAACTGTATCTGCCATAATTGACTTTCCCACATCTGATAGCAAAGCTCTTCACATCCATGGACAAGGATCAGAGAGGGTTCAATGGAGGCTTGACCTACATGGGGTCCATGCAAATGGATTTTGGGCTTGCATTGCTATCTGTAACTTTCTGCAAACTGGGTGTTCACAATTTAAACTCTGATACCATTCTCTCCTTTGGATTTGGAGTTATGATTTATAATCCTTGAATCAAACAGACTGGTGTGCTTCCTCCCTGTGGATTTAGCTGATGTCTCATGTATCTGACTGCTTACTTCAAGACTAGCTTTTTAGACCCCAGATGCTATTCTTTGTGATAGCCAGGGCCCTCTGATTTCTTCACCACATTTTGCTATAGCACGCATATCTTCAGTGATCTCTTCCTGAGGACAAGTATTGAGTAAGGCCATATCATGAGAACAAATTGCTCTCAGATTAGCACTATGACTAAGTGTGATCCCCTAATCCATTTCTACATCTGTAGTTTATTTCTCTGGTTCCCTTTAAAAACATCATTATATACAAAAAGGGAAACATAATTTTAAGATAGAGAACATTATAAATCATCCCCATGGGGCATAAAGTAATCCTATGGGTATTGTTGTTGTTAAGTGTCAACTCATAGTGACCATATGTACAACAGAAACTCCACCCATTCCTGCACATCTTCACAATTGTTCTTCTGTTTGAGCCCCTTGTCGGAGCTGTTGTGTCACAACATCTCGAGGAGGGCCTTCTTTCTGCGGCCCTTCCACTTCACTGAGCACAATGTCCTTTTCCAGGAACTCGTCCCTCCTAATAACACTTCCAAAGGACACGAGGCACAAGTCTTGTCATCTCTCTAAGAAGCATCTTGGCTATCCCTTTGTCAAAGCATAACTGTTTGTTCTTTCGGCAGTCCATGGTACTTTCAATATTTTTTCCAACCTTATAGTTAAAATGCATTGATTTACTTTTTGGGACTTCTTTATTCAATGTCTTACTTTCACATGCATGAAAGGCAATTGAAAATACCATAGCTTGTCAGGTGCACCTTAGTTCTCAAAGTAACATCTTTGCTTTACAATATTATATTTTAATATATTTTTGTACTATTTTGTGCTCTTACTGCCTTTGTCATCTTCTTCGTTGTCTAAAAACTTTTTATTAGGGGTTCTTACAGCTCTTATAACATTCCATATATCAATTGTACCAAGCGTATTTGTACATATGTTGCCATCATCATTTCCAAAACATTTTTTACTTGTGCCCTGGTATAAGCTCCTCTTTTTCCCCTCCCTCCCCCACCCTCGTGAATCCTTGAGCAATCATATATTGTTATTATTCTTTCGTATCTTTCACTGTCCGTTGTCTCCCTTTACCCACATTTCTGTTATTCATCCCCTTCAGGGGAGTCTTTATATCCAGCCTTGTTATGGGTCCCCCCTTTCTGCCCCTTCCTCCTCCCTGGCCACCCCTACCCTCAGGATATCACTACTCCCACTACTGTTCCTGAGGGGTTTGTCTGTCCTGAATTCCATGTGTAGAGAGCTCTTATCTGCACCAAGGTGTCTACTCAGGTCTAGCCAGATTTGCAAGGCAGAGCTGGGTCATGGTAGTGGGGGGCAGGAATCATTCAGGACCTAGAGGAATGATGTGTGTTTTTTCGGTGCTATACTGTACCTTGGTTGAATCATCCCTTCCTTATAACCCTTTTGGGGGTGATATCCAATTGTCTACAGATGGGCTTTGGGTCTCAACTCTAAACCCTGTCATTCACATTGATACAGTTGCTTCTTTTGGATCTTTTGATACCTGATCCTGTTGACACCTGATGATCACACAGGCTGGGTGTGCTTCTTCCATGTGGGCTTATTTGCTTCCCTGATGGATGGTTGCTTATTTAACTTCAAGCCTTTGAGATTCCAGATGCTGTATTTTTGATAGCCAGGCACCATCAGATTTAATCAATGAAATGTGTTGTTTGATCTCTTGACTGATGCACCTATGAGCATTGATTGTGGATGCAAGTCACATGAAATCCTTAACAATGTTAATCTTTTCTCAGTTTATTATGATACTACCTATTGGTCCAGTGTGAGGCTATTTACATTGAGTTGTAAAAAACACTGATGGCCACAATCCTTGATCTTAATCAGTAAATACTTCAAGTGTTCCTCACTTTCAGCAAGCAAAACTGTGTCATATGCATATTTTCGGTTGTTAATAAGCTTTCCTCCAATCCTGATGCTGCATTCTTCTTCATATAATTCAGATTCTCTAGTTAATTGCTCAGAATACAAATAAAATAATTATGATAAGTTGATACTACCCTGATACACACCTTGCTTGATTTTAGCTAACAGTGTAGATTTTAAAACACCGAATGCCTCCAGTGCTATGATACTTTATTGACTCATTTTAATTGGTAATTCATAATTACCTGAAGATAGTTTTTGTCAATATCCTCAGGGCAGCTTTAACATATTCTTCCAATAATATTAGTTTTTGCACAAAAGGTTTCCCCTTGAAATTGTTGATCACCAACTGGCATTTTGGGTACATTGATTCTTATGTGTTTTGTAGATGGCATGGAGGGTGGCCATATCTGATCTCCTCTGGCTTCCCTATGTCATGAGGCAGAGGTCAAATGTGTTCATCGCCTATCTTCCTGTAACCTCTTCTGAAACCAGCCTTCTCTCCTACTGAACTCCTTTGCTGGGTTCAGCAATTTGTTCCAATGTCCACATCAAACTCACAGAGAACACTCACAGATAAGGGGGGTTATGAGGAGAATTAACAGAACCCAAATTCTAGATCAGTAAACAGTAAAGATGCAGTCACGAGTCCACAACAACACTTCTCCTCAGTCAGCAGCCAAGTCTCTTTCCGGTGCTCAGCTTCTCGGTTACATGGTCCCTTGGCCTCTGCCTGCATGGACAAGCAAACCCCCCTGGTGCTTGGCCTCACAGTTCCATGGCCTTGACGTTGCTTCTCTCTGTTTTCTCTGGTTTACATTTCTTGGACACTAGTGTCAGAATGGCTCCTTTATTCTGTTCAATGCTCCTCCTACTACAGTCTCTGGTGCCTCTGGCTTTGGCTTCCACCCCCACAGACAGAGATTTGGAATGTGATTTTCTTGTGGTTTGGGGGCTTTGTCTGTGTCCAAGACGGCTCTTATACACAGAGAAATGGTTTTGAGATAGGTGTGATTTTTGTCTTTTAGCAAAAGTATCCCAAAGAAGCAAAGGGTATGAGTTGGTTCACATCTTCTACTAAAGTAAGGACTGAACACCATTCCTAATTCTTTCCATATGTAGCATTGAACTCCCTCCAAAATGGGATTATAGCTACAGATTCCAGAATTATAACAAATTATGAAGAATTATGGCTAGAAAGGCCATATTAATTGGCTGCAGTTTAGTATTCCTTTCATTTCTTTTAAACTTCCTATATTGTTTCATATTTTTCCCATAGAATCCTTCCATATTGTAGATTCAGGATTGAATTCTTCTTCAATTTTTTCAAGTAGAGACATGCTTCAGTTCTTTCAAGTAGAGAGATTTTTTTTTTTTTACATTTTGTTTTTCTGATTCCAGATATTTTCACATTTTATAATGATATTCTATATTCTTTTCCAGTTGCTCTTAGAAATTTTCTGTTCAATTTCATTATATCTAGCAATCTTAATTACTTCTAGCAATCTTAATTTCTCTACACCCAAGAGAAGATTTCAGAATCTCTTCAGAGCCCATTTTTCTGTTTTCTTCCTTTCTTTTAAATGACCTTTTTGATATCATCCCATAACTTACCTAGTCTCTATCATTAGAGTTAAATGAGTATAAAATCTGTTCTTGTCAGAGTCTCTAAATTCATGTGGGATAGTCTCATGGTGTGGAACACATGGTTCTAGACAAGTTGGAAGTTGTAAAATACTAAATGAAATGCACAAAGATCCTAAATGTATTGATACAGGTCATTTTGAATTGGACAATTATATGTATGGTTAACAATGCTAGTAATGAAAAGTTGAAAAGGAATAGTATTTCATGCATGATCAAAAACCACATTTCAAATCTATTTTGAAGTACATGGAGTCTGTGATTGAATAATTACCATGTGCTTTGATAAAGATGAGTTAATATGAATATTATTCTAAATTACATACAAAACACCAAAGTCAATGAAGAAATTGAAAAATCAATGCAGTGAAAGTTACCGGTGTCCTCCCCCTGACCCTTCTGTAAGGGGGTATTTAGTTGCCTATAGATGGGCTTTGGGTTTCCACCTTGCACTCACCCTCATTTACAGTGATATGATTTTTTGTTCTTTGATGCTTGATACCTGATCCCTTTGACACCTCGTGGTCACATGGGCTGGTGCACTTCTTCCATGTGGGCTTTGTTGCTTCTGACCTACATGGCTGCTTGTTTATCTTCAAGCCTTTAAGACCCCAGGCACTATATCTTTTGATAGCCAGTCATCATCAGCTTTCTTCACTACATTTGCTTATGCACACATTTGTCTTCAGTGATGATATCAGGAAGGTGGGCATCCACTGATATGATTTTTTGTTCTTTGATGTCTGATACAGGGAATCCCAGACAGATGATCCCTTCAGGACCAATGGTGAGAATGGTGATACCGGGAGGATGGTGGGAAGGGGGGTTAGAAAGGGGGAACCTATTACAAGGATCTACATATAACATCCTCCCTGGGGTATGGACAAGAGAAAAGTGAGTGAAGGGAGACGTCGGACAGTGTAAGATAAGACCAACAAAACAATAATAATTTATGAAATATCAAGGGTTCATAAGGGAGGGGGGAGGGAGGGGGAAACAAAGAGCTGATATCATGGGCTCAAGTAGAAAGCAAATGTTTTGAGAATGATGATGGCAACAAATGTACAAATGTGCTTGACACAATGTATGTATGTATGGATTTTGAAAAGAGTTGTATGAGCCCCCAATAAAATGATTTAATAAAAAAAAGAAAGTTACTGGTGATTGAAATGTAAATGTTGAAAACACAAAGATCACTGATTGGAAAATATGGCTTTGGTGATACAAATTATGCTGGAAATAACATGATTCAATTTTGCAAGACCAATGACTTACTTATTGCAAATAACTTTCTTTTGATAGAATAAACAGTTACTTTAAGTGTGGAACTCAGTAGATATAATATATAGGAAGCTAATCAACTATATCTGGGGGAAAATAAGATAGGGAAACTTAACATCATCAGCCCAAATGAGCCAAGGAACCAGTCTGGGACAGAATATCATATTCTCACATTCAAGTTTAAGTTAAGTTGAAGAAGATTAAAACAAGTTCACAAGGGCCAAAATATAGCCTTGAGTATATTCCACCTGCTTTCAGAGACGATTTTAAGAACAGATGTGACTCAGTAAAGACTGACGGAAGAACAGATAAGCTATGAGATAACATCAAGAATATCAGACACAAAGAATGAAAAATTTCATTAAAAATATATGAAAGAAAAAAAGACCAAATGGGTTTCAGAAGAGACTCTGAAATGTGCTCGTGAACATAGGAAGCTAAAGCTACTAAAAAAACCAATGAAGTAAAAGAGCAGAACAGAAATTTTCAAAGAGAAGCTAGAGAAACCAATGAAATATGCTAAGTCCTAGAATTTAGAAAGCAAGAAAAGAAGAAAATGCTCAGTTTTACTCTACCTGAAAGAAGTAAAGAAAAATTGAAGCTGGGATATGCCATATTACAGGATCTAGGGTATGGGGGGGGGGAGAAGATGATGCAGAAAACATCAAAGAATATGGAAGGAATATACAAAATAATTATACCAAAAATAATTGTTTGGTTTCCACCAATTTCAAAAAAGTAGCATATTATAAAAAATCAACATTATTTACAGAAGAAATCAAAGCTATTATCAAAGGCTCATGAGGGAGGGGGGAGCGGGGAGGTAGGGGAAAAATGAGGACCTGATGCAGGGGGGCTTAAGTGGAGAGAAAATGTTTTGAGAATGATGAGGGCAATGAATGTACAAATGTGCTTTACACAATCGATGTATGTATGTATTGTGATAAGAGCTGTATAAGCCCCTAATAAAACGATTAAAAAAAAAAAAAGACAAACTGTTGAAAAGCAAGGATGTTACTTTGAGGTCTAAGGCATACCTGACCCAAGTCATGGTATTTTCAATCAGATATATGAAAATTTGACATTAAATAAGGATGGTGAAAAATAATCATGTTGGTGAAGAATATTGAAAATACCATGGACTACTGAAAGAACAAATATATCAGTCCTAGAAGGAGTATGACCAGAATGTTCTCTAGAGTTAAGGATACTTCATCTTACATACCTTAGTTATATGAAGAGGTCTCCTGCTAAAAAAACCCGAATTACAATGGGAGGAGCAGAGATTTTCTAGTACACATTTGTTTTTCTGCTTGGTGGGCATTGAGCAACTCACTCTGAGTTAGTGCACCCAGTGGCATCAACTGGGAAGGTTCAAAATTTACTCTGGTCACAGTACATTTTTTCATAAAAGTAGTTTATCTCAACCCTCATTTTTTTGTGATGGCTGATTTAGGAGAAGACCATATGGTTGTGAAATTTTGTTTCATACTTGGGGAAAATTACACAGAAACTGTTGTGATGTTGAATACAGCTTACAAGGACAGTGATATGGGAAAAACTCAAATACTCAAGGGGTTTTCTCATTTCAAAAATGGTGAACTATCAATTGATGATAAACCTCATTCTGGACATCCATCAACTTCCTGAATGAATGAAAAAAATCATAGTGAATTTGGAGTGTCTTCCACCAGGTGAGACTGTTAATCAAGCTTTCTATTAAGTAATAGTATACAATGAGAAAGGCATGCTTTTGGCAGACAGGGGACTAGTTTTGCCACAAAGACAGTTCACGAACTCATGCAGTCATCGCAATGCACCAGTTTTTGACAAAAACAGCACGTCTCTCTTGCCCTATGCACCTTACTCACTTGACCTCGTTCCATGGGACTTCTTTTTGTTTCCATGAATGAAGAGGGACATGAAAAGACAGCATTTTGACATCATAGAGAGGTGAAGTAAAAAATGAGGGAGGTGCTGTCCACCATCCAAACAAATGAATTTGAAAACTATTTCCAAGAATGGAATAAAAGATTTGACAGATGTATTAAGTGTAATGGAAAGTACTTTGAAGATGATAAGGTTGTTTTGTAATAAATTTAAATACATACCTTGAAAAATATCTGGTTTTTTAGTACCCCCTCTTATACGCAGAAGAGACCAGTCCCTGGAGAATTACCAGCATGCCTGGTAAAGAGGAGGGGCAAAGCCAAAGAAAAGGGCCCCTGACAAGATGTATTGACACAG
>NW_022103911.1:5770897-5778800 GCF_000313985.2 Echinops telfairi | reverse complement strand
GGGAGGGGGGAGCGGGGAGGGAGGGGAAAAATGAGGACCTAATGTCGGGGGTTTAAATGGAGAGAAAATGTTTTGAGAAACAATGTACAAATGCGCTTTACACAATTGATGTGTGTATGGATTGGGATAACAGTTGTATGAGCCCCTAATAAAATGTTAAAAAAAATAATAATAATTTGAGAAGCTGGAGTATATGAAAAAAAAAAAACTACAGAACAGGTTTGGAGGGAATCTCATTAATAACCTGTAAGAAAGAAATCACAGGTGAGGACTTCATGCATTTAGTGATAAAGTTCAAAACCTACAGTCTTTGGTATGGATTCTAGCTCAATGTATAGAAAACAAAAACCCTCACAACTGTGACCAGTAGATAATATAATGACAAAGGGCTACATTCTTTATCAATGATTTCAAACTGTGACCATTATTCTTGTGATACATAATAATAAGTAGTTTGGCAGGCACTGGACTAATAGTTATTTCATAATGTAAGATAATCCAATCACTTCTATGATCTAATCTGTTATTAATGAAGCAGTTGAAAGGAAGATTTTCTTGGGAGTTTGCCTTGCCTTAAATATATAAATAGATTCTTTCATGCTCTCTCAACCCTGGAATCTTCTTGTTGCCTGACCTCTGGCTCTTGTAAGGCAGCAAAATGCTTCAGTCTGTTTTACTTACAGATTTTTAATTTATAGCCTTTGTAATCGTGTGAGCCAGCAAGACATCTAGCTTGTTTTCTGCCATATGTAATTTAGGTTTGTCACTCCCTGAAACCAACTAGACCAGCAGAAGTGTTCAGCTGGCTGCTTAAGTCATAAGTTTGAGACTTTCAACACACACAATTTCATTTACTTGTAGTACACTGCTACATATGTATTCACAAGTTTTCCTATTCTGTTGTGTCTATTTTTTAGAAAGTTATGTCCTATGTCAATACCCGTAAAGCAGGAGTACCCCAGTCTCAGGTCCATTCCATATGGGCAAGTTCATCTGAGTTAGATTTCTGGGTTCTGCAAGTTAATTTATAGAGTTACAGAGTTGATACTAGAACGCTGAGTTCAGTGTCTCTTGATCTGAAAGAGTAATTGGTTGATTTTGATGATAAAAAGTGGTGGAGCTATAATTCCTATTAAATTTTGTGCTCATATGTCAAATGATGTTAGGTGCTGTTAAAAATTATCAGACTCACAGTGACCCCATGTACAAAAATAAGAAGCATTTTCTAGTCCTGTACTGTCTCCACGATTGTCACGGACATAGATGAATGCATAGTTGCAGCCATCGTGTCAATGGAGAATGTATGCCAATGCAGGATTTGTGTCTATGTTGACCCTTTACTGTAGCAAACATGATATGATGTCCCAGAGCATAGTCTTTCTTGATAACATGTCCAATGTACTAGAGGCAGAGTCTTGCAACCCTTGCACCCAATGAACATCCTGGATGTACTCTCTCTCTGATAGATTTGTTGGGTCTTCTGGCAGTCCATAGTAGGTTCAATAGTCTGTGTCAACAGCATAATTCAAATGCGTCAGGTATTCTCTGGTTTTCTTTATTTATTGTTCAGCTTTCACAGGCAGGTGAGGCAATGGAAGATACCTTGGCTTGGGTCTGGCATCCTTTAGCCCTCAAAGTGACTCCTTTGCTCTTTACATTTTTTAAGAAATCCTAGGCAGAAGATTTCCCAATGCAATATGTAGTTTGATTTCTTGACTGCTGGTTCCATGAGGATTGATCATAGATCCAAGCAAGATGAAATGCTGACAACTTCAATATTTTCTTTCCAGTTGTAAGGGTTTGGTTTTTATTTACACTGAGTTCTAATTTATATTGAAGGCTACAACCCTTGACCTTCATCAGCAGGTGCTTTAAGGCTTCCTCACTTTCAGCAAGAAAGAAAGATATCGATAAGCCTTCCTTTCATCCTCTCATCCTGAAGCCTCATTCCTCTTCATGTCCAGCTTCTTGAATTATTTGTTCAGCCTATGGATAAATATGATAAAGTTGTAAAACCCTGATGCACATCTTTCCTAATTTTAGACCACACATAATCCTCTTGTACTGAGTTGCAAAATACATTCCTTGTGTGAACTGGACATATCTGACCTCGTCTGGCTACCATATTGCTACAAGGCAGGGGTCACACAAGATGTCATCCTCCGTTCTTCTTCACCCCATTCTGACACCAGTCATTTCTCCCACAGCACTCTACTTGTATTTTGGGTTCAATTTTCATTGATGGTCACACAGAACTCACAGACAATACTCATAATTAAGAGTTCTTTAGGGAAGTCAACGGGTTATTATGAGTCAGGATTAGTAAACAGTAAGCATACTGAATTTAGTCCACAGCCATATTAGCAGTCAAGTCTCCTCAGCCAGCAGTCAAATCTCTCTCTGGTCCTCAGCCTCTCATCACATGGTCTTTGCATCAATGGGCTAGGAAGCCAGGCTATCACTCTACCTCATTGTCCTGTAATCTCAGCGCTGCTCCCCTTGCTCTGTCCCAAAATTTCCATGTTCCACTCTTTGGCACATTTCTTCTTGCTGACCTCTGCCACTTCAGACAGAGATCTTGGACATGCTCTTCCAATTGGACTGGTATTCCTTTCTGCATCTTAGAGGGCTCTTACAGATTGAGAAATGGCTTTTAACCAGGCTAAGTATTTATCTTTCAACCATAACCTCAGGGAAAATGAAGACTGGTCTCTTAATTCATACCCTCTAGCAAAGTAATATTAAAGATGCCTCCAAGGAATAAAACCAATTCACACCCTATACTAAGGTCAGAATTTAACCTTATTTTAATCCTGGAACATAGAACTCCCTCCAAATTGGGATCATAGGTCAGGCATAGAGTCCAGAATTCTAATAGAGCACAAAGGGATTTGTGGCTAGAAGACCCGCATTAATTGACTACATACCATGTGTAAACAATTGCCTTTTGTTCCATGTACATATTCTGCATGAGAAAAATGAAAATTTCTGGAATTCCCATTCTTTGAAATTCTTATGGTCCATCTATCTGATTCTTCTACAAAGAAGAATGTCTATCAGTACCAATTTAGTAAGAATTTTATGTCTGACATTGTGCCCTGGAGGTGATCAGCCCATTCATTTCAATAACAACATTTTACTAATGCCATTTTTGGAGCAGTTCTATTTTTAATCCTTGGCAATATGTAACAATTTAAAAAGGGATGAATAGATCAGATAAAAACTGTATGAAGAGAGGGACAGATATATTTTGGGGAGGGTTAATTCCATTTTATTTTTAATTTTAAATGAGATCCAAAGTACCTTTCTAATGACGTGTGAAATAATCTACTCTTTTCTGATGGACTAATGAATATCACAGAGTGTTGTTCAAGGACAATAGGACAAACATGCTCAAAAACGTTGCCTGTGAAGGGAGACAGAAAGGACAACCTTCTTAATAGACCAACTTGTTGGTTTCTGGGGAAATGCCTCCAGTCCTTGAGCCAGTGCAGATCTGGACAGGGATAGATAAAGACATTATTAATTTGGAAGAAAGTTTTGTTTTTGCCAATATATCTTTTATTTGGCTTCAGATAAGAGAGTTATTCGGAGCTTTTTGAAAGACCTTTAGTATGCTATTTATTAGAGCAACATTCATTTAATCAAATAGCACTCACTTTATGGACGAAGAGCTATGTCTCAACTTTGAGGGCCATGGGTCATACACTGGAATATGGCTTTGGTCCCTGACAGTGCTGACAGGATGGAGAGCTTTTTCCCCTTCTTCCTTTATGAGGATTCTTTGCTGTAACCTCTGGCTGCATTAGAAACTTCACTGCTTTACAGAAACAATTGTTCTTTGTTCTTCTGGCCAAATGAATCTCTTGTTTTTCAGTCCATTTTTGGCTGGCAGGTTCGATGCAATCAGAGGTGTCATCGAGAGGAGAAGAGAAGATGCAGAAACGGCCACTTGTTGTTTTTGGAGGCAAGATATGCACTTTATTGGCAACATCAGCGTTAAACACATGTGAGAGCAAAGAAGGCTAAATTATGAGTCTTCCCGTACCACAGTTAATGCTCTGCACAGATTCAAAATGATAGTTGACAGCATCAACATTTTTGATGACATTCTTATGACAGATACTTCAGGCAGACATGAGCATTTTTTTTCTGGAGACCCTGAACTCAAATATAATGCTTCAAGTCCGTATTCCCTGCCAATACCTTACAGTGTGTATATTTGTTTAGTGACGTTACTTGACACCTTCAGGAGAAACACTAAGATAAAATGACTTGGGCAATACCTTCTGAAGAATATCTCTACCGGCCACGTAGGGAAAGCTCATTAATGTGGCAGGTGCTAGTATTTTTAACTAGGGTACTATTACACTGTGCTAGGTCGCTCGTTTCCTACAAACACTTCATTTTTCATATTATTGATTATCCTGCTGCTGAAATATGGTCAGGATACATGAGCTACTTTCATAAATTAGAGTTCTCCCTGCTTTTATGGCTTGGTAAGAGTTAGGGCACAGAGAGATTAGCCTTTGTGAATGTCTGATTGTATCTAGAGCAGAAGAGTAAAAGGCGAAAATCTAATTCAGAAAAACACCTTCATAAAAAGACATGTTGAAGTTACACAAGCGGCCACTGGCTCAGAAGCAACAAAGCTCACCTGGAAGAAGCACGACAGCATGTGTGACCACGAGCTGTCGAAGGGATCAGGTATCAAGCATCCATAAACAAAAAATCATATCCTTGTGAAGGTGGATGAGTGCAGAGTGGAGACTCAAAGCACATCTGTGGGCAACTGAACACTCCCTTACTGAGGGGTTGTGGGGAGGAGACAAGCCAATCAGGGTGCAGGGTAGCAACGATGAAACATAACTTTCCTCTAGTTCTTTAATGCCCCCCCCCCCCACTATCATGATCCCAATTCTACCTTACAAATCTGGCTGTACCGGAGGATGTACATTGGTACAGATAGCAACTGGAAACATAGGGAATCCAGGATAGATGACTCCTTCAGGACCAGTGGTGAGAGGGGCGATGCCTGGAGGGTGAAGGGAATGTGGGGTAGAAGGGGGGAACCAATTACAAGAATCTAAGTATTGCCTCCTCCCTGGGGGATGGACAGCAGAGAAGAGGGTGGAGGGAAACATCGGACAGGGTAACTTATGACAAAACTTTAATAATTTATGAACTATGAAGGGTTCATGAGGGAGGGGGGAGTGGGGAGGGAGGGGGAAAATGAGCAACTGATATTAGGGGCTAGAGTGGGAGGCAAATGTTTTGAGAATGATGAGGGCAACAAATGTGCATATGTGCTTGACACAATGGATGTATATATGGATTGTGATGAGAATTGTATGAGCCCCCAATAAAATAATTTTAAAAAAAGACATGTTGTTAGAAATTATGTCATTAATATACTCAAAGATACGTGGATGGGTCTGTTAAAGGTTAAAGTGCAAAGAGAAAGCAGCCACTGGATGGCTCGCGGCTCTAAAATTTAAGATGCAGAGAGAGCCATTAGGGAGAAGGAAGGGTTGCTGTGGAGACCAATGATGGAGGGATTAGGAAGACAGAAGGAATGGCCAATGTCATTAAGTGTAGCAGTATTTGGGAATGGACAAAAGACTGTTAAAAAACTTCAAAGAGAGGAGAATCTCAGGGGAACAGTGAAGAAAAAAGAATTTCCTCAAACAGAAACCTTTCAAAAGCATACATTTAACCATCTATTTTTTTAAAGGAACATTTTATTCTATCCTTTGAAAAGAAAGTGACTTTTATGAAAACTATACATCTCATCCTAAACTAACATAATTTTTCTTAATTAGCCTCCATAGAAAAAGTGTGTGTGTGTTTTCTATATGCTTGATGTACAGTAAACACAAATTTCAGCAAAGTTTTAATGGGTATGACAGAGATTCTCTGGTATACATGTGTGCACATGTATAAATGCATGTGCATACATATATTTATATATATATGTATATATGTATGCACACATACACATGATAAGACAATATATATATGTGCTTACAGAATTATATACACAAAAACCAAACCTACTTCATGATAATAATGAATACATCTGAGTTTCAATGAATTAAAATTCTAGTAGTTTCTAAAGTACATTGTTCAAAACAGAAATGTATAATATATAGTGTGGAGTCAATATTTCCAAATGTGATAATACTGCTAAGGAAAGGATCATGTTTTTCCTAGGAAGAATGATAGCCACTGGGTGAGAAAGCAATGACTATTTGGATACTTTAACCCATTGAATTGGTCCAGTGATGTTTGTTTTGAGGATTAATTGAACAGCATATGAAAATGCTTTGTAGAAGTATGGATTTCTATGCAAATACATGCTACATGTACAATATTTGTGCAAATACATAATGATATACCAAAGTTTCTGAGAGAGTACCCACATGATATTTCAGTCAAAGACTGTGAACATGTGTTCCAGGCTTTGTTAAATGTTCTCAGGTCAAAAGTTTTTTTTCCATGAAATATATTTAAATAATGAGCTGATGGAGCATTAGACATGATAAAATAGTACTATAGGTTTGCTTCCTGGTTAAAAGAAGCCATTGATCCTAGTTTGTTTGTTATTTTATTTATCTGTTCTGAATCTGATAATGGATGTAATGAACATACTTCACTATTTTCATTTAAAATTTTTAAATAGAACTCAGTATATAAGGGATATATAATATGTATTAAATAATAAACATATAAAATTGAAAAGCATTATATCCAAGGAAAAAATGTAGTTGACCTAGGAATAAAACAGGATACATATAAGTAGACCAGCTGAGCTGTTATAATGTTGTCGCTGTTTTCTGCAATTAAAAACTAGTCTATATGGTATATTATATTAGACAGGGTTCGCTAGAGAAACAAAAGAAGGACACATGATTTTATATATATTTATATAGATAGATATATACATCAGAAATAAACAGCTAATTAGTCTACAGAGCAGTACAGATGGCTCAGTGCAACTCACTTCCATGAGAAGTCAATACACTGGCAGTCTTTCAACTCACAAGGGTGCAAGTCAAGGAAGCAGACAGCTGAGCCCTCTGTAGAGCAGTTCAGGCAATCAGGCCACAGGCAGCAACCAGCAAAGCAGGTCACCAATGGTCAGCCTGATAATAGGGTACGACACTCCCCAGCTCAAGTGATGTGTACTCCAGTAGCGTGGCAAAGCAGGTCTTGAAGGGACCTCAAAGTACAGCGACACAGTCCATGGATTATGTGTCCCACTGGTAGTGTAGTTTGCAAATTGAGGCAGAGAACCAGCACACTGGTCTGATCATCCAAGTGCAAGAAACAAGACAGGCGAGGCTCACAGAGCCATTTATCTCTCTGCCCTTCAATTAATCCCACATGTGTTTATTGGCCAGGTTGGCACAAAACACCTTCCTATCACAATGGCAAATCAAATTCACATATCATACAAATTTGTTCAATCTTAGTAAGAAGAACTGTGTAATCAACACCATAATTTCAGCATATTTTTCTTTTCATATTCATTGTTGTTAGCTTCCTGTTTCCCTGAAACCTCCACTATCATGCCCCCGAGTAATTATTAATCCAATTGCTATCTCTGTAGATTTACCTATCCTGTTTTTCACTTACAGAAAATCATACACAACACAAAGAGGAATGAACAGAAAATCTCAGCCACAATAACCAGACGAAATACAGAAAAATGCAAATCAAAAGGAAAGTAGAAGATATTAAAAACTTAAACCACTGTAAAATGGGTCAAAAGCCATATCAAATGATAAAGTATTGCATTTTATCCTAACTAAATCTGCCATAATAGACTTTACAGTGCTCTCTGTCGGACAGAAAGGCTATGCACATCTTTGGATTATGGTCAGAGGGAATTTACAGAAAA
>NW_022103911.1:5747736-5768683 GCF_000313985.2 Echinops telfairi | reverse complement strand
GCGAGGCTTCACCACCCATTTATCCCTCCGCCTTTCAATTAGCCCCACATGTGATTATCGGCCAGGCTGACACAATCAACTAACTCAGTCACCATCAACTTTCTTCACAACATTTGTTTATGCAACCCATTTTGTCTTCAATGATTGTGTCAGGGAGGTGAGTATCATACAATGCCACATTATTAGAACAAATCGTTCTTTTACTGAGGTAAGATTTAAGTAGAGGCCACAAATCCATCTGTTTCCTTGTTGCATTAGAATATATATGTGTGTGTATACACATGTACACATATATTTATATATGAGGCGTTACACCCCCC
This sequence comes from Echinops telfairi, assembly GCF_000313985.2. Lineage (NCBI taxonomy): Eukaryota > Metazoa > Chordata > Mammalia > Afrosoricida > Tenrecidae > Echinops > Echinops telfairi. The sequence continues at coordinate 5,768,363 of NW_022103911.1, read as the reverse complement.
AAAAAAGAATGAGATTTTATTTCAAAGCCATGTATTCAATTTTTAAAAATTTTTTAATGAAACAACCTTATTACCTTCAAAGCACTCTCCATTAGACTTAATACATTTGTCAAAACTGAAATTCCCTCCTTGGAAAATTTTTTTAACTCATCTGTTTGGATGGTTGACAGCATCTTCCTCGTTGTTTTCTTCATCTCTTCTAGATCATTAAATTGCTGTCCTTTCAGCTCCCTCTTCATTTGCAGAAGCCAAAAGAAGTCACATAGAGTGAGGTCAGGTGAGAAAAGTGTGTGGGGCAAGAAACGCATGTTGTTCTTGGCCAAAAACTGAGGTGGCTACGTCAGCAGGTGCTTTGTTGTGGTGGTAGAAACTGTCCCCTGCCTGTCACAGATAGGCCTTTTTTGATGTACACTGTTACATAATCTTTCCAGAACCTCTAAAGAGAAAGCTGGAATAACAGTCTGACCTGGTGGAATGGACTCCAAATTCACTAGGAGTCGACATTTTTGTCCACTCAGGAAGTTGACGGATGTCCTGAATGAGGTTTGTGATCAATCAACATTTCACCCTTTTTGGAATGAGAAAACCACTCATTCACTTGAGTTTTTCCCATAGTGCTGTCCTTGTAAGCTGTATTCAACATCACCACAATTTCCAGAGCAGGAAACAAAATTTTCCAGCTGCATGCTATTCTCTTAAATCAGCCATCACAAAAAATTAGTTTCAAGTGAAACTGCCTTTATGAAAAAACTCACTATGACCAGAGAGAACAGTTCCAGGCAATGCCGCTGAGTGCACTCAGAACTTGTTGCTGGATACTGGCCTAGAGGGAAAAATGCATACTGTGAAAGCTCTGTTCCGCCCGGTGCAATTCAACTTTTTTGGGAGGGGGAGGGTACCAGCTCATATTTATATATTTACACATATACATATATATATAATATATACACATAAATATTTTCTTCATTCCTATTTTGCTTTTTTTATTCTCTTGCCTCCTTACACAAGTCCTACTCACTTGCTCAACAAAGGTTGTGTCATCTGCATATCACAGGTTGTTCATAAGCCTTCCTTCAACCCTGATGCCACATTGTTCTTTATATAATTCAGCTTCTCTGAGGAATAATCATCATACAGATTGAACAAACTGAACAAGTGTGATGAGTGGATATAAGCTTGTTGCACTCCTTTCTTGTTTTTAAACTATGAAAGAATCCCATATTCTGTTTGCACAGCTGCCTCCTGATCCATGTACAAGTTCCATGTGAACACAATGAAGTGTAGTATATTGCCTTATTTTTATTTCATATGAGCCAATTAAAACTTGGGTAATTATACCCAAATATTAATATTAATTCTAAGTGCTTGATACAAGTTTTATTTTTCACTGAGAATACTTCCCAGAGCAAGACCACTTTTTTGTTATCATTCTGGATAAGTAACAAGTCATAATATTGTCATAAGTTGGATGGATACTTATCCTATTTTATATGTAAGAAGCCAAAGACATAAATTGCATAAAATTAATTAAGAAATATATGCCTTCCAGAATTGTTCCTGATCCCTCATACATTTTTTCTATTTACTCTGATTCTTGGCAGTGGTGCTAAAGGGCAGATTTTGTTTGATCATCAGTAATGTGACTCTATATTGACCTCAGGCAGGCTAGCCCATAACTTATTCATACGACCAAGTCCAAAGCTAAGGAGAAATCAAGAAAGTCTTCAAATTATTTGATTTCAAATTAATTGTGTCATCACGTGACAGTAATCTCAGGACAGTTAATAGTGGAGTACCTTTTTCTCCAAGAATGTTTGGTCAATTTGCACTGTTGACATGGCATTAAGCAGCCCAAAGCCTAATCTACAGTACCATTAGGGACCCTATTCAAGAACTTATTTGGAATGAAACTTCTGAATTTATCATTTTAAACCCTGTAACTTCATGCAAGTCACTTAACCAGGTGAAAGTTTTTCCACTCATTTTCAAATGGAGAGAGGGATTATTGGACTAATCGTCCCATGGGTTAATTAAAACAGAAAGTGACAGGCATATAAATACTATTTTAAAATGATAAAGATCTCAACAACTATGTTTTTGCTCCTGGATAGGCTGAATTCTCCAAAGAAGCAAAATCAGTGAAATACATACATATATATGGCCTTTTTGGGGCCAAATTCATCTGGGTAGACTCACTCAACTTTTGAGTTAGTCGCAGAATACTTAAATATCTGTGCTACTTAGAGACTCCCATTTTGGTCCAGATAATATAAAACCTCATATTGTTCACAGAGAAAATTGGTCTGTTCTGGTGTGTGCCTAGAAATTACACAAGCAGACAAAATTTCATTGAATACTTATGTGCAAGCACTCCCTTAAGAAAACCTGTTCTCCACCGCCTAGTAAATGTTTTTGAACAGATTGTTGAGCTACCATCAGCTAGAGTTGCTGACAGTAACTGAGATCATCTAACCTCATTAATTATGTGTTCAAAAATAGTGTTTGGCACATTAAGGACTTCTAATTATGCCCAGATCCTAATCTTAATTTTCTAGTTTGTTATGATTTCTTCATGATATCCTAACTGTCTGAGTAAGCAGCTTATTTCCTAATATCTCCACTGCCTAACAGATGTTATTTCTTGAAACAGATGTTGACACTTCTGAGGAAGAAGCTCTCCCTGTTTGAAGAGGAGAAACTATCATTTTACTCCTCATGTGGAAAGCTTTAGGATGAAGGGTCCTGACTTCCTGTCCAAACTTACCTACTTCTCTTCCTCAATTAAAAAGAAAAAAAATAGACATAATTTTATTTCTTTTCCTTTTCATTATTTTCTCTCTTCATATCTTTCTTTTTTATTTTAATGTTATTCTTTTCCAATTTAAGCTATAAACATGATTCAATCTGTGGAAGTATGATTCATATTTCAGGCAAAATTCTGGGAGAAGTTGAAAAAGTGTTTTGAAATTGTCTCCCTCTTAAAATACTGTTCATATCTTACTGATAAATTCTATTGATTAAAATAGAATAAAAAAGTACAAGAGGAATTGAACTGATTGCTTTCTCTCCCCTTCCATATTTTGGTGTAAGTGAAATTATTGGAGTTTGAAATACAATGATTGAAAACTAATGTGGACATGACCTCTAGATTCTGAGTATTCTACACTCTTTAGGACTTATGCATAATTTCCATAAAATAAATATAGTACTCCAAAACTTTATGCTTTAACTACCTTAATATCTGGCTAGAGAAAATTAGAGCTTCAGTAGGGTGATGTTACTTAAGGACATCAAAATAGATGGTGGCAGATAAAATAGAGGGGAAGAAAGACACTTTTGTTTCTCAATGGTTTTTAACTTTTGCTTAGCAATTGTTGAGCTAAAAGAATTGGGAATTTGACATGATTCTATTTATAGGGCCGTGAATTATTTGTTATGATTCTTCTAGTCCTAGTCTTTATGATTCCTACCAAATGACTGGGTGGACCATGCAAACAGGTGTGTGGAACTCTAACATGAGATTGGTCAGTTTTTCCATACTGCTGTGTTTAAAATGAGTCATTTAAAAAGCAGGCATGGGGAATCACACTTCCATCAAGAAAGAAGAATCAGGCATGGAGAATGGAGGAATGTTTCTTCAACTCTGGGAAACTTCTAGGCTGAACTTTCTCAGGCTGATTCACCAGAGGAGTAGCAAAAGCACACTGACAGTGGAATCATGAGCAGTGAACATGAACAGTGAACTTCCTGGCCCATGGAAGGGCAAAGCTGAATACCTTCCAATAACACAGTGGTTCTCAACCTTCCTAATTCCACGGCCCTTTAGTACAGTTCCTCATGTTGTGGTGACCCCCAAGCATAAAATTATTTTCATTGCTACTTCGTCACTGTAATTTTGCTACTGTTTTGAATCATAATGTAAATATCTGATATGCAGGATGTATGTTCATTGCTACAAATTAAACATACTTAAAGCAGAGCGATTAATCACAAAATAACATGTAATTATATATTGTGAAATATTTATTTGTTTTCTGATGGTCTTAGGTGACCCCTGTGAAAGGGTTGTTCGACCCCCAAAGGAGTCGTGACCCACAGGTTTAGAACCACTGCAATAACAGACTTGCTTGCTGTAAATGGAGGCCTGCTTATTCAGGGTATCTGGATTTGCTGAGCATCCTTGATCTGAGGTTTATTAAAGTGGAGTAGAGTTGAGTGACTTCTAAACACTTATTAGCAGTGCTAAAAGAGCTGTGTGTTTCTCTTAACTGAAGCCATACATCCTGATCATTTCGTGTTTGTTTTTTTTCATCCTGTTCATTTCTAACCCTGAATTGTATCCTTCTAATTTCCCCTACGCCACCATTTGTCTGTCAGTTTGTTATCCTGTAGTGACTAGTGTGTTTCTCTGATGCTAGTAGCTATGTCACAAGTATTTAAAATGTCCTCCGGGTCACCCATATTTAACAGGTCTCAGCAAAGCTTCCGGGCTAAGAACAGACAACAAAGAAGATTGTCTCTTTTGGAGGATTTACCCAAGAAAGTCTTATGTACAGAATTGAAACATTGTCATATACTGAAGACCTCACGAAAAGAAGCAGGTTGTTGGAGATAGTACCAAGAGAGGAGCCCCTTAGGTTGGAAGACACTCAAAGTATGACTAAGGAAGAGCCCCTTCTCAATCAACCTTAACGATGAGGATGGAGTAAAGCCTGTGGGAATAAAGCCTTCAGAACCTTCAATTGCTGATGAGGCATGACTCAATGTGAGAACAATCAATTAATAATTGGAATTGGAATGCATTAAGTATGAATCAAGGAAAATCAGCATTTGTAAAAAATATAATGGAAGGCATAAAAGCTGACATTCTAGGCATTACTGAGCTGAAGTGGACTGATATTGACTATCTTGAATCAGCAATCATATGATTTGCTATATTGAGACTGAAACAGGAGGAATGTCATACAGGACATCTATCTTGCAGTACAGTGCTGTCAATGATGTGTTTGTGCCTCTCTACATTCAAAGAAATAAAATCAATACAACTATGGTTCAAATTTATGTGTGAACTACAAAAGCTAATGATGCAGAAGTTAATGAATTCTACCAATGTCTTCCATCTGAATTGATTAATCATGCAATCAAGTTACTTTGATCATTATTGGCAATTTGAATGCAAAAGTTGAAAACAAAAAGGAAGGAACTGTAGTTGGGAAAAAGAAATCAAGCAAGAGAGGACATGATAGAATTTTTAAGATCAACAGCTTCATCACAAATATCTTTTCCAACAACACAAAAGGCAGCACTGCATCTGTGGGATGAGACAATGGAGAAGCTCAATAACAGCAGATAAAATGAGGCCAAGAATGTCTGTAGAACAGACCATCAATTGCTTATATACATGTTCAGGTTGTAGCTGAGGAAAATTCAATAAAGTCCATGAGAGCCAAGATATGACCTACAGCATAAGCAAATGTGGTGAAGAAAGCTGATGGTGCCTGGTTATCAAAAGATATAGCACTTGGGGTCTTAAAGGCTTTAAGATAAGCAAGCAGCCATCTAACTGAGAAGCAACCAAGAAGACACGGAAGAAGCACACCAGCCTTTGTGATCATAATGTGTCGGTGGGATCAGGTATCAAAGACCCAGAACAAAAAATCATATCAATGTGAATGAGGGGGAGGGTGCAGTGGAGACCCAAAGCCCATCTGTAGACAATTGGACATCCCCTTACAGAAGGGCCACAAGAGAGCCAGTCAGGGCGCAGTATAGTACCGATGAAAAAATTTTCCTCTCTTTCTGTAAAGCTCTCCCCACTATCATGGCCCCAATTCTATCTTACAAATCTGCCTAGACCAGAGCATGTACACTAGTACAGAGCGCTCACAACATGAGCGCTCACAACATAGGGAATCCAGGACAGTTAAACCCCTCAGGGCCAATAACTTGAGAGTAGCAATATCAGGAGGTTAAGGGGAAGGTTGGGGGAGAAAGCGGGAACCAATCACAGTGATCTACATATAACCCTCTCTCAGGCAGACGAACAAGAGAAAAGTGGGTGAAGGGAGACATAGGTCGGTAAAGATGAAAAAAATAATAATTTAGCTGATACCAAGGGCTCAAGCAGAAAGAAAATGTTTTGAAAATGATGATAGCAACATACGTACAAATGTGTTTGAAACAATGGATGTATATATGGATTGTGATAAGAGCCCCCAATAAAATGATTAAAAAAAAAGAATTTTGTTGTGCTGCCGCCCATGCCCATAACAAATACGGGCATGAAGTACCCTAGCTGGTTCATCCCTGTAGTCAACATGTGCAGTTGTGATTGGTCACAAAAAGGCATCCCTCCCGCGCATGGTGTGTTGTTTTATAAACCGGCGTTTGAGTCGTGCTCGGGGCCACGAGATGTGGCGCACTAGCTGACTCCTGGCTGCTGGCTCCAATAAAGCTATTCATTTGATGCTAAAAAAAGTAAAATAAATAAAAATATGGCCTTCAGTCTACCCGACCTGAATTTGGAGACTTCTGAAGAACAGATTTGAGGCATTGGACACAAATGATGGGGGAGCTGAGGGGCAGCAGAGGCAACATGAAAAATATCACAGAGGATGGAAGCCAAAGGTCATCCTAAAAAACAAACAAAAGGAAAGAAAACACCCAAGCAGATGTCAGAGGAGACAATTGTAGAGACTTGCTCTTAATTGTAGAGTAATGAAGGCACATGGAAGAAAGGATGCAGTTAAAGGGGTGAACACAGCAGCTGGGAAAGACAAAGTAAAATGTTCTAATGAAAAGTGCAAAGACCTAGAGCTTCAAAAAGGGAAGAACATGCTCATCGTATCTTAAACTGAAAGAACTTAAGAAAAATTCCAACCTTGAATTGACGTATTGAAAGATTTTATGGGCAAACTATTTAAAGATGCAGGAATTATCCAAAGAAGATGGAAAGAAGACACAGTCACTGTACCAAAAAGAACTAGTCAACATGGCACCATTCCGAGAGGTAGTGTATGAGGGAGAGCCGGTGGTATTGAGGGAAGAAGTTAAAGCTGCACTGAAAGCAATAGCCAAAAACAAGGTTCTAGGAACTGAAGAAATGCTCACTGAAATGTTTCAACAAGCTGAAAAAGTGCTGGGAGCACTCATTCTCGTTGACTTGGAATTAGGATGACAGCTACTGGGCCAAGGGATTGGAAGAGGCCCGTCATTGTGTCCATTCCAAAGAACGTGACTCAATAGACTGCTCAGATTATAGAATAATATAATTGCTATCACATGTGAGTAAAATTTTGCTGAAAATAACCCAACAGCAATTTCAGGAGTACATTGACAGGGAGCTGCCAGAGGCTCAACCTAGATCCAGAAAAGGACATGGAACAAGGGATCTCATTGCTGATATCAGTGGATCTTGACTGAAAACAGACACGGTGGGGTCATCTACTTCTAACCACTGGGACTCCTCGGGAGCACAGTTCCACTCTTATTCCTGTTAGGTCTCCATGAGTCAGACTTAACTCCTTGCCAACTTGTGTTAGAACATTAAAGTATTTAAAGGAGTGTCTGGCTAAAACAGTAAACACTTTAAAACTTTATGAATCAGTAAAATATATTTTCTAGGAATACATACATAAACTTCTTCTAATAAAATGTGCTAGACAAAAATCTAGTCATAAATGCTAAGGGGAGTTATGAGGATGGAGTGAAATTAATGTTCTTATTTGTTTTACAAACTATTCATGAGTGACCGCAAACAGAATTTAGGTAGTATTGTTTTGGAGAGCACGTTTGGTTAGTCTATTCTGTGCATTGTTTATATCTTTAATAACAGAATCTAAGTTGTAGAAATGACCTTAGAATTCCTTTCATTTGTTCTCATCCTCTGAAAATAGTAGACATATTTAATCTGCTGAAGATTTGGTATTAAAAATGACTAAATCAGATCTAAATTAAAAAAAGCAAGTTACTTATATTTAGTGTATCTTTCATTGACTTGATGGCATTGACTTTGGTTTGATTGGGATATAAAAAAGTAGTGCTATTAGAGTTTCAGTGAACACATGAGTGGAGTATTACACATAAATTGTATGTAAACATGTCTCTGCAGGCAAATTCAGTAATATGCTTGTCTTAATCTCATTAAAATTCCTGAGACCCAAAGGTTCAGTGAAAACAGTTGCTTCTTCGGGGATCTGTTGGACCAGTTAAATTCGACATTGAGAGGACAAGCCAGGATTATGGAGACAGGGTTTGGAATTCCAAGGGGCAATTGGGTTAGATCTTTTTCAAAGGACACAGGACTCATCTGAAGACTCCTCTTTTTCTAATGAAAATTACACTGATAAGGAAAAGGATAGTAAAGTTGCACTGAGAATTTTTTTCCCTTCCATCAAGACATTACACTTACTCATTCTTCAAGGGTAGTAAGCCAATTGGTAAACTTTGCCCTGTCCGCTCTACAGTTCTGACCTTGGCAATCAAGACTGATTATATTCTACGGCCTTGAAGATCCAAGACTGTTATTTATTCCGGTGTAAACCAAATAATGCAGAATTCTTTGGGGGAAAAGTTAGGGGAGATGAAAATATTGCCTTTAAAGTGTTTTTTAAAAAAGCTATGCTATCTTTTCCATTAATGATTTTCTCTGATTTTTGGTCATTTCCCCTCTTGTTTTTGTTTTATATGACTTTATGATTATGAAATCCATAACTGATAAATTTACAGCAATAGTAACTGAATTAATTAATCACCCCGAGGTATGGCAGGGGAGGTTTTGGGGAAATGGGGAGTTAGCAGCCATGAGTACTAGAAAGAAGAAAATGTTCTGAAAGTGATTGGGTTGGTGATTGTGCAATTCTTCTTAATATGACTGAACTATTAAATTTCATGAAATTAAACTATATGCCAATAAAACAATTAACCCTAATGTGTAGACTTTGATAGAGGATATGTCCAGAAACAATAGCTTTATTTTTTATGTATTTCTATGATTTTGCAATAATATACTTTACTCACCTTATATACATCCTTGCTGCTTCTATTAGGATTCTCAGAAACAACATAGAATTTTAGAGAAAAAAGAATGCAACATTTCTATGAGATTAAACAATCTACTATCAAGGGATATCATAAAAATGAATGTTTACTCTTGTAAGGAAATTTATTATATAATATTCTCAAACAAGTAAACATAAAATATTCATTTTTCAAATCAATTCACAAAAATTGTTGAAAATATTTATTTTAACTCACAGTAAGGGGTTAATGAGTCAAGCAATTAATTACGTTTCACTCTTTTTACAAAATTTTGGGTTTTCAAAGTTAGGTTTACTAAGGTCTAAATTATATATTATAGAATTCGCCACTTCTAAATGAGATTTGAACAATAAACACTATTGTGTTACCACCATCTTAGTCATGCCATTGATTATGCTGATCACCACATAAAGCTTTCTTGTGATATTTTGCAGACAATATCCATCTCCCATATTCAGTCCTTGACAGTCAGTCATTTTACATCTGTTCTTAACCTTCTTATTTTTCTAAGGTATTATATTAATAGAATCATACAGTACATAGCTTTGGGTATCTGGATACTTCCACTTAGCTAGCCTAATGTATTTGAAATTCAAGCTCGTTATTCACGTATCAACAGTTTGGTTCTTTATATTGATGAGCAGTATTTCTTTGTATGGATATACTAGAGTTTATATATCTATTCTCCAGCTGATAGACATTTGGGTGGTGTCTTCTTTGGTTAATTATTAATAAAGTTTCCATAAGCAATCACCTACTGGTCTGTATGTGAACATATGTTTTTATTTCTCTTGGTCAAATATTTAACCATAGAATTGGTGGGTCATAAGGTGAATATCCACCACTTGTCTGTCAGTGATTACATTTATTTATGTTGTCTGTGGTGGCTTGTATGTTGCTTTGATACTGCAAGCCATACCACTGGTACACCAGCAGTGCCAACCAGTATTATTTATTTATTTAAAAATACTTTTATCGGGGGTTCTTACATCTCTTATCACAATCCATACATTCATCCAGTGTGTCTAGCACATTTGCACATATGCCGCCATCATCATTTCCAAGCATTCTCTTCCCACTTGAGCCTCTGATACAGTTCCCCATTTCTTCCACCCTCCCTCATGAACCCTTGTAATTTGTAGATTACTGTTTCCTTATCTTACATCACCCTCTGTTGCCCCTCCTCCACTTTCCCATTATTCGTCCCTCTGGGAGGGGGTTCTATTTTGATCCATGTGATCGAGCCTCCCTTTTTTTCCACCACCCTCCCCTAATCCTCCTGGTATCTGTACTCTCCTTGTTGGCATTGAGGGGTGTTAACTGTCCTGGATTCCCTGTGTTGCGGGCTCTTATCTGTAGCAGTGTGAATGCTCTGGTCTCATCCGATTCCTAAGGTAGAATTAAGGTCATGATAGTGTGTGTGTGTGGGGGGGAGCACCAAAGAACTAGAGGATTTACATGGAATTTTATTTTTTGTGTCTCTTTGAAGAACTTGTTCATAATTTTGATGAAATTAATTTTATCAATAGTTTCCTTTGGTAGTTCATGTTTTTGTGTCTTATTTAAGAAACCGTTGCTTATTCCAAATTCATTCTTTCTTTAACCCATTTTTATTACTTAGTCCTTGCATTTGTCATTTAATTGGAGCTAATTTTTTTTATCATCTTGACAAATTGTCAAGTTCCTTTTTATTTATTTTTCCCTTTCTCTCCCTCTTTGACATAATCTAAACCATTTGTTCTAGGCATATTTTCTGGAAGACTGCTATTTTCCCATTGAAAGAGTTTGACAGTATTGTAAAAATATAATGTGACCATATTTATATAATTTATTCTCTAATTTAACCATTTTGTTTTATTTGGTCTACAGGTCTAATCTTATGCCAATACACCTACATATTGATTTCTGTAACCTAATATATACCTTAACATCAGGGAGTGTGAATCCTCTTATTTTTCAAAATTGTTTTAGCTATTCTAGATACTTTGCTGATGTATATAATTTTGAAATCAATTTGTAGTTGTTTATAAAACCAGTCTGTTGCCATTTTGTTTGAGATTGTGATAGATTGATAGAAGAGTTGGAAAGAATTAACCTCTTTATCATGTTTGCATATGTAATTTTTTGTATATATATACTGACTATGTCACAGTACTGTGTGGACCAAAACGTACTACGGGTAACCTAGAGAGGAACGGGAATCCCTGAACGCTAAATTGTGCTCATGCAGAAACTGCATATGATCAAGAGGCAGTTGTGGGAACAGAACAGAAATCACAAAAGTTGTGTCTCCAGGTTATGTGTTCTCACCGTCCTTGTTCAATCTGTATTCTGAGCAAATAATTAGAGAAACTGGATTATATGAATAACTCAGCATCAGGGTTTGAGGAAGGCTTATTAACAGCCTGTGATATGCAGATGACACAACCTAGCTTGCTGAAAGTGAGGAGACCCTGAAGCCCTTGCTGATGAAGATCAAGGGTTGCAGCCTCTAACATGGATTACCCATCAATGTATAGAAAATGCAAATCCTCACAACATGACCAGTAAGCACCATTATAGTAAATGGGGAAAAGTTGTAGCTGTCAAGTATTTCATCTTGCTTGTATCCCCAACCAATGCTCACGGAAGCAGCTATGAAGAGATCAAATGATGAATTGCATTGGGTAAATCTGACGCACAAGACATTGTTAAGCTCTGGAAAAGCAAGGATGTTACTTTGGGGTCCAAGGTGTTCCTGACCCCATACTACCCCAGTCATAGTATTTCCAATTTTCTCATATGCATATGAAAGTTCACCATTGCATAAGGAAGTCCAAAGCAGAATTGATATATTTGGATTATGGTACTAGTAAAGAATATAGAACGTACCATGGATACATCTATCTTGGAAGAAGTACAGCATGAATGCCCCTTAGATGGAAGGATGAAAAGGTTTTGTCTTATGTAATTTTTGAAATAGTGTCAGTAGCTCAATCCCTGGAGAAGGACATTATGGCTGGTAAAGTAGCAGGGTAGAGAAAACAAGGAAGAACATTGATTGGTGGAGTCAAACATAAGAAAATGGATGGGGATGGTACAGGACCGGACAGTGTACACAGTGTCACTATGAGTCAGAACTTCACCCACGACATCTAACAAAAACAACATATGAAGCTAACACAGTCTTATCTCCACATCTATCTTGGCCTTCTTTAATTTCTCTCAAATATTGTATAGCATTTTATAATCTTGCATACAATGTTTCGACTCAGATCTCAATATTTTATAGAACTATTTACATTCAATAACCAACGGTTATTAATGTTGTTAATTAATGTTGTCATTAAGGATGTTTACCAAGAATTATTATTATTTGATAGATGGCCAGTTTTCTATTCACTCTCCCCCAGAAAATAGTTATAGCCCTGTGGCCTGTGGCTTACATCAGTCCACAAACAATTGTAAGCAGGTGTCCTTCCTAGACAACAAATAAGTTATCCTTTTTTTCCCCCACGACCACTTTGAAAACATTGTAAGAAAGTGGTACATGCTCATGATATTGTATGTACATGCTGGGGGTTATTGGAACTTGGGGTATACAAAATGTGAGGAAATACTAGAGGAGTGATGGTCAAGATTATGTAAATTGTGGTGGCTTGTTAATGTATTTGAACGTTATTTCAAACTTAATAGGGCACCTCTGAATGTTTGTGGAAAGCAGAATGGAGTAGCTATGAAGTAATTAGAATTGGGCTACAGAATGCCAACTCCAATGGTAGAGCAGGTAAGATTAGGTTGAAATAAAAGAGATGTTAATGGAAAGAATGCTTTGTGTACTATTACATCACTCTGTCAACACGAGGACAATGATTTCTGTTTGTAAGAGAACAAATGGGGGGGATATAAGGAGAGATGAAATAGGTTTGATGTCTGATTATATATAATAATCAAAGATGCTATAAATGCAGGGAAGGACTCTGGCAGTACCTTAGATGGCTTTCCTTTGGAGATGTCTTTTGGACAATATTTGTGTTTACATATTTATATAGAGGCATTATTTTTTAATTTAATTATTTAATAATTAAGATAACCATCTCATCAGATTTCTGTTTTGATTGAGATGTGAGATCGAATTCAAACATTTTCCATGGCATGATATTATGAGATGGATGAAGCATAAATGAATTCTTGTTGAGTCTTGGAATTTCGAAGAGTTCAAGTCTAAACTCAAAGACTCCATAAGAATGTGTTTCCTGACATACCAGATAAAAATAGTGAAGGTATTTTGTGTGGTTTACTCTTCCTTCTGGCACATGCACAGAAGTCATGAGCTGGGTGTCCCTGGTGTTTACTAGCCTGGATAGTAGGACGTTTAAGACTGAATTTTACTTTTCTACTTCTCTGATAAGTACCGGAGGGTATACTTTTCCATGTCGCCATCAGTTGCCGACTCATGAGGCAAAGCGTGAACATAACTGTGTTTATTTTCTTTGGAGAATAAGTAATTTCATCCCTGTTCAATTTTGCTTTCTCATGTGAGAGGCAAACATTTTCAACAGTTTAAGTGTTCCCTCCCTTCCTTTTTCTTTCCAGACTCTCCAGAGTGTAAACTGGACTGTCTGTGAGAGTGTCAATGACCTAGTGCCAGTTTTCTGAGCCTGGGTTTTACTGGCTGATGCATGGAATTTCCTTTTTAGACAGTTACAAAACTCTAATAATGCCCAAGGGTTCAACCTTACTTCAGTTTTGTCTCCTGGGTCTGTGAACTTTGAGAACTATTTATTCACAGCTAAAGAATTTGCATACATCTTGTGTTGTCTTCTTGCTAGCCTAGCAAGTATGCATATCTGAAAAAAGGCACCCTCATTAAAAACTTCACAACTGTCCAGATTGGGTGCCCAGGGAACTGGTCTGACCACCGTCAGTATATTGCTTACAGTTGGCTTGAATAAGTGATGTGTGTGTTTTATATTTTAGAAAATGTATATAATGGGGAATGAGAAAAGGGGTTAATCAAAAATCCAAATAGATCTTTACAATAAGACCATTTGGACGCTGAAATCTAAGAATATGTGGACTCAGATCCAGGCTGCCTGGAGGAGACCATGAGTCAAGCTTTCACAGAGATGGTGAATGATTTCTGGTCAAAATGATATCCGCATTTCTCTACCCTATCCTATTGGGTCACCATGAGTCAGATTGGACGTGATGGGAGTGAGTTTGGTTTGTGTCTTTTGCACACATTGTTGCTCCACCTCATCTCTGGAGCGTTGTCAGCCCTGCTGTGGCTTCCTCTGACAATAGTGGAAGCAGAACAGAATATGTCCAATCCCACAAGAGAGAAAACAATCTTGAAATAAAAAATAATTCACTATTAAATAATTAAAAAACAATACACAGTCTTTATTTCTTATGATGACAATACAAGAACTCAACCTAACATTTTATACAAGAAAACAGTTACTACTGTTTTCCCACATTCATAGAATACAGATTTGAATCTAAAATCTGTGGTAAATCCATTTATTCTTAATTTTGATTAAAAACTTCTAATGCAGAAATGGATCTAAATCTAGTTGCGTCTCTGCACTGTGAAGAATGTGTGAACAATGACTTGGGAGGGATTCTAACTAGGAACCAAATAAAAAACCACAGAACTCACTTCCATCCGGGTGCTTCTTACTCGTAGCAAACCTGAGGTCTGGGTAGAACTGTCCATACGATTTTCCAAAACTGTAACATTGTACAGGATTAGAAAGCCGTGCTTTTCTCCTTTGAAGGCATTGGTGGTTTCAAACTGCTGACCTTGTGGTTCGCAGCTCAATGCAGAGCAAGTACACCTCCAGAGATTCTGAAAGAGTCAGGAGAGTATTTCTCATCAAAATAAAAGTAAGACTTTCCTCCTTGGATCTGTTCACACAACTTAGTGGATAGTAATAACAGCAGTAATACAAATACACCGAAAGCAGTACAAACACACTGAAAACATTGTATTCAGCTGAGTACTATGGACTGTTGTCAAATTTAGTATTTTAAACATTGAGAAGGTTGCAATTGCTGGCTGTGTCTGCCAAATAGTGTCCAGACATTATAGTGACCTGGACCGATTTGCAAAGAAACTCCCTTGGAGACTAGATATTTTCATCGTTTCTCTTCAAATTCGTATCCCTCTTGATTTCTGCTTTCTTCTTCCCTCCATGTAACTCTTTTCCTTTAGATTGATTCTTAAATCCAACTCTAACAGGGAAAATAATGGTGTATCTCCCATTATTCAAACTTATTTCAAGGAATGAACTGTTTGAGTTATTTATACATTTTCATTTTGCATACACATTAAAACTTGATATGATTATTTGTTCATTTAAGCTTTTAGTTTATTTTTTATATTGTGCCTTTGGATGGCTTTAAGATATTAAGGCGTTGTTTGGTGAATTTTCCTAATGCCTAGGAATCAAATTTCCTTCTATTTAGGAGTTCTCATAGCAATAGAGTCTTTATTAATAAACAATGCTAGCAATGCCTTACTACTTAGTTTAAGCATTCAGGGAAACAGATGAAGGATAAACTTATAAATATACTGGATGTTTATACTTGTTAGTAGGGCCTAACTAAAGGAGCCAGTTTTCTATAGAATACTGCCACTTTTGGGCTTCAGTTGAGAGAATAATCAGACTTCCTATAGGATCGGTTGGATCAACTAGAAGCACTTGTAAGCCCAGAAGCTATGCTATTGGGTTTCCACTGTCCATGTATAGGAAGAAATATCAACTTCAAAGAAAATTTCATGTGAAGGAGTAACTTGAAAGAAACAGAAATGTGATGTAATACAATGTTTATGAAACTATCGTACCATTTTATGTTCCAAAGAGATCATTAGATATTAAAAGAATCCACATTTGCAGGTAGAATTAATCAATATTTGAATGTAAAATCAGATTTACCGTTAGAGACTTCTTGGTACCTATCCTAGTCACTGAATAAGTTAGATAGCGGCAAATGCTACCTTAACCTTTATGATGACCATCTATGGCTAAGCTTGGTTTTTCTAGTAGATTTGGAAGTCAGTGGAAAATATTCCCAGAAACCTGAACTTTACAAGATTGCCTAAAACTTATATAAGGGAGTAACTTAGGTGAAAGGAGACTCCGGCTCACATTTTCCTCCATCTTTATCTATATTATACATCAATATAGAGGGTCTTGTTCACTACATGTTTAGACACAGTCCCTCTATAGTGGGTTTAACACAAAAAATAAATAGGTTTCCAATCAGGATGGTGGTGTTCATTTACAAAAGGAAAATCAAGTCCTTGTAAAATGTATCTACATCGATATCTATATATAATGCTGATATATACAAAAAGAGATTCAGTGCACACGTGTTTTCTATAGCCACCCACAGAAACAAACCCACTGCCTTTAGTGAACTCTGGCTCTCAGTAACCCTACAGAGCAGAGCAGAACCACCGCACAGGGCTTCCCACGGGACAAATCTGTATGGAAGCTGCAATTTTCTCCAAAGGAGCAGCTGATGGATTTGAACCATTGGATTTTTGGTTAGCATTCATGTGCTTTAAACATTGTCTCACCAGGGTTTCTTTCTATTGCCAGAGAGAGATACAAATGAGAAAATTCATCTTTAAGACTAGAGGAAATGTTTTGAGAATGATGAGGGCAATGAATGTACACAATTGATGTACGTATGGATTGTGATAAGAGTTGTATGAGCCCCTAATAAAATTATTAAAAAAATAAAATTAAAAAAAAGGCTACAGTTTGACTGTATGAGCATTTTTCTTTTTGTAAAGTAAAGGCCCATCTGCTGGCATGAGCTTGGTTCTGAATCATAGAGTCCCTATTTAGGATTTCAAAGACTAAATACATATTTATAGGGCAGGCACTCTTTCTCCCTTGCAGCAACCTCCATCTTTTGGTTATCACTTCTCTCTAGTTCTTATCTGACAGCACCACCAGGGTTATGTTTTTTTTCCCTCGTGGTAAAGTTTTGACACTTCCCCTGCATGGCTGTCCTGTGGAGTGGCAGCATCCTTCTGAGTAGCAACCAGGCTTGATAATTCTCATGTCTGCCACAAGGCTGCTGCCCCGTGGTATAGATCTGTCTCCTTTCTCTGAAATGTGCTTCCTTGCATTCCAAAATCCTTCCTATAGCTCCTCTGAAGAAATCTTTCCTCATTTAGAAACATTTGTAGATGCAATCCATACATCGTTCTACCCTTTGTTGGGGAAGGAGCTGTCTTCTGTGGATACTAGATAGTCATCGATTTTGTGGGTATGACAGAAATATGACTGGATTCTCTGTGACAAGAAATGCTTCCATGCTGTTATTTGAATGAAGAATAGCAACCTTTGTTATCGAAATAATTGCTTCTTTTCATCGAGAATCCTGCTGTATCAAATTGACTCTTAGGGTGCTCCCTTTCTGTCCAGGCTGAGACTCTGCCTCTAGCGCGGATGTTGAACCCACAGATGCCCACTGCACTAGCAGCATTCTTTCCCAAATAGTTTCTTATTTTCTAGGATCAAAACTGAGCGTATGATCACAACTAAGCTCTGTTTTTTGCAATCGTTTTCAGGTGGAGAGGGATAGCTGGCCAAAATGGTGTTCTAATTTTTATGCATTTTGAGGGGCTACAAGGCAGATTGTCGTTGGTCATTCACAATGTATCTTTAGAGATGGAGTTAATCAGCACGCTATTGCAGAACAGAGCGCTTCGGAAGGGCCACATTGCCTGGCCACATGTTAGATATTAAGGAGAATTAATGTCATTGGAGATAGTTTCTGCTATGTGTTACTGTTGCTTGTTAGCAAGCTGAGTCTTCAAGAGCTGGAGGATACGTGAACTAAATGTTCCTTAGCTCACAGGGTGGTGCATGTTACTCTTTTCTGGCATTCTCTGCACAGTCATCCATTGATGGAATGCGCTGGAAAAGAAATCCAGAAAGATTTTCAGAGGGCAAGGACTCATTGGAGGCCATTGTTGATGAAAAGGCTGCTTGGAAACATTATTTAAGAGCATCGCAGGATCTCGGATAGCTTCAGTCACTTCATCTGTTCAGTGACAGCCGCCTGGTCTACAAAGAAGCCTGACAGCCATGCGAAACCAAAGCACTGTCTCCGAAAGTCCGCTCAGCTGATTTCTTGTCTGCTTCTTTGAGGTGACAGTTTTGCTTGAGTATTGTCTAGACAGAGCCTTCTTTTCACAGTAAATCCTCATTTGTTTAAACTCTACTGAGGTATAATTGGTGGTATTTTGACTTGGGTGGATATGATGTTTATATCTTTTTTGGTATAGTCTGTTAAAGATAATTAATGGAATTGGTATGCATTTAGTTTAAACTCAATGAGATGGTAAAGGAGATCGGAACAAGACAGAAATTATCACATTGTCTCAATTTCCTGCCAATCCTAAATCCATAAATTGAACACATAAGATAATTAATATCTTAAAATATGCCCATAATGACACTGTGAAGCAAAAAGAATGAATGTAATAAAACATATGAATTCAGTTGACTAAAGAAACTGTAACTCCAAAATGCACAATAGCCCCAAACCAAACCAAACTCACCATCAATGAGTTGATACCAAGACATATCAACCCTACAGGACAAGGTAGAGCTGCCCCTGTTAGTTCCTGAGACTGTAACTCTTCATGGGATTCGAAAGCTCTGTCTTTCTCCCATGGAAGGGCCGGTAGTTTTAAACTGCTGACACTGCGGTTAGGAGCCAAATGGATAACCACTGCCCCACCAGTGCTCCTAGTATAAAAGCAGATTGTGGAAAATACATATGGAATAGCCAGGGCCCGTATAAGTTCCAGGACAGTCGATCCAAGGTACAGGAGGAACTCCTGAGTCAAGGTCAGGGCTGTTCAATCAGGTACCAGAGTAAGGAAAGAGGTGGATTGCCCCACAACTACTTCAAAATTTCCAACCTATTGATAATTTTCTGCTGGAGTAACAAGCGTGAGGGTGTGGAAGAGGAATGCATAGGAATGGAAGCCTTCTTTACCCCAAACGACTGGCTGGGATTTTCCTTTGGGTAGATTGTTTCCCCGCTGTTCTGTGATAGCGAGATAAAAACTTCAGCAAATGAAGTAGTCTTCAGAGGTGAAAAGAATTACGGAAAAATCATACGAGTAACAACCAACACCCGTTGAACCTTGAGGGGTGTGAACAGAGTAAGCATACCACTTAGAAGAAGTGGGTCTGAGGAGCAAGTAGGAAAAGGATGTAAAATACTTATAAATAAGAAATCCAGTGGGAGATATACGTGCATCTTATCAACAAAACAAGAAAATCCAAAGATGAAAAAAATCATAATCATAAAGATTTAATATAATTAAATTACTTTAGCATGAACTAATGAGCTGAAACACTAAGCAAAATAATTCTCGAATAGAGTACGAAAGAAAACATAGAAGAAAAACGAAAGCTAAGCTTGGGGATAATCAGAACTTAACATATTATAGAGGTGTCTCAGTGAAATAAAATCTTAAAAAAATGATAGGAAAAGATTCTCTAGGGATGATGGCAAATACAACCTTTAGATCATAGGTTCCCAAATTTATTTGACCTATCATCCCCTTTCAGAAAAAAAACAACGCTCAGTGCCTCCAAGATAATTGAAAATTTTTGTACCAAAACCCATCATCTAGAATAAAGTGTTGCATCTGCTTTTGAAGCCCCCTCTGGATCATTCCAGCACCCCCCAGCAGGAGGTATGTCCACTTTGGGATGGTCTACAAGTTCTGTATCAAGTGAAAGGAAAAAAAAATTCCATATATATTTAGGCCTATTGTGATAAAATTTAAAAACTAAACTAAATTAAAATCAATATAAAACAAACAAAACCTCCTATCTTCCAGTGAGTTGATTCTGACTCATTTTGACCCTGTATGACAAAGTAGAGCAGCTCTCTTTTGGGTTTTAAGACTTTAAATAATTAGGAGAGTAGTCAGCCTACTATTTCTCTAATTAGGGCCTGTGGATTTGAATAGCCCCCTTTTGGGTTAGCAGCTCAATGCGCAACAGAGTACTACTCCACCAGAGATGAAAGGAAAATGCAAAATTCCAGAAACTTAGAAAGTAAAACTCACATTTTTTTATGAGAATTGGGAATCAGTATCATTAGAATTCTCACTGTTAACCTTGGAGACTAGAAAAAATTGGAGAATTACCTTCCAACTTTCCAGAAGTAATTACAGATCCATAATTACATATGTTCTTGTGTTTGGTTACAATGTATGGGGATACGTATTCTAGCCTATAGGACATGGAAGAAGTGTCCCCGTGGGTTACTGAGACTGCAACTTCTATGGGATTAGAAACCCTCATCTTTTGCCACTGAATGGTTGGTGGTTCTGAACTACTGACCTTGGGTTTAGTGTCCAAACATCATCACTATGCCACCAGGGCTCCTATAGGTCAGAATCCATTCAATGACAGTGAGGTTGTTGTTGTTGTTGAGGTTGTTGTTGTTGTTGTTGTTGTTTGTATGGATGGATATATGTACATTAATCTTATGATTATGATTGAGTGATTAAATTTCATGATATGTGAAATAAATGGAGAAAAGTATACGTG
>NW_022103911.1:5744860-5745901 GCF_000313985.2 Echinops telfairi | reverse complement strand
GCATCATTGCATGTGTTTCGTGAGTCTGAAGAGGACTTTATAGATTGGTATCAGACATATGGGCTAATATCAGACTTATTGACTTGATCTGGACTAGGAAGTTTTATCAATGTTCAATTGCTCTTGTATATAAATCTCTTTCTTGTATGCATATGTGTGTCCATGGATTTATTTCTCTAGTCTACCCAGACTCACACAGGAGTCATACTGTAGATTCAGGAGTGAGAAATGAGAACTTGTAAGGCACTGAATTTTATGGTTGATCATTTGTACAGAAGAATGCTAATATGATATGAATCAATCAGGAAGAGTAATCGAACAATGTCAGGATTGGGTAGTTGAAACACCAAGGGTTTTTTATATTCACGAAGCAGGTCCACGGAGGGCTGGGTTTGCTCCATGCGATTTTATTTCAGGAGCCAAGCTTGTGGAGCCTCTTTAGTCTGGAATATTGGTAGTCTCGTGGCTAAGAGGGAGACAAAGAAGGTGGAACTTGTGCTGGTTCTGAAAACTTTTGACCCCACAATAACCCATGATAATTCCATTTCATTGTAATAGGAGGTTATGTAGGCCCAAACTTCTTGCTTCTAAGTTAATTTCTACTAATAGCAACCCTAAAACGCACTGCTGAAGTGCTCCTTAAGATGTCCAAGTTTGTACACGTCTACAGAGGCAGAAAGCCTCATCTTTATCTCTCATATCAGTTGGTGGTGTTGAACCACTCACCTTGTGGTGAGTAGCCCAAACCTAAGTTCACAACACCACCAGTAATCTTGGTGGTCACATTAAAAATAAAAAGAAGAAAAACAAAAAATCCCATTGCCATTAAGTTTATTTCAACATTGTAGGTCCTAAATTAAATGAAATAGAAATGTATAATCCTCCTGCAGAAAAGGGCAGCCACACAAGTTCCTAATAGGTTTAAAACAGAACACTGGCTTGCTATGCTAAATGTATGCTATATTTTCCAAGCATAGAGTCTGTCAGTTGGCTTAAAAATATTAGTTAGTTTTATTGAGATTTCAAGAGAAAAACATTCCT
>NW_022103911.1:5742272-5743939 GCF_000313985.2 Echinops telfairi | reverse complement strand
AACTTCATGAATTATTGTAGGCTAATACATTATTAATTATAGAACACATATTGTTCAAATAGGGGGATATATGGCTCTCCTTCATATAGTGATGCCCACCATCCAAATCATGGTATTTGGACACCATATGCCTTGTACTAGAATTTATTTATTGTTGTGGAAATAATGATAAATATTCCCATTTATGAAAACTCTTATAGGAAACAGTTATTTTGGAAATGTATCACCATTGCTGATGAGAACATGTAAAGTAACTTGAATTCACATTTAGAAAGCCTATAGGAAACTTTGGATTTACTTGGACCATTTATGACATTATTTCCATATAATTTTGCATGATCATAGCATATGTTCCTTAGAAGACAGCTGTTTACACAGCTGCATATCTGAAATTTTGTTGTATCCTTTAGCAATGTTATTTCTTTTTTCTATGTCTCTCTCTTTTTCGCTATTATTTGAACTCTAGGCAAGATATGCTACAGAACTCAAAAATACAGTCTGTTTTTATTCAAAAGAAATCCTCTAAAGCCCAGCATGCTGACTATGTCTTTTCTTTTGAACTCAGGAGGAGATTTGCACAGAGGAGGTGATGTAAGAAAAAAACGTCTATTTTTCAGAAAGGCATAGATTTGCCTGGGATTCATGAAACTTTGCTTCTTTGGATAAGAAGTGATGAGAACTGGGTCAGCACCTTAAACCTCAGAAAGTCAGCTAATCCTATACTACTCAGCATTGTGTTAGAAGTCATGGGGTGGACAAAAGCATGAGACTACACTGGCTCTATCTTTAGGTCGTTTCCAATTGAGATAAGAAATAGAGGAAAGAACTAGAAGGCCAAGGGCATTTATAGAGGCCTAAATACAGGCATGCTCATATGTAAATATATTTATATAGGATAATAGGGAAATGGGTCTTTGTGTATGTATTTATAGGTTTAGTATTAAGGTAGCAGATGGACATTGGGCCTCCACTCAAGTACTGCCTCAAACAAGAACACATTGCTCTATTAAACTGCATTTCATGATGCTTACCTTCCTTACATGATCGCTGATGACAAATGGGTGCATAAGCAAATGTGGTGAAGAAAGCTGATGGTGCCCAGGTATCAAAGATATAGCATCTTCGGTCTTCAAGGCTTGAAGGTAAACAAAGGGCCATCTATCTCAGAAGCAACAAAGCCAACATGGAAGAAGCACACCAGCCTGTGTGATCACGAGGCATTGAAGGATCAGGTATCAGGCATCAGTGAACAAAAAGTCATATGAAGATGAATGAGGGGGAGTGCAGATTGGGGACCCAAAGCCCAGCTGTAGGCAACTGGATATCCCCTTACAGAAGTGTCACGGAGATGAGATGAGCCAGTGAGGGTGCCGTGTAGCAATGATGAAACATAACTTTCCTCTAGTTCTTACTGCTTCCTCCATCCCCACTATCATGATCCCAATCCTACCTTACAAATCCAGCTAGACCAGAGGATGTACACTGGTACAGATAGGAACTGGAAACACAGGGAATCCTGGACAGATGATGCCTTTAGGACCCGTGGTGAGAGTGACGGTACTGGGAGGGTAGTGGGAAGATGAGGTAGAAAGGGGGAAGCGATTACAAGGATCTACAAATAACCTCCTCTCTTGGGGATGGACAACAGAAAAGTGGGTGAAGGGAGA
>NW_022103911.1:5736272-5741551 GCF_000313985.2 Echinops telfairi | reverse complement strand
TGGAATCAGATTTTGCTCGCCTCTAAAAAACTGAATCAATAGGACATATGGGGAGTGTATTCTCCCAGGGCCCAAAGATTAGTGGTGGACAGAGATATTAAAGTAACACATTCTCAGGTAAGTACTTATTTAAAGTTATGATGAAGTTTGAGGGGAAAGAAGAAGGTAAGTGTGAGCCAGAATAGAGAAAGGAGCAGCCTGAAGCGTGGTAGGTAGACATTGGGCCAGATTCATGTTACACCTGGTACATTATCCTAAGAGTTAAGTAAAGGGCATTTTCTTAAGCTAACAATGGTTGATCTGTTTAGGATTGCATGTTGGAAAGAGAACTCTGGGCCCATATGAAGAGACATTTGGAGGGAGATAAATATGGATGCAAGAAGAATGGTTCAAACATAGAGTAGTCCCCAAGGGATGCCAATGTAAAACTGTTAACCAAAAGGCTGGAGGCTCAAGTCAAAGCACAGGCGTCTTGGAAGAAAAGCCCGATGAGCTACTTCGGAAAAAGCAGCCTTGAAAACCCAGTGGAATGCAGTTCTACAGAGCATACTTGAGGTTGGTGCACAACTAAATCAATTCCACAGAAATTGGAAATAAGAATGTAGACAGGTTGAATAAAAAAGCCATGCAAGTGCCTACTTGTTTTGAATTACCTGTGACTGAGGACAGTGTGTATTAACATGTAGGCCATGAAAAGGCAAATTACCCAACAGAGAAGTCCTGGACTAAAGTCATCTTACAATATTTGAAAATATATGTACACAGATCCATTTTCCTATTGTTGTTTAAATATATTTGCATATGTACATGTCTGTATTTAGACCTCTATAAATGCCCTTTACCTCCTAGTTTTTCCTCTATTTCCTTTTATTTTCCTCTTGGACCATCTTTTGACTTTCAGTAATGCCTCTCATTTACATTGCACTTGTTCAAACCCCACCAGGGATCCTAAGCTCTCCTCACCACAGATGTTAGATCACTTGTTTTTCCCTTATCCCTAGGTTTGTTGGCACCTCCTTCCTTTTCCTCCCTCAGTGTCTCCCGGGTTCCCTTCGGAAACCTCAGTCCCACTGTATTCTCTTCCAGATTGTTTATCCTGCCCATCTTATTTCGATAAACATGCTAAAACTGTAATAAGCAAAAAAAATCCCCACAAAAACAATAAGAACAAAACCAACAACAATAAAGAAAAGCCTGTAAGTAATTCCAGGTCTGTTTGTTGACCTTTTGGAGTGTTTTCTGGTCGAGTCTGATGAGGTGCCATGTCCTGGCCCCAAAGTCTATTTTTGGTATTCCCTGGGGACTTCGTTGCTTTGTTCCCCTTGCTGCTCTGTCACATTCTCCAGTGCTGTCCTCCATAGTGCTATGGTCAGTGAGGGACGGCATGCCTCATGGTGGGGCAGCCCTTATGGTCCTCTCTGGGCACTGGCTGCTCCTAGCTGGAATATCGTCCTTGGGGTTTGGTGGGCCAGGATGTGTTCCACTCTTTCTTTCTCTAGCCTTCCCTCTGTGTTTGTTCCAGTGTTCTCTGCTCAGACGTGCCACTCTCCATGACCTGTAGCTTCAGTGCTGTCCACTGCAGTGCATTGCATTCTTGGGTGCGAGGTTTGTCCATGTAGCTGGGATTGGGGCTAGGCCTGCAGACCTCGCTAATGGTTCCCTGATTCATGCCAGTATGTTGCTTTCATGTCTTGGCACACCGGGTTGAAGTCTGGTCCCTCTCTCCCTCTCCCGCGGAGATGTAAACAACACCCTCCCTTTGGGTGGGTTAGTGCCCTGTACCCTGCTACCCCTGTCTCTCTGTTTTGTTTGTTTTCCCCTCTCTTTTAGTTGGCTGTCATATGTATCCCCAGATTGGATCTGGCTGCTGCCATGGTGGCTGGACCTCACCCCAGGAATATACGCATACAGTAGCTTTTCCCCATGCCCCCTTTTCTTTTTAAGTTCACCTCAGTGGACTCATGTTGTACTTCTTCTTTTGTGCCTGGTTTACTTCTCTTGGCATAATTCCCTCCAGTTCTTCCCATGTGGTGATGTGCTTGCTTCATGCATTAATCACTGCTTTTTAAGGATGCGTAGTACTCCATTGATGGATGTACCACAGTGTTTTAATCCATTCATCAGTTGATGGGAATTTAGGTTGTTTCCATCTCCTTGCAATTGTGAACTGTGCCGTAATGAACATTGGAGCACCGATGTCTGGCTGTGGTTTGTTTCTTGCCTCTTCTGGGTATATGCCCAGTAGGGGAATTGCTGAGTCTTACCATAGCTTGATTTGCATCTGTTTTAGATATCTCAAATTGATTTTCATAGTGGCTGTACATACCTAGAGGTCCACCAGCAGTGGTTGAGAGTTACTATCTCAACACAGCCCCTCCGATACTTGTAACTTTCTGATTTTTTGAATTGGGCTATCTTTAAGGGTGTTAGGTGGTATCTCACAGTTGTTTAAATTTGTATTTCTCCTATGGCTAATGAACAGGAACATTTTCCCATATGTTTATTGGCCATTTGGATTTCTTCCCTTGTGAAACTTCTGTTCAGGCCTTTGCCCACCCCCTTCTGTGATGCTCACCTTCCCCAATGATCGCTGAAGACAAAGAGGATGCATAAACAAATGTGGTGAAGAAAACTGATGTTCCCAGCTACCAAAAGATATAGCATCTAGGGTCTTAAAAGCTTGAAGATATACAAGCAGCCATCTAGCTGAGAAGCAACAAAGCCCACATGGAAGAAGCACACCATGAGGGGATCATGATGAGATCAGGTATCAGGCATCAAAGACCCAGAACAAAAATAATATGGATGTGAATGAGGGGGAGAGCAGAGTGGAGACTCAAAGCCCATCTGTAGAAAATTGGACATCCCCTCACAGAAGGGTCACAAGGAAGAGAAGAGCCAGTCAGGGTGCAGTATAGCACCAATGAAACATACAACTTTCCTCTAGTTCTTTATTGCTTCCTCCCCTTCACTATCATGACCCCAATTCTATCTTACAAATCTGGATAGATCAGAGCATGTACACTGGTACAGACAAGAGCTCACAACACAGGGAATTCAGAACAGATAAACTCCTCAGGACCAATAATGAGAGTAGCGACACCAAGAAGGTAAGGGTAAGGTGAGGGGAGTAAGGGAACTGATCACAACAGTCTACATATAACTCCCTCCCAGGGGGATAAACATCAGAAAAGTGGACAAAGGGAGACAGAGGTCAGTGTAAGACATAAAAAAAAAAAGATAAATTATCAAGTGTTCCTGAGTGAGGGAGGATGAGGGAGAGTAGGGGAAAGAGCTGATGCCAAGGGCTCTAGTAGAAAGAAAATCTTTTGAAAATCATGATGGCAGCATATGTTCCAATGTGCTGGACACAATGGATTTATCTATGGATTGTGATAAGAGTTGTAAGAGCCACCAATAAAATGATGTTTTTAAAAGGAAGAGTTTTAAAAATGTTGCTGACCTTAAAATAATTGAAAATAAAACAACTTTTATTCTAATCAGGTTAAATATGCTTGCATTGATCAGGGACTGGTCTATTTAGAAAGGAACCTTGGCTGCATAGTGGACATTAAGCTATTAACTAAAAGTTCACAGTTCAAACCAACCAGATGATTGGAATGATGAGGCTGCTTGCCGATTTAAAGCTCAGAGACCCTTAAGGAATAGTTATACTTTATCCTACAGCATTGTTATATGTAAGAATCAACTCAATGGCAATGGGTTTACACTTTCAAGGAGCAAATGATTAGAAATTCTTCCCACTCGATCTCTTCTTTTTCCCTGCTCTTTTTATTTCCTTGAAATAATGTCATGTTTCTAAAATATACCAGACATTAAAATAAACATGCTGGTTAGAATAGGAAAGCAGACTTCCAAACTAGGATTAGAAGTCACAGTAAATCTTACATTTTAAAAATAGAGGTTCATTATCTTCAAACATGCTCTGTCTCACTCACATGTGGCACAGGCAATGGCGTGCTGGGCTGTCCCATCACATGTTCTCCAGCCTGGTGAACACACACCAGACACACATGACTGTTGAATAATGGAGTAATGTGAGAGAACTATTATGTCATTTCAAGCATTCTGCCACCAGAATTGTATTGCTCCTTCCCACAGCGCTCTAAGTCCCTGTGCCTAGCTGAGATTTAAACAATTCATGCTAAGCAACTCTTCCCTCTCCTGTTCAGGATCTCTTCCTCCATCAGAACAAGCTGTTGATGTTTTTAAAAAAGTGGGTTAAGGAAGTTTATCTTTGAAATGTGTCATTTGCTAGCTGGCTGGGGAATATAGTTACATAAGCTAATAGGTATGCTAGGGAGTCCTTTGGGGTCATTCAGATAATGTCTGTGCCACTACTGTCCACCTGTCCACCCAGAAAGGTATTGCTGAATCATAGTGTTACATATGCAAGTTCATCCTGGAACTATCTCAAAAATTGTTATCTCAGGGGTAGCCCAAAGAAAGCAACTTGTATAGTGGAGTACACATCTCTATTTTCATTTAAGTGTAAAGCGTTTCATCTGTCAAAAATCTACAACGCCAACCCAACCCAATTTTATTTGCTTGGATAACTCTAATATTACATTTGAAAGAGGTACATTGCCTCTCTTGGAATTGAAATTCACTCATACGTGCGCACTAAAAAGAACACTAGTGTGATGTTTATTGGTTTGTATGTCTGCCAGAATCTAAAGAATGAGACGCATATTTCATATGGACCATTCTATCCTTAAGAGCAAAGAAAAAGCCAGTTCTACTATCCATGCCTGTAACTCTCGATCATTTGTGGGTCATTTTATTCACTGTTAGAATGGGAACCTCTTGCTTATGTTGAGTCCAAATATCTAATTCTGTGATTTTTTTCCAAAGAAACTGTTGTTCTAGAGTAATGTTGAATCAGTTTTGTCTCCTTTCCTGGGGATCGTATGTGACAGAAGAGAACTGCTCCATAGGATCGTCTTCTTGGCAGTTAGCTTTATGGGAGCAAAGAGCCAGGGTTTTGTCCCATTGAACTGCCAAGAGACTTCAAACAATTTTTGAGATAATTCCAAGGTGTTTGTGACTTCAAACCACTGACCTTTATGTTCGGATTTGAGGGTTCCTTTTCAAAGGAAGAGGAAGGGTGCAACTTATCTAAGGCGTATACAGCAAATAAACACACAGGCTTCCCAGTTGGATTTGAATTTCAGGTAAACATCTTTAGTAGAGTTATTTTCCATGAAATATTGGGTTCATGCTTATATAGAACTTATTTATCTGCAATGGAGTTTTTT
>NW_022103911.1:5715866-5735913 GCF_000313985.2 Echinops telfairi | reverse complement strand
CGTCACTCTCACCACAGGTCCTGAAGGCATCATCTGTCCAGGATTCCCTGTGTTTCCAGTTCCTATCTGTACCAGTGTACATCCTCTGATCTAGCTGGATTTGTAAGGTAGAATTGGGATCATGATAACGGGGGTGGAGGAAGCATTAAGAACTAGAGGAAAGCTGTATGTTTCATCATTGCTACACTGCACCTGACTGGCTCATATCATCCCTGCGACAATTCTGTAAGGGGATATCCAGTTGCCTACAGATGGGTCCCCAATCTGCACTCCCCTTCATTCACCTTCATATGATTTTTTGTTTGTTGATGCCTGATACCTGATCCTTTGATGCCTTGTGATCTCACAGGCTGGTGTGCTTCTCCCATGTTGGCTTTGTTGCTTCTGAGATAGATGGCCTCTTGTTTACCTTCAAGCCTTTAAGGTGGAAGATGGTATATCTTTGATACCCAGGCACCATCAGCTTTCTTCACCACATTTGCTTCTGCACTCACTTTGGCAGAATTTCAGCTGGAAACCCTCTTACAAATAGGCATGACTCCTAGGATTGTTCCTTTGGATAAAGAGCATGGGTACATAGCTACTCTGAGTATGGGTATGTACACTCAAGTGTAATCCATGGACAGATTCAAGGAAATCTCTCTCTAGTATGCGAAGGAATATGGGGGTCTCCTAGTTGAGGGCATTTCCTGATGTGACTGATCTACTCTGCACTCTCTGGCGGTAAATCAGTGGATTGGAGAGCAATAACCCAAAGTTGGTATTTGGAAATGACAGTTTTAGAAAGACAAGAACAAGCTAACAAATGAGGTATTGATTCTACCTCATTCTTTTACGTTAGCAATGGTAAAAATGCTTTAGTCGTGGGCCACTGATTCCTCTTTCTTGTTCTCCATTTTCCAGGAGAAACACAGGAGATATAGGCAAGCTAGTGTTCCCAACATTTTACAAATGAGGACAAGCAGAAGAAGATTTGTGTTTTTGCTTTTGTTTTCTTTATTTCATTGTTGTATTTTCATTCATATTTGTTTATACTCAACAAATTGCCATACTCACATGATAAAAAATAAATTTTAAATTTAAGTTGGAAAATTAGGTCAATATTTGTGCCATTTTAATTTCTCATTTATTTTCTTGTACTCTCAGTCTGAATTCTGCACACACATAATCAGTAGTAATTAAATTAAAATTTCTTTTGATGCCGAGTTCATCATCACTTCCTAATTTAAATAACAAACACTTCATACACCACAGATTCTTGCTTTAATCCATCAGTTAATCAGCCTTTCATATTCTTCCTCATGTGCTTGCTATTAGCAAGCCTCCAAATTCTGTTCTCAATTACCACAGATATGCTAAGTGTATGTTTGGTAGAAACTTGCTAATTTGTAACTAAAAGAAGTGGAAAACAATGACTTAAGTTAATTGGGTATCTGATATTTTTTAAATTACTAAATTAGTGAACATTAACTAGGTTGGGAAAGAACAAGCATTGTACAGTATACCATGTACAGTTTTGTATGAACATATAATGTCTTGCATGAGATGTGTGAGTTAGTTCAGAACTATTTCTTTTTGGTACTGGTTGTAGGTCAACACATCAGATGCTAATTTGCAAAAGCAAACTAAATTTATCAATTGACCAAATCACTGAATTACAGAAGACTTACTTTGAGCTGTATTTTCTCCTATGTCCCTGCTCTGCTCTTGTTACTGCCTCTACCATATTATATGCAAATTAATTTCATTTGATTACTGTTTGCTAGATTATTTATGTAGACTGTGTCCACTCCTTCCTCTAGTGGCAAAAATAATCAAGAAGAACTTTTAGGTTAAAATATTGGGTTAATGCAGCTTGGGACTGGGGGTTGCTATGATTGATAACATTGGGTTCGGTAGATGGCCTGGGATCTGGCTTTGCTCTTAGAAAGCTGCGTGACAGTGGACAATCATACACTGAGAATTAATCTACTAAGGCCTCTCATTGCTATTAAGTGGATGCCCACTCATAGTGACCCTATAGTTGAAGAGGACTCCAGGTCTCCTTTACGCTTGCAGAAATGTGTTGGGTCACCTTCATCGCTAATCTTGTCTATGGCCTTATAGATAAAGGGCCACGGTTATGATTCTCAGATCCCTTCCAGGCCTGATACTGTATGATTTTATAATCCTCCATGTTTAGTTTTTGGCATCAGAATTTGTGTTTATAATTTAAAGTCTTTTCTACTTAAGAGTGGTTTTTGAGACTCCTAGTGTGCTAAATTTCTTTGGTAGGCAAATTGCAATACAAATAATGTTCTTCAGGGAAATGGTACACTATATTTGGGACATTCTTATGAATAAAATGAAATTTTGATGACAAAATTATGCAATACATGAGTGTACCTTTAATTAAATGATTTATCTATTCAACAAATATTTATTGAGTCTCTTCTATGTTAATAAGTGCATAATGAGGACTACTATGTTAGAGGTTCAATAGTAGTTAGCTCATTTCCATAAATGAGGCTAAGTTCCAGGCTAATGAACCACAAGTACAATCATCACCTATCTGTCAGTGCAGTTTGTGTGTTGTTATGATAGTGAATATGTTTCAGTGGAGCTCCTAGATTAAGATAAATTAGCAAGAATATCAGTACTTTTGAAATCAGTCACTGATAAGTCATTGATCAGTCATTGTAATTCACTATCAATTACAATAAGCTGATCTGAAACTGACCATGGGGATAATGCAAAATCAAGTAGTAATTTATTAAACTGCATGCGAGGTCAAACTCTATGAATGGTGTCCAATGTTATGTTAGTAAATATAACTCTAATGATACATATAAATAGAACTATATTTATAAATACAATTTATTCATAAATATTTATTAGCATAAACGGTAACAATAAATAAAAAATATATAAAGGTAACTATCATGGCAAATGTAAACTATAGCAATGCTATAGCTCATAAAAACTGTGCCCTATCTCCAGAGTCAGGAGTTCTGGAGAAATAAGCTATCATAAAGAGCACACAGTCTTTTAGAAAGTGAACCACACAGTGAGGCAAGAAATGTAATACAATGTGGTGAGTGCCTTACAAGATATAATCAAGTTATATTAAAAATGTCAAGTCTCAGAATGTCACTCTCCTACAAATCCTTTAAGTCATTCCACATCCGTGCCTTCCTTACTGTGCATCCCCATTGGAACGGTCACTGCTACAGCTAACTTAGCCTACTCAAGCACAAGCACAGCTTGCATACAAGCTAGACAGGAGTGTGTGGGTGGATTGATAGGAAATATAACTTCAATAGAGATTAAGGTACCTAATTATACTGATAAGATCTTCTTTTCTAAATAGTTTCACTTCATGCAAGGGCAGTGTATTATTTAATGAATGTAGTTCTCACCAAACTCCCACCAAATGACCTTTCCCTGCATGGGATCTGGTAAGAAGGTGGGGGGAGATACCGACAGGATTCACTTGTAAGCAATTGAGTGCCATCATGCCGTGTATAAAGTAAGCCCTCTGAGAACAGAAGGGAGGATCTCATTACCATCAAGAACCAGGAGTAGAGTGTGTTTTCTGGACCTGCGTTCCCTTTACAATGAACTTCCTGGATCCATATGACAACTACCATCAGAGGATCAGCAGAGCCAGGAACTAGAGCAGGGAACAACTGATGAACTTCCCAAGCCCTGAAGTAGGTCGAGTGCTTTGGGGCAGCAGGGTAGTTTATAGAGTGGCATGTCTCTGAGCACGTGGGAAATTGGAGTTCCTCATGAATGCAAGTGGACCGTAAGCTTCAGGCTGAGACTTATTGAAGTGGGTGCCTCTGGACACTTATTTCAGGGAGCTGGGCATGCTGACCCATGGAGGGTGAGCTAAATGCCTTCAGGTTGAGGTTCACACCAGAGTGGTTAGTTCCTTTGTGCATTGATTAGCAGAAATGAAACTTTATAACATGTCCTGGAAAACAGTTTATCTGAGCATTTCTCACTGGAATTAAAACCTGCTAATTTCCTTAATAAAACCTTTAATCATGAATTTTGCCAGTGAGTTCTGTCCAACCATTACGATGAATATGAGAGCATAGAGATAAACACTAGAACATTAATTAAGTCGGTACACTTTCATACACAGAGAAAGTTAGACAGGAAAACTAGAACCCAGAGTTGAAAGGCGTGGTGGTATAGAAGAAGGGCTTCTGAGAAGGTTGAATGCTCTTTTGTTCCCTAAACCATGCTCCACCTCCCTGAGGTCTTTTGGGGTGGGTAAATGGACATTTCCCTATGACCTATTTTTCTTATTTATACACTTGACCTTACAACTCATATCCATGTGTCTGTAGTCTGAGTTTCTATTTTTGGCAATGTACAATGCTGACCACAAAGGTATTATGAGATGATAAATGAGGAAGTCTTGACTGGTATCATGAAAGAACTCATAGTTGTGCTTCACCTGAGACATGAAACCAAAGGTTATGCCAAGGGAGGGATGGGATACCAAATATTAAGGCTTAGGATCAACAGATGACAGAGAAACTTTAGGGAACAAATAGGGCTGGTGCAGAAGAGTTATGTTTGGGGTCAGGATATGAAGTTGACATGTTGATGAGGACAATATCCTAAAGATTTTATCATAAGTAAGGAGAGCACCTGGGTAATTTTGAAAGAGTATGATGGCTGCTGTGTAGAGAACCTATAAGATTAGACCAACTATGGAAAGTATAGATACATTAGTGTGCCTTCTCAATACTATAGTTGAGCTATAAGATTCTATACTCTGAGAGAAGCAGTTTTGTTTGTTTCTTTGTTTGTTTGAGGTTCCATGGGCTTGGTTCTAACCAATAGTGACCTTATGCCCAACAGAGTGAAGCACCATCTGGTCCAGTGCCGCCCTCACTGATTGCTCCTATGCTTGAGGCCATTTTTGCAACCTCTGTATCAATTAATCTATTCCTTTGAAAGCCTTCCTCTTTTATGCTGCCCAGTTGCTTTAGCAAGCAGGATGTCTTTCTCTAGGGACTGGTCTCTCCTGACATGTCCAAAGCACATGAGATGAAGTTTCACCATTTTTGGCTAAAAGGAGCATACGGTCTGTAATTATTCCAAGACAGATTTGTTTTTTCTTCCAGAACGCCATGGTATTTTCAATAATCCTTGCCAGCAATAGATGAAACAAACTTTGTAAAATTATTGGATGTAAGAAAGGACTCATAAATGACTCCCAGGAATTTTTGTGTGGATAATTGGGCAGATTGAAGTACCACTTCTTGAAAATGAGAATAAAAGAAGAAAACAAAAACATGAGGGTGATCCAAATTCCATTACAGGCCTTTTGTTTTTGAAGTCCAATGATAAATTATGGAGAAGGTTTTGGTAATTTGAAGCAAGCTTGAGATCTCTAACAGCCACAGCAATAACTATTAATGGACAAACCTATGTAAAACAATACTAGTTGTCTATCCATGTGTCTTACTGTGTCTGTGTGTGTGTGTTGTTGTGATGCTGAAAGCTGTGTCACTGGTACTTCAAATATAAGCAAGATGACTCACAGTGAACAGCTTTCAGCAGAGCTCCCAAAGTAAGACTGGATGACTAAAAAGGAATAGATTGTCCATTTCAGAAGAATTGGTCTCTGGAAACCTAATGAATAGTATCAAAATATTGTCAGTTACTTGAAATCTAATGAACCGAAGCAGTAGTGATTGGAACTTGGAATTTATGAATATGACTCCAGGACAATGGGAAGACATTGAAAATGAAGTGGAACTGGAATGGACTGGAACCGACCATGTTGAATTAGAAAATCACATGGTTTACTATCCTGGTAATGGCAAAACCTAGAGGAACAGGATTGTGTTCATTGACAAAAGTGACATTTCCAGATCTATCTTGAAGTACAATGCTGTCTGTGATAGGAATATATCTATCTGCCTTCAAGGAAATGCAATGAATACAATTATTATTCAAATTTTTGCCCCAACTACTAACTCAGTAAGGCAGACATTGAAGAAATTTACCAGCATCTTTAGTCTGAAATTGATCAGTCATGAAATCAAGATTCATGGATAATTATTGGCAATTTTGATGTAAAATATACAAACAGTAGTTGGAAAATATGGTCTTGGTGATAGAAACAAAGCTGGAGATCACCTGAAATAATTTTATAAGACTAATCACTTTCTCATAGAAAATACCTTTTTTCAACAACACATGTGGATTTCTCTAGCTAGAATACACAGAAATCATATTCACTACATCTGTGGGAAGAGAAGATGCAGAGGCTTAGGATCAACAGCTAAAACCAGGTTAGGTGTTTACTGTGGAACAGATCATAAATTGCTCATATGTAAGTTCAGGCTGAAGTTCAAGAATATGAAAACAAGTCCATGAGAGCTACAATAGGCTTTTTCATGTATCCTACTTTAATTTTGAGAATATATCAATAACAGATATGCCAATAGAAGACCTGATGAACTGTGGGATGACATCATGAAGAAACTAGTAGGTAATTATAAAAGAAAGACAGAAAATATCAAGTAGATGTCTGAAGAGCCTCTAACAGTTGGTCCTTAATGGCAGAGTATTCCTGGGTGCCATTGTTCGATTCTGACCCATAGACACCCTACTCATAACAGGATGAAACACTCCCTCTTCCTGTGCCATCCTCAAAACTGTTCCTTCTCTTAAGCCCATTGTTGTAGCCACCAAGTCAATCCGTATACTGCAATGCCTTCCTCTTTTTCACAGCCCCTCCATTTTACAAAACATGATGTCTTTCTCCAGGGACTGGTCTCTCCTGAAAACATGTCCAAAATTATAAAACGAAGTCTCACAATCCTTGCCTCCAAGGAGCATTCTAGCTGAACTTCTACCAAGACAGATCAATACTTCCAATATTCTTTTCCAGCACCATAATTCAAATGCATCTTTCTTCTTTGTTCATCTTTATTCAATGTCCAACTTTCACAAGCATATGAATAATGCAAATGAAAGAAATGATGACGTCAGAGGTGAATAGAAAATATCAAAGGACAGCTTAAGAAGACAAAGTCAAATATTATAATGCAATGTGCAAAGACCTAGAAAGCCAAAATGAAAGAACACAGTCAGCATATCTTAAACCAAAAAAACTCAAGAAAAGAAATCTAACCTTGAGTTGCAATATTGAAAGAGTCTATGGGCAAAATATTGCATTATGGAAGAAGCACCAAAAATAGGTAAAGAATTCATAGAATCACTGTACCAAAAATAACTAGTCAACATTCCACTCTTTCAGGAGGTACCATATGAACAATAGCCAATGGAACTAAAAGAAGACATTCAAATTGCCCTGAAAACATTAGCCAAAAACAAGGCTCTAAAAATTTATGGAATACCAATCAAAACATTTCAACAAGCTGATGAAGCCCTGGTATACTCCCTGTTCTGTATCAGGATTTTGGAAGATTGTTACTTGGCCAACTGACTGGAAGAATCCAAATTATAAACAGAGGAGAACTAACAGAATGTCCAAGGTATAGAACAATATCATTGATATCACATGTGAGTGAAATTTTGCTGAAGATCATCCAGCGATGATTGTAGCAGTACATTGATAGGGAGGTTCAGGCCTGATTCATAACAGGCCATGGAACAAGGGATCTCATTGCTGATTGCTGGATCGTGCTGAAAGTAGAAAATACCAGAAAAAAACGTTTACTTGTGTTTGATTATGCAAAGGCATTGATTATTAGATTGTGTGGATCATAACATATTGTAGTTAACCTCGAGAAGAATAGGAATTCCGTAACACTTCGCTATGGCCATGTGGAATTAGTACATGGATCAAGAGGCAGTTACAGGACAAGACAATGCTGTGTGCTTCAAAATCAGAAAAGGTGTGCATCAGAGTTTTATCCTCTCACCATACTTATTAATCTTTATTCTGAACAAATAATTAAAAGAAGTTGGATGATATGAACACGGATGGGACATTAGGATCTGAAGAAGGCTTCTTACAACGTGTAAACTGTAGATGACACAACCTTGCTTGCGGAAAGAGGACAGGAAGCACTTGCTGAGGAAGGTCAAGGATTTTCCCTAAAGTGAAGCATGCACGTCAATGGAAAGAAAACCCAAATTCTCACAACTGGACCAATAGTTAATATAATGATAAAATGATAAATGATTGAACTTGTCAAGGATTTCATCTTGCTTTGATCCACAATTAAATCTCATGGAAGCTGCAGTCACCATGTCAAAAGGTAAATCTGCTGCAAAAGACCTTTTTTAGAATGTCGAAAATCAAAGAAGTTACTTTGAGAACTAAAGTGCACTAGACCCAGTTGCCTCATATGCATGTGAAAGTTGAACATTCAATGAGGAAGAATGATGAAAATTTCTGCATTTTAACTATGTGGTTGGTGAAGAATATTAAAAATACCATGCTTGCCAAAGAACAAGCAGATCTGTTTTTTAAAAAGTCCAACCAGAAATCTTAGATGCAAGGATGGCAAGACTTTATCTCTCATATTTTGAACATGTTATCTGGAGACACTAATCCCTGGAGAAGGACCTCATGTTTGGTAAAGTGGAGGGCCAGCCTAAAAGAGGAAAGCCTTTGACAAGATGGGTTTGCACAGTGGCTGCGACAACGGGCTCAAACCTATTAGGATGGCACACTACCAGCTGTGTCTCTTTCCAGGGTACACGGGTTCCCTATGACTCGATGGCTCCTAACAACAAAAAAATTACAAAACAAGATCATAATGATATATATATCATTTTATTCCAGCATATATATATGCTGGAATAAAAACGAATCTGGCATTACTTTGTATTTCTCTCTAATTGTGGGAAATCTCAGGATAAACTTATAGTAGGGATAAACTTTTCAAGGGACTGCTTTTATAGCCATTTGATCAGAAAGTCCCTCTAAGAGCCAGCTGGTTGGAGCACACTGATTTTAAGGCACAGCTCCCACTGGGGACTGGACAACACTATGTGCTGGGGTTTGGGGAGTGAATGGTGGGGCACAACCCCAAATAACAGCAAAATAAAACATTCTCAATGCTTTGGCCTTCTTGTAGTTGCTCTCTTACTAATTCTGAAGGTAAAACAATAGCCCTTGTTTTACCTCTTGTCTGGATTTTTTCAACTCAGAAGTTGAGCTGGATTCTGAAGCACAGGGTAGATGTTCCCTTTAACTCTCCAGTCGCCCCTCATGCCTCCCAGCTTTCTTTGTTCTTCAGTAGTTTCGAGGGTCCCTCAGTGGTGCTTTGGCGATACAATGGTGAAGTTGTTTACCACTGGAAAGAGTTCATTGGGTGACATTTACCCAGGGCTTACTTAAAAACGTTGCTTCATGCGTGCATGAACGGCTTCCAGGGTTACTGGTCCCTACAGCTTTTGCTAAGGAATCTGTCAGTCAAAGCAGTAGCTGCTGACAGCAACTTTTGAGATTCTTTTCTCTTATCTAAAACACACAAAACTCTTTGAAAACAGAAACAGATCGTGAATGCTTTCTCACAGTCTGTTGCACAAATTTCCTTGCTGCATTTTTTTTCCGAGATGATAAAACTCAGATTGGGCAAGAGAGCTGTGGTATAATGAATTTGACTTCATTCACTTTGTCCACATGTCTATGGTTTCCCATACATTCGTGCTATCTAGGGTCAGAGTAATAGAAATTTCCTGTTGTGTTCCACAACTCAACTGCTGTTGTCTTTGTGAAAAATGTGAGGTGTCTATTTGAATATGTTCTCCTTTGCTTTGTTCATCTTTTCCTTTAATGTTAATCTAGTATTTTGAAAGCAGAACGACTCTTAGTATTCACTTTTTTTGGGGGGGTGCCTCTTCCCTTATGATGCAATACCCAATCACTATATAGAAAATGGGCTTTATGGTGATGAATTACTGTTACAAAAAAATTCAGTGACACTGATAAATATTAAAGAGCCACTACTGCCCCCAAGGAAATGGTTTTATTTAGTTGCTTCTAAAACCTAGTCTCTGCGATTCTCTTCCCCTTTATTTTTGTGCAGATTTACATGACAAGAGAGTCCCTGGTCCTTGGGAGCTTGTCTGCTGCTGCCCTATGCCATACTTTGAGACTTTACCCTCTCTCAGCTGAGGGGACAAGTGACAAGGAAGTGAGGAGTAACTGGCTACAGGAGCAGATGAACTTTGAGAAACAAAGATCCCATTTTTATGCAAATGTCCATAGTAATTTAACATGAAGGAAGAAAAGAAGCCAGGGCATAAGATATCAAGAGAACTGGATGGTATTCAGGATTTTTCCACGAAGCACTGAGATCTCTTTAAAGAGTGTCATCTATCAAAGCAGAGCTTCCTCTTTCAAATAAAATGAAACGTGTTTCCATTTTGAGAGAAACATGGAGGAGCACAGAATTGAACCGCAGTCACGAGGCCTGGCAGGTGCATTCACACTATCAGTTTCCTCAATGCTTCTTTGAATTTCATTCCTCCTTCCTAGCTACTCTATCTGTGTTTGCTTGATGATTGCCAGTGATGTTCATGTGGCCTAGGGGCCTCCTTGTCGCCTCTTACTTAAACTTCCTTGATTTTATAAAGCCTAGCAATCCAAGCCCTGCCCCACCAACAAGCATCCTCACCGTGTTGAATCCAGATTCCTCATTTTCTCATCTAAATTCTCATTGCATTTTTGAGATAGTGTCAGGATGCTTCTAATTTCATTACCAGTTTCTTCATATGAGCTGGACATTTTCTTACCAAAATTTTTTGGGGAAAGTGAACATGTATTATTACACTGCTCTTTATCCATAGCTCTTGATATAAAAACACATATAACATGTATTTGTTAGATTCACTAGCTGAAACTTAAGAATTACAAAATTCACAAGGAAAAATTTAATTTGGATATATATACATCTGTCCGTGATAGCATTTCTTTCAACTTTAAAACTCATGGCACCTTGCTTTAAAGATAAATCTTGCCCTGGGTATGATTGATTGACTATATTCTGTAAGGCCATAAATCAGAATTATCAACAGATATAATTCACTGAAATTATTTTCAAACACAAATAAAAAAATCAATCAATACATACTCATCGTTATAGGGAAACTGATGCCTGTCAGGTAGTACTAAGTACACTAGTTGATTTTGTTGATTATCAATTATTATATCAATGACTTGGCACTTACTATTAGTAAATACTGGAAGAAGCATTTTAAATGTATTTACTCCTGTTTAATTCTAACAGCAGTCTTATAAAGTACATAGTATTTTATCATCATCACCATTTTATAGATGAGGAAAGTGGCACAGTGTGTTAAGCAACTTGCCTACAATTACAGAAACCAGTAGTGTTTACGCTTGTTGTTAGGTGTAAAACAGTCCCTATATTTTGCTAACCTCATAATCATGATAGCTATGTGTAAGCAAATTATTGCTCAATTGAGCCATTGTGTCAACTCATTCAAAGACCTCACTTGGTCTTTGCCTTCCTTATTCGCTGTCCAGCTTTTGCATGTAGATGAGGCCTTGAAAGTAGCCCAGTTTGGTCAGACACAGCTTATTCCTCAGAGTGACATATTTGGGTTTTTTCTAATGCTTTAAACTGGTCTGTGACAATAAATGTATACAATCTAATCCATCATGTAGATTTCTAGACTGCTGCTTGCATTAATGTTGATTGTGGGTCTGTGTAAAATTAAATCCTTAAAAACTTCCATTTTTTGTTTGCTCTGATGCTGCTTATTTGTCTAGTTATGATGAGATTTGCTTTCTTCACGTTGAAGGCTGTGGTGTTTGATTTTTATTTGTCATTGCTTCAAATACTTTCAGCAAGCAAGGTTGTATTAGATACACATTTCAGTTATTTAATGAGAATTCCACCAATCCTGATGCTGAGATCGTACTCAGGTATTGTACCATTTCAGATTCTATCAGTAGCATAAACAGTGAATAAGCACAAATATTAAAATAATGCAAACTTAACCTTGGTGAGGTGTGTGTTTTAAAATTGATATGGTACTGATAGCACAATTTCTGTTGATATGATCGAACGATTGAACTATTAAATTGTATAATATGTCAATTATGTGCCAATAAAACTGTTGGGGAAAAAGATTTACAAAGTGAAAACAAATAAACAAACAAATAAATAAATGAAGACAGTGGAAACCCCAAATCCATTTGTAGGGTCCCTATGTAGAATAATCCTCTGGTGAATCCAGATGACCATGGACAAGTTTGTGAATAGCCTTGCTATCAGAAAAAATGCATTAGAAGTGGATTAATGCAGGCTTAATTAGGTTAAAATTTAGTAATCGTTTATTCTCCCTTTTGATTCATTTTTAATTTGTTCTATTTGTCTTATTTTCTGCTTTATTTTTCATTGAGATTTTTCGGTTTTATTTTCTTATTGTTAATTTTTAATGTGTTTTAAGTTCATATGTTTTCTTTATATGAAATCCATGAGAGGTAGATTGATAGAGTAACTGGATTAAGGATTTTTAGGGTTATGGCTGGCAAGGTTGAGGAAACTGGGTATCTAAAAATAATCAGTAAAAGAAACAAGAATGTGTTCTAAAATTGATTGTTGTGATGATTGAACAACTCCCCTAAGACGTTTAAAACCATTGGATTGTGTGATATATGAATTATATATCAATGAAAGTGTTAATATTAAAAAAATTAAAAAATAGGATACAACCCTAACACATACCTTTCCTGAATTTAAACTATAAGATATCCCATTATTCTAAATGACTGCCTAGTGGTAGAGCTAAAATCTGAACCTAAGTGGTTCTGAGGCTCTTCCCCTCTGTTCTCTCTCATCTCCCAAGGGACACTTAGGTCTTCCTGGCACGCTTGCTCCTTACTGAGAAAATTTAGGCACCAGAGACTCTCTGGATGTTTGTGAAAGGACTTTCTCTAAACCTCAATATTCTACTAGTTTCAACTCAACTTTGATTCAGAGTGGCCTGCCGGATAGGACAAAATTGCCCCTTGGGTTTTCAAGGTTGTAAATATTTACTAGAGCAGATGCCTCATTTTTCTCCGATGGAGCCTCCGGTGGGATTGAACTGCTGACTTTATGGTCTACAGCCCAAAATGTAACTCAATATGCTATCACAACTCACAATGAAAATCTCAAGGTTAAATGCAATTTGAAGAGAGAGGTTTACTTTACACAGATATAATAAAATGTGATACTCACAAGTAAAACATAAGATTTCTGGAAACATTTTAAACTTAAAATACCTATGTAATTTCAACTTTATCCATTCTACAAATTAATTTTAACAAATAACTAATTGAAACTGTCATTAAAAGGCTTCCTGCTCTCATTACCCTAGCATACTACTGACTCTGGTGTATGTTTTCAGTAGAACTGAATTTACATGTCTTGGGATTGAAGTGTATTTGAACTAGATTGCTTTTGAAAGAATGTGAAGACAAATATGTGTTTTTTAATATATGTTTTAGAAAGATAGGAATCATTTAAAAGATAGACATATATTTTGAAATCACATAGAGGAGAAATTAAAGCTACAAATTCCCCATCATTCAGAGTAATGGTAAACATGAGATCAAGAGCAAAGTTTGACTCTATGTCTATGATTAGAAAACACTTTATTCCAAGA
This sequence comes from Echinops telfairi, assembly GCF_000313985.2. NCBI lineage: Eukaryota > Metazoa > Chordata > Mammalia > Afrosoricida > Tenrecidae > Echinops > Echinops telfairi. The sequence goes on along the minus strand of NW_022103911.1, from coordinate 5,722,302 downwards.
GTAGTCCTTGTGGAGGAATGTCAGAGAATTCTGCCAGCGGTGCACTAGACCATTGAACCCAATCATTCATAAACCAACTTTTGTAAGAGCAGAATAGCAGGCTGTAAGGTACTCCATGCCAACAAGCATCATCGTTTTCACTACGTAGGATACCTATTTTTCCAAATTAAAGTAAACTAGAACAAAAAGCAACCAGCACAAGCTTGAATTTATTTATTAATCTATAATATATCCATTCATATCCTGCTTTCTGCCAGGTACTGTAGTAACCATTGGGGATGGAAAAAGAATAAATCTCTTTCTACCTTCTAAGATGGAGTAGCCTGAGAGTAGGATCAAGAGAAAACTTAAAACTAGTATTGGAATAAACAAAAATCCTGGTATGGAGGCTGCTTGAGGATTATAGAACAGGAGTGGAGAGAGCCTTTACAGTACAGCACAGGTAAACTTTTGAGCTAAGAACATGAAAATAGAGGGCCTGGTTGGGTGGAAGTCTGGGGCAGAACACTCCTGCAGCAGCACGAATGGGATGCTGATGCCTTTCTGCATGAATATGAACGAATACAACAAACAGAGTTTGTGTAGGGCAACTGAAAACGGAGTCAGGCAGAACATCAAAATGCTATCAGCTATTATGGCTTGTTTCTTTCTCTTTTTTTTTTTTACAAGAGTTTTATTATTGGTATATAATTCACATATCATAAATTTCAGTAGTTCTATCAGGTACAGAACATTTTCTTCATTCTTGCGTTCATTGTTATTAGCTTCCCAATTTCTTCCCAACTTCTTTTGCTATACCCACAAAGAAACATTAATCCAGTTATTGTCTCTATAGATTTACCTGTATTTTGAAATAAAATGTAAATTAAAGACACACAAGAAGAGGAGTCTTATTTAGTCAACCTCACTCATGTCTATAGCTGTATCCTCATGATTTGCCTCCAGATAGCTGTCTTGATAAATGGTTGGCAAAAGTGTATAATTTATTTTATTTCTTTATGTATGTATGTGGAAAAGCTTTATCCTTTGGCCTGTGCATACTCTTTTATCCTTTTGCCTTTGTATCATAGAGGGACATACACAAGAGTCTATTCTTTTCATTAATTTTTCTACTTCATTGTTCTAACTTGTTGCATTAATTTATTTTAATCATCTGAATTAGTCATGAGTAAAGACAGCATATGGCTTTTAGAAACCACAATCATCATGGTTCAGTAATGATTGCATTAGTATAAATTGTGTGTGTGTGTGTGTGTAGAGGAAATGAAAAACTAGTGACTTTTCTGTTCTGAAGTATAAAAATAAAACATTCAGAAATTGTAATCTGACATATTTTTCCTTCTGAATGCAGCTGTATTCTCCCAACTATCAGTCTCTTCAGAATGCTCAATAGGACGCCTGGTGCCTGGCTGCAAGAGCAGCAACCGCAGCCACATTGTCTAGAGTGCTAAGAGGCAAATAATAGGTCCATAGCTAGTGGTTTAATCTTTCAATTGGCCTCTGAATATGGGCATTTGTTTTAAACTATCAATTATCTGAATCCTCTGAAGATTTCTCTCCAAGATTCATGCTAGTCCTTATGTGTCTCATTATTTTGCTTATGTAGCCTGTCTTGTTCAACTAAATAAAGATATGTGGTGATTACTTGTTTTCTTTAGGATTCCTACTCTAATTGATTGATGTAGGGAATAAGTGCAATGCCTGCTGACTGTACCCACAATGAAGTCAAAAATACGATGTAGCATCATGGGGATGTTTATTTGGTTTTTGGTTTATTTTCACATTGTAGAAGATTAGAATTCAGATCTATTTTTAGAGTAAGATATGCGCACATACTGAGGAGATGTGCTTCGGAGACATATTTGCTTGCTGCAAAAAGAGAAATGAAGAATTGGAAGATTTGGTTGACCGTGACATCCAACTTTGATCTCATATCAAATTTATATATATATATATAAAACTAATTTATCCATTCTATGTCTGTAATAAGATAGCACATCAACCTTAAAATTAATTTTGTTTGTTTTCTCTTCCTGAGATTAAAAAAAGCAAAATATTTCATTAAGATTATTGTATTATGTCTTAAAATCTTAAAATGCAGTGTATTTAGAAGTATGAATAAATATGAAACATTTACCTTAACTGTGGGTTCTTTCTTATTTAGAAAACTTAACCGCATATAATTAAATGGGCCAATCATAAAAATTATGTATTTGTATTCTTGAATATGACATGTAATTCTATAAATAATTTGAACTGCCTCACTTTTGAACCATAATGTTTTCTAACTATAATATAGATTTATACTTCCCAAATTTTCACTCATAATGGGATGTCCTATGGAAAATAAAAAAGATAAGTAACATAGTAGATTTGACGAATTATTTACTCATACATTTTATGGTGATATTCACATCACAATGAGATAGTTTGTTCTAGACCATTTGGGGCTTTTTACCTCATGTAATGAGCAAATTTGAGTGATGAATTAAATAATATGACTTGCTCATTTAAGGAGTAGGTTTTCTTTCATTATTAAAATTTGATTCATTTGTTTTGTCTTTGTGTTTATACGAAGCTGCCGATCTTTGTCTTCTCTGCACATAATGAGATAAACGTAGAAGAGATTTGCCAGTTAATGTACATTGAACATATATTGGAAATAATTTTTCTCATGCTTGGCAGGATATAGATTTCTTTACTGATCTTTGTAATGCATGCCATTGTATTAATGCTCTCTGTAAAACATATGAATCAATGCATTACATATATGAAAATTTGAACAAGTCAACTGCACTGTGATATTTTTGTGCACATTTGCTCCCTTTAAACTTTAAGTTATGTACTTACATAGAGTTATTTGTCTCAAAATGAGGAGAAAAACAGCTGTAATTGTCCATTGATAATACAGCATATAAAATATGGTGAAGTATGAGAGTGGGAAAACTAGAAGCTGTCAAAATCAATGGAACGCGTTGACATTAATATTTTAGTAATAACTGATCTGAACTGGTACTGGTCATTTTAAATTGAATGATTACATGGTTTTCTGTGCCAGGAATGATGAATTGAAGAGGAATGGCATCATATTTATCATCACAAAATTTTAAGATACACCCTGAAGTACAAAACTTTTAATGATAGAATAAGATTCATACACCTAAAAGAAAGTCCAGTTAATACAACTCTTATTCAAATTTATGCACCAATCACTAAGGTCATAGGTAAAGTTACTGAATTTTTAAACCAAATTCTTCAGTTTGTAATTGATCAAGTATCCAATCAAGGTACATTGATAGTTATTGAAGATTGGACTGTGAAAGTTGGAAACAAGAATTGAATTATGTGGGAGATCATATGACAGAATTGTACAATACCAACAAACTTTTAGAAATCTCATTTTTTAACAGAATAAACCATGACTATCGGTGTGGACCTTCTCAGCTGAATGGCATAAAAATAAATACACTATATGTGGAGAAAGAGGTGAATGATAAACTAAATATCAGTCAGAACACAAATAGGGGCTAACTGTGGAACAGATGATCAGTAGAACATATACAATTTCAAGTTGAAGCTGAAGAGAATTTAAACAAGTTCACAAGAGAAAAAGGACAACTTTATTATATAATAAAATTTAGAGATCATTTCAAAAAATGATTTTATGCATTGACCACAAGGATAGAAGACAAGAGGGGTTGTGTGATGGCATCAAGAATATAATATATGACAAAAGCAAGAGATGATTCAAAAGAAGGAGAGAAAGAAAACACCAAAATGGATGCCACAAATGCCACGGACAATTGCCCGTGAACATAAAGTAGCTAAAGTGAGTGAAACAAATAGCTGAACAGAAGGTCTCACAGAGCAGTTGGGAAGACAAAATGAGTATTACAACGAAGTGTGCAAAGAATTGGAGTTAGAAAGCCAAAAAGGAAAAATATATTCAGCGTAGCTCAAACAGAAACAATGACAGAACAAAATCAATTCTCAAATTGAAATTTTGGAAGATTTTGTGCCCAACAAAGAAAATGGAAGGAACACCCAGAGTCATGCTGCCAAAAGAATTGGTCAGTGTCTGAAACACTAGATGGGGAAGAGACAGTCTTTTCCATACATTTTCCTTGCAAAATTGTACCTCTATTTGCTGAAGAATGAAATATCACCATCCCTTACACCATCCATAAAATAAACTCAAGATAGATTAAAGACCTAAATAAAAACCCTAGACCTATAAATCTCTTTTTATGAAAAAATAGGAAGAAACTTAAGGGTCCTATAACAAGGCATGAACACACAACCAAACATAATGAAAAACACACTGCAGCAGATAAAATAAGAGATTTGTGTACTTCAAAAGACTTCATAAAAGAATGAAAAGAGAACTCATGAATTGAGAAAAAAAATGCCTGAAAATGAGCCTATCAGGTTGAAAAACACTCAAAATACGACTGCGGACAAGTTGCCACTTCAAACTTCAGTTTCTCTTAATGACACGAATGGAATAAAGATTTCAGGACATTCATCTGAGATTGTACCTGACGGGGTACAACTCAAAATGAGAGAAAAACAAAACAAACTCTTGGCCATTAGGGATGAGCAGTATTGTGTGATTTACCTCCTTAGTTGGTGCTGGTTTTGGTTTCCTCCTGTTGCCCCTCTTTCTTCTTGCTTCAGCATGCCCTGTAGCTGATAAAATAAGAACATTCAAGTAGCTCATAAAAGAAAAGGGTATGTTCAAAATAAGTGTGCACTGAAATAAAAAGAAGTTGTAAGAAGAATATATGACACTTCTTGCTGAATAATAAACACTGGAGATAAATACTCTATATTCCCTCAACTCAAATAAAACTATACGGCATATGTTTTAGGCAGGGTTCACTAAAGAAATGAATCCAGAACACTTATGATTATATATAGGATAGGTTTATATAGTGAGAATGAATATAACAGCTAATTAGTCCACACAGCAGTACAGAAGGTTCAGTTCAACTCACTTCCATGGAACAGTTATTATACTGGAAACCCTTCAACTCACGTGGGCTGCCAGGTCCAAGGTCAAGGAAGCATGCAGCAGAGTTCTCCTGGGCAAGGCAAGCATGGTCTTCCTGCAGACAGCAAACAGCAGGGTGGGTCACCAACAGTCCGTAACTTGAGAGCTTGGCAAAGCAGGCAGGGATGGGATATTGAACTCAAGCAATGCGATCCACCAGCCTCAAGTTCAAGCAATGTATGCACCAGCAACGTGGTAAGCAGGTCTCCAAGGAGTCTCAAGCTCTAGCAATAGGATCCATGGATTGGCTTGGCCCACAGGTACTGTAGCTCACTGGTTGAGGTGGAAAACTAGCTAAAGTAGCAGCATGCCCCAGCATTCTCTGATCACTGGAGAGCAAGAGAGAGGGGGGGCGGACATTGCAGAGCCTTTATCTCTTTGTCCTCCCTATCACAGCATAGTTATCTGTTAACAGACTAATGATAATAAAAATGTTCTTCCACCTAAACCTGGCTGATCATCATACATCTGGTTTTAAATTATTTAGTGGGAGTGCATAAAGGAAGGTTCTCAGGATATGGTCAGAATCTCTTCCAGTAAGAATTCCAGACACTGTAATATGATAAATGGTTGCATTGTTTGTTTTAATTATTGGATGAGACATTGAATGATGAAGCCTTCATGTTATGTAAAGGTTTCTGTTTCACATTTATGTGGGTTTTGATCTTCTTCAATGGTCTTCTTTCTCAATATGGCAGCCCTGATGTAACTTGGAATCTGATATCCTTCCTGATATTACTTGCATAGTTTTTGGTACTGTTAGACAATTGAATTATTTGACACAGATGGTAGAAATAATATTCCTACAATAAAAAGTGCATGTTGTCATTTTAGTCAGCTGGGGACAGTATAGTATAAGTTGCTGTATGTTGTGTTTCACAAATTGTATCAGGTATTCCCGGCTTCTCATGCACATGCTCATCAGTATGTTCAGAATGTGGAAGTAGCTGCTTGAAATTACATGGTAAAATTTTGAAAAATGTGAGACTATAAAAAGTAGGTAAAGAATGTTTTGAAATGGATTGTGGCAGCAATTTTACAATGCTCTTTTATGTGATTGAACTATGGAATGATATGACATCACTATTAACTCCCAATGAAATGTTTGTTTTTAAACAAGGTAGGTCAAGAAAAATAATATCAGTATGCATATAAAATTTTGAAATTTCAATGTGGTAGTTTATTTTCTCTTATTGCAAAATAACATTTATTAATTTAAAATAATATTGCTGTTCTAAGACAGGATTGTTTATTAGTTTTTAAAAATAGGTTTATAATTTTGGTTTTCTGCCATTTGGACAATTGTATAAAGCCTTCAAAGAACCTTCCTTAAAGACCATGCTTGTTCTTGAAAAAGCTTATGAGTCTATGACTTAAAAAAAT
>NW_022103911.1:5705203-5714875 GCF_000313985.2 Echinops telfairi | reverse complement strand
AAATTAAAAAATCTAAAACTAAGTTTATTTCTGAATTTCTTTTATTAAATTCATATGAATTTTTTTCAAGAGAATATTGTGTCTTTTAATATATAAAATTATATTTTATATATTAAAATATAATATATAAAAACTTTAACTGTTTTATAATATATAAAAACTATAACTGTTTTTAGAATATAATAAATTATAGTCTAAAATATTTTTCTATGATGGGAATTTACAAGGCCCATCACTGTCCTTCTCTTACTAGTCAAGTATTTGAAAATATATCATGATCATCTGTTAATTTCCATTACACTATATAAATGGCTTAAAATCAGTAATGAATAATAGAGAACACATTAAACTACATTCTAATATTGATATTGTTTGGATGATCTAGTGTAGTGCACATGCTGTCCAATTTAGAAATATTCTCTATAAAAATTAAAAACATGAAAGTTCATCAAAGAAGGTTGCTATAAAATAATAGAAAATATGTGAGCAGATATTGTTTCTTGATATATCAATCATCTAGGTCTATGTCCTTTTGAAGGTATGTTTCCATCTCTCTAATCATTCCCAAATAATTCTACACTCTTCAATTTACACCAATCCAAAAGGCAATTTTGGTATCTAGAGAAACTGAAATTGTGTTCCTTGTAATTGCTCTTTGAATTTGGGGGCAACAAAAAGCAAGTCTGAAGGGATAAGAACAGACCTGTAGGATTGAAGGGAGAAGGCTTCCCAAGGAAATGCTAGTAGAATACACATCTACCCTTCAAAATTGAGCAGGTTCATTGTGATGGGGAAAAATTGCCTGACACAATTTTCCTGGCCTTTTTTCCACCAATGCAATTTTACATTTTCTTAATTTATTATTCCCTAAGAAGTTCCCTTCATCACCTTGTGTCCTTCTGTCAGCCGATAAGGATGGTTGTTGACGTTAAACTACATTAGAGATCAAATGTACCGCCAAATGAAAGGCTGCAGATCCTGCACCATCTTCCCCATCTTCCTTATGTTTGAGCCCATGGTTACAGGCGAGGTGTCAATCGTTCTCACTGAGTTCCTCTTTTTTGATGAGTCTCTACTTTAGTAAGCATGTGAGTTAGTTAATTGTGCCAACCTGGCTGATAAACATATGTGGGGCTAATTGAAAGGCAGAGGGATAAATGGGTGGTGAGCCTCGCCTTTCTAGTTCTCGGGTCTCTTGCTTTGTGATGGTCGCACCAGGGTGCAGCTGCCTTAGCAGTTCCCTACTTCAGCTTGCAAGCTTGACTTTCTACAAGACATCCCCAAGGAGAAGCCACGTGGACCTATCCCGATGCAGCCCTGGGTGCTGGAGCAGCCGTGTGGAGACCCCTGCTAGTGCTGAGATGCTTGTTCGTTCACTGACTCAGCTTTCCTCCTGCAGTCAGTATTATTGCCTCTGTTTTGTGAGGTGGAGGACTTTGTGGACTGGTGTTGGGTTAATGGGTTAATGTTGGACTTGTGGGCTTGGGCAGCATTGGGTTGGGATGTTTTCGTGATGCACGCTTTCTTTACATAAAACTCTCTTATACATGAGTTGCTGTGGATTTGTTTCTCTAAAGTACCTAGACTAATACAGTATGTTATCAGTGGATGGGAACTGATCTCTTGTGATAACATATCCCAAATATATAAGAAGCCTTACCATCCCCACCTCTAAGGATATTCTGGCTGTATGTCCTGCAAGACGCTTTCTGGCAGTCCTAGCACTTTCAATACTCTTGACCAGTGCCATAAATCCAATGCAGCAATTCTTCTTTTATATTCATTATTCATTGTATGTATTCATTGTATGACTGTGATAAAAAGATTTAAAATTCTTGAGTCCTGAAAAACCTTAGTTCTCCAATTGATATCTTTGTCCTGGAGCACTTTACAGAGGTCTTGTGCAGTAGCTTTGCCAAAAGCAATATATTGTTAAATTCCTTCCCTGGTGCTTCCATTAGTGTTGACTGTGAAATCCTCAACAGTGTTCTCTGTGTAATTTGGTGTGATCTGCTGGTCCAGTTGTGGAGATTTGGGTTTCTTTATATTGAGCTGCCATCCATACTGTAGTCTGTAGTACTTGATACTCATCAGGAAGTGCCTCAAGTCATTTTTACTTTCATCAAGCACGTTTGTGTCTGAAAAATCAAAGATTGTTAATGACCTTCCTACAATTGTAATGTTGCATTCTTTTTACATACAGTCCAGTTTCCTAGATTATTTTATCAGCATTTAGATTGAATAAGTATAGAGAAAGTTTACAATTTTGACAGACATATGTCTTGATTTCAAAACCACACAGAATCTTCTTGTTCTTTTCTAATGACTGCCTCTTGGTCTATGCACAGGTTTCCCACGATCATAATGAACTTGGAATAAAAAATCTGGCTGTGTCAGACTCTTCATGTTTCTAACCCTATATTCTTTCATCCCGCATTTCTTCTCCAGCCATTTTAAAGCAACTATATGGTGCAAGTGTAGCTTGACAGAACGTCACCTTGACTGCATGGAGTGTCTGTCATGACAAGGCTTCTCCACTGCCCCCATGTTGGAGATTGCTAAGAACTCATTCAGCAATTAAGGTATATGCAGCCCTGGAAGTGTGACAACTTAATCTGAATGAAGAATCATTGGCCAGTATGGAACATGAACAAGTGAATGACTATTTCCTTTTCTGTCATTTGATTTGAAATTCTGAGACATATTTTTCAGAGTTCCTTATAGGGCACCCAGTGGGACCAAGTTTTAGGTGTTGTCAGTGGATCAACTTAACAATCCCTGGATTGATTTTCCCTTTTTTCCTCTTTTCCTCTTCCTAATTTCCTTTTTTCTATCCTTAGGATCAATACCTAACATAAATTGTTTGCACATACCTTTTTATTTTATTTTATGATTATTTTTTAATCATTTTATTAGGGGCTCATACAACTCTTATCACAATCCATACATACATCAATTGTGTAAAGCACACTTGTACATTCATTGCCCTCATCATTCTCAAAACATTTGCTCTCCACTTAAGACCCTGGCATCAGCTCCTCATCTTTCCCCTCCCTCCCTGCTCCCCTCTCCCTCATGATCCCTTGATAATTTATGAATTATTAATTTGTCATATCTTGCACTGTCCAACATCTCCTTTCACCCACATTTCTTTGTCCGTCCCCCAGGGAGGAGGTTATATGTCGATCCTTGTAATTGGTTCCTCCTTTCCACCTCACCCTCATTCCACCCTCCAGGTATCACCACTGTCACCACTGGTCCTAAAGGGATCATCTGCCCTGGAACCCCTGTGTCTCCAGTTCCTATCTGTATCAGTGTATATCCTCTGGTCTAGCCAGACTTGCAAGGTAGAATTGGGATAATGGTAGTGGTTGGGGGGAAGGGGGGAAGCATTTAGGAACTAGAGGAAAGTTGTATGCTTCATTGTTGCTACCCTGAACCCTGACTGGCTCGTTTCTTCCCCGCAACCTATCCATAAGGGGATGTCCAATTGCCTACAGATGGGCTTTGGATCTCCACACTGCACTCCCCCTCATTCACAATGATATGATTTTCTGTTCTGATGGGGACTGATACCTGAGCCCTTCGGCACCTCATGATTGTACAGGCTGGTGTGCTTCTTCCATGTGGGTTTTGTTGCTTCTGAGCTAGATGGCCGCTTGTTTACCTTCAAACCTTTAAGACCCCAGATGCTATATCTTTTGATAGCCAGGCACCATCAGCTTTCTTTGCCTCATTTGCTTATACACCCATTTGTCTTCAGCGATCATATCAGGGAGGTGAGCACACAATGATATGATTTTTTTCTTCTTTGATGCCTGATAACTGATCCTTCAGCACCTCGTGATCTTGCAGGCTGGTGTGCCTCTTCCATGTGGGTTTTGTTGCTTCTGAGCTAGATGGCCACTTGTTTACCTTCAAGCCTTTAAGACCCCAGATGATATATATTTTGATAGCCAGCCGCCATCAGCTTTCTTCTCCCCATTTGCTTATGCACCCGCTTTGATTTCAGCGACTGTGTCAGGAAGGTAAGCAGCATGGAATGCCAGTTTAATAGAAGAAAGTATTCTTGCATTTAGAGAGTACTTGAGTGGAGGCCCAATCTTTTTAGGTTTTTACATGATACTTTATTTTCATTAATAACCTGTGAAATGCAGATTGCACAATTTTTCTTGCTACAAGTAAAGAGAACATGAAGAAATGAGAATGTATAAAGAAGATCAAAGTCTTTTATTTTCTCTACATCAAGAAAATGAAAATCCTCACAATTTGACCAATAGGCAATGCCATGCTAAATGTAGAAAAGATAGAAGCTGTAAAGGATGTCACATGGCTTGGATCCATAATCAGACTACATGGAAACAGCAGTCTAGTAATCAAAGGAGTTATTTATTGCACTGGACAATTTCACTACAAATGACCTCTTTAAGACACTAAAACTAAGAATTAAGTTGTGCCTGCCACAACTCATGTTATTTTCAATAGTCTCATATGCATGAAAAAATCAGACAATGAATATGGAAGACCAAGAAGAATTGATACACTTGAATTATGTTGTTGGGGAAGAATTTCGAATGTACAATAGATTGCAAGACGAATAGATAAATCTGTATTACAAGAAGCACAGCCAGAGTTCTCCTTAATGTGAGGATGAGGACATTTGTCTCATTTAAGTTGGGTGAGTTATTAGGAGAGCAATCCTTGTCAAGGACACAGTGGTTAGAGATTTAGAGGGTCATGGGAAAAGACTCCCTGGCACTGGGTGTGGTTTTGTAAGTGTCTCTTGTCCAGTTGTGATGATTTTGGCTATTTTTATGTTGAGTCGTAATACCGAAGGTTGTCATTTTAGATTTTTCATTTTCATCAATTCAAGTTCTATTCAATTTCAGCAAGCAAGGTTGGGTCATCTGAGCATTGATCACCTCCAGTGTTGTATCAATTTGTTGAAACATTTCCATTGATTTTCTCAATTCCAAAGCCTTGTTTTTGACTAGTGCCTTCTTTGAAGTTTGTACTTCCTAAAGTCCAATAGTTCTTAATTACAGGATACCTTTGAAATGATTAAATATCAGCTATTTCATGTTGTTATAGTGACTCTGTGTATTATTTACATCTTTTATTGATGCTTCCTTAGGCAATCAATATTTTGTCCTCTGAGAGTACTTCAAAATTGCAACTCAGGACGAAATTATTTTTAATTCTTTCAACTTGATCTCAATGCTAAAATTGTTCTCCTTTTCTTTATTTTCTAATTGCAGATATCTGAACATTATATTGTAATATTTTGCTTTGTCTTAAGCTACTCTTTTCAGCCCCCTTTCCTTGTTGTCTGTTTATTTAGCTGCTCTAAGTTCAAGAGCAAGTGTTTTAGTTTCTTCTGATATTCTTCTTAGATGTCTTTTCCCACCTGTCATTTTATGATATTTTTGCTTCCTTCATGTCTGATGTTCTTGACGTTATGCCCTCAAGTCATGCACCTTAGGTCCTTTTTGTTCAATAATCAAATCTGTTCTTAAGATGGACTCTCCATTTAGGTGGATATAGGTTATATTTTGACTTTCATGTACTTGTTTAATTTTCTTCTGCTTCAACTTTTGCATTAATAAGGAACTTTAAAGGTTCTTAAATAATTATTCAATCTTAAATTGTTAAATCTGTAACTATTGAAAGGGTGGAACAAGAATCTGCTTTTGCCTTTAAACTACAAAATTGCAGAATCACAGTAAGAAATATTATTTTACTCTTGTCTTAAATGTGTTTGTAATGATAACAAGAAGTATTTACAAGTAACATCTAGAGAAAATACTTCAAGGAAATTGCATATAATATGTAAAGCTACATTAAATGATGTTGGTAGAGCCACTCTGTGTAACCTGAGGTCAATTTCTCTCTCAGACCTGAAAGCAATGCTGAACTGATGATCTCATAATTTTGCAAAAGTTGGAAAAAAATAAGCCCTTTGAAGCCACTTATCAGGGATTATGAAAAGGCAAGTGAATACTACTGCTGTACCTTTTATCTTTGCAGCAAGACTATATGAACCATAGAGGCAAATTAGATGTTGTTCCTGCAATGTGACATGTCTCAGGTGACATAAAGTTTTGACTATGCCCTGAAACCACTGCCAGTTTCCAATCTTAATTTTGGTAGTGAAATTGGTGTGAATGTGATGACTGCTGTAATGGATGCAGTATTATCAGATTTATACTTTACATTAACATATGGTTTGGGTAGTTCTTAGGTCTTTCAGAGACAGACGGCAGCGAGACCTTTAGGAAATGAGGTGAAAGGGTTTTGGATAGCTAGATGAAAAAGGTTCTAGTTGGTCCTTTATCTAAAGCCAGAAAGTTAGCTAATTTAAGAGATACAGAGACCGAGAGAGCTGCTATTACAGAAAGTAAGATAAAATTAGGTTTAATACAGACCCATTAATAAACTACAGAGTATGGTGAGAAAAGAGTTAAATGGCTCTGGTGCCACAGCCTCTGCTTCTGCTGCAAGAACACACAGGGAAAGAGAGAGCCCAAGGAGACCAAGCTGGCAAGGTGTCTGCAAGAGAGAGCTGCAGGTGCTTCGGGTAGCAAGCAGGGGTGAGAGGCAAGAGAGTGAGACCAGACAAACGAAATTCCACAGTATTTATGTTTTGGGGAACATCTATAAATGTTGTAGACATGATGAATCCCACGCATCTTTCTGGTTGGTGTGGATAACTCCTTTTTTTTTTTTACATTAGTCATCTCATTCCTCAAGAGAATTGTATTCATCATGTGTTCAATCTGCAGTTTAGGCTTTATTGAAGAAGAAGAAGAAGAAGAAGAAGAAGCCCCAAGAATGAGTGGAATACCAATCGCAAGATTTCAACAAGATGTTGAAACACTAGAAGCACTCATTAGGCAATGCCCAAAAATTTGAAGACAGCTACCTGACCAACCAAATGGAAGATCCACATTTGTGCCCATAGTGACCCACTAGAATAAGGACGTTTTCAAACAATATTATTAGTATCACTTGCAAGTAAAATTTTGTTGAAGATAATTTAAAGGGAATTGCACCAATACACTGACTGAGCTGCCAAAAATTCAAGCCAGATTCTGAAGAGAATGTAGAATGAGGAATATAATTTCTGACATCAGATGGATCTCAGCTGTAGCAGAGAATACTAGAAATATGTTTACTTGTGCTTTATTTACCATGAAAAAAGCTTTGGGCTGTGTGGACCATAACAAATTATGAATAACATTGAAAAGAAGGGATATTCCAGAACTCTTAATTGTGCTCAGGTGGAAGCTGTGTTTAGACCAAAGTGCTGTCATTTGAACAGAAGAGATACTACATGGATGAGAATCTGTAAAGGTGTGTGTGGGGTTTGCATCCTTTCACCATACTTATTTAATCTGTGTAGTAAACAACTAATCCTAGGAGCTGGACTATGTAAAAAACAAGATGGCATTAGCATTGAAGGAGAGCTCACCAGCAACCCTCAATATTCAGAGACACAGGGTTGCTTGCTGGAAGTAAAGAGGACTTGAAATGCTCACAGAAAGATCAAAGACAAAAGCTTCTGCGATGGATTACAACTCAATGTAAAGAAAACAAAAATCCTCACAACTGAGTCAACAGGCAACATTATGATAACTGGAGAAAAGATGAAAGTTGTTCGTATTCACAAAGCCAAGGCGGCAATCCAAAAATCAAATGACATATTGCGTTGGGCAAATGTGATGCCCAAATCCTCTTTCACTGTTAAGTAACATATAATGCCTCTTTGAAGACTAAGAAGGGACTAACCTAAATCATTGTGTTGTTTATTATATTCACATTTGCAAGTTGGACAATGAATAAGGAATGCTGTAGAAAAATTAATGCACACAAATTTTGGTGTCAGTGAATAATATTGAAAGTATCATGGTACACAAAAGAGTGAAGAGTTTTTGCTTGGAAGACGTACAATCTGAATGCTCTTTAGAAGCAAAGAAGGAACATTTTCATCTCATACATTGGATATGTTTTCAAGAGAGACCAATCCCTTAAAAAGGAAATCATGCTTGGTAAATAGGGGGTCAGTTAAAAAAAAAAAAAGAGTCCTCAACTTTTTTTGACACAGTGGCTTCAATAATGGGCTCAAACATAACACCACTTCTGGGCGTGGTGTCGGGCTGGGTGTTTTTTCTTTCTTTGGTGCACAGTGCTGCTATGACTTGGGGATGAATCTAGGGCACCTAGCAACAATAGTTACAAGCTAGACTGTATTGAAAAGACTTTTGCTTGAATTATGGGCACAAGAGGCAAATTTTATGAAGCCTCAGAGGACTATAGCACTGGAGAAGGTGCGGATGGTGGAAGCAAGGGCAGAGAAGGTTGGCAGCAGATCCACAGCATCAATGAGAAGTTATGTAAATCAATCTACCCAGCAAGAATGCTTAGTGCCTTCAGGCAATAGGCTTCCTGGAGGGGTGAGTGTGTCCAGGTTCACTTACCAGTAGAGTTAGAACTTTGTTACCCTTGTCCAGGTAGGGGAAACGCTGGGCCAGTGGCTGAGAGATCTAAAGGCCAACTAAGCAAGGAACCAGTGTGCAAAGCTGAAGAGTCAAGAAACATGGAAGCAGAACACTATTTCAAACAATAAAGTCAATACATATATCTGGGGATCTCAAATTGCAAAACCCCAGCCTGTTGGTGTTTCAAAGAGTGGGACTATAGCTACAGCCTCTTAAGAAACAGAATTACATCTTCAGCAACTCAGGTTCAGAGGGCGGTGCTGCTATACAAAATTCCATGGAAGATGCAACTGGCTCTGTTCTCAAAGCTCACAAGGTAGCTGCTATGACCAAGAGGTGGAAGAACACAGTCTGCCACGAGGAAGAAGGTATGTGCCAGTCCACCAGAGTAGGAGATAATTCAGCTCCCTACAATGGATGGAGCTGAGCTGAGGGTTGGGACTGAGGAAACTCCACACGATGTCCAGAAGACTAGTCAACACCCACAGTCTAGAGTTCAGGGCCACTGCTAGAGGTCTTTACAGAAAAATGGGTATTATTTCAGGACTTGCAAGCTATTATGAATTGCTTTTCTGAAACTTTTACTTGCTTGTTGTCTGTTGTGTCTTTTCTCCATTGAGATTTTTCTATTTGCAATGGAAATGCCTTCTTGCTGCCTGTTTCAATATTGTACTGTGGAAGCAGATAACATGTATTCTAGATTCATAAATGAAAATGAATTAAAAAATAGTTTTATTGGCATATACTTCACATCATCTAATTTAATCATTCAGTTATAGTAATAAGAGTTGTGCAATAATCACCAAAATCAATTTGAGAACATTTTCTTCTTGTATTTATTGTTATTAGCTCCTCATTTTCCCTAATGCTCCCCTGCGGTGTTAAGCTGGGTTGTCTAGAGAAACAAAACAGTGATGCTCATCTATGTACAAAGAAGAAATTCATATCAAGAAGTAACTTTTGTCAGGAGACATACATGTTCTTTGAGGTGAAGAATCTCCATCCCGTTGGAACATTTTAAGCTTGCATCCATAATCATGTCAAATCTAGGGAAGGCCATCTCTCAAGTTATCAAGCAATGTGCACATGCTCGCAGGGTCAAACATCTTCGTATTCATCTTGTCAGGTTCGGATCAACCCAGTCCACTATGTAGTAGAAAGCTGGGGTAGAAAG
>NW_022103911.1:5688716-5703716 GCF_000313985.2 Echinops telfairi | reverse complement strand
CAAGCTTTTTAAAATGCAAATGTTCTCACATTCAATGCACTGGGTGGGACTAACTTTTTCTAAGCTTTCTACTTAGGCTTCCAGCAAAAAGCCATTCTTTCAGACAATTCCTAATGTTGATTTTATCAGGTCTACTTGTAATGCCTGAAGGCAGTGGGCCTATAAAGTCAGACTAAAAAAAATTCCCAATATTCATTTTTTATCCCATTATGTCAATACCATAGATAGGAGAAATCAATATAATTCAGCCAGATTCTAAACACAATTTTTAAAAAAACACTTAAATTCACCCTATTCCATTCATATTCAATATGGCCATAGGCCCCATGGGCAGTATCAATCCAGGGGCCTAGTGTTCTATCAGTCTTGTTGTCTAAGTAGCTTGGTTCTTGCCTCAGGGAAGTTCAGAAGCTACATTTCTCCCCTGCACTTTAACTTATGATTCATTGCATGGCTTTGCACCAGTTTAAGTAGGAATAGTCAAAGACAACTTTGATGAATCATGTTTCACTTCCTGTGTCCTTTCCAGAAAACCAACAAAGTAAACTGCTTGTTCATATCTGACCTCCACTAATTACCCACAGGAGAAGGAAAATCCAACTCAACCTGATGGCCATGAAGGCCAGTCAACCCTCTAATCTCCATTGTCATAATTTCTCTCTCTAGCCCCGACTCCTAGGTAACTGTGTTAGTCTGTGAAAATTAGAGAAACAAATCCATAGAAAATCATATATATGTCTGGGTAAATTAGAGAAACAAATGCATAGAAACTCATATATATATATATATATGAGAGTGCTTTATATAAAGGGTAAGTGTATATTAAGTAAGCATCCAAAGCCAGTGCTGTCCAAGCCCCTAAGTCCAACATTAGCCCGTATATCCAACACCGATCTACCAAGTCCTCCTCAATCCCCCAAAACACATGCCATGATGCCAACTGTAGGAGGAAAGCTGAATCAGTAAGCATCGTGGCGCTGACAGGAGTCTCCAGGTGGCTGCTCCAGCACCCAGGACTGCATCGGGGTAGGTCCATGTGGCTTCTCTTCAGGGATGTCTCACAGGAAGTGAGCCTTGCCAGCCGAATCAAGAACTGGCTAAGGCAGCTGATCCCTGGTCCGACCATCAGAGGGCAAGAGACTGGAGAACTAGAAAGGCGAGGCTCACTGAGTCATTTATCTCTCTGCCCTTCAATCAATCCAAATATGTTTATCGCTCAGGTTGGCGATAATAACAATACACCTTATAAAACAATAAACCTTAATATCACAGTAACTATTAATCTAGTTACTGTCTCTATAGATTTGGGTTTGCCTATCCTGGATATCATATAAATCATTAAAAAAATAGGAATCAAACAAAACCAACAATGATGACTAGACAAACTATAGAAAAAAATCAATCTAAGAAAGGAGAAATTATTAAAAACTGAAATAACTTTAAAATGGTTCAGAAGGAAGCCGTTGGTAAATGATTAGGTATTATAATTTAACATAACTACTTTTGCCATAATAAGCTTTACACTTCTCTCCATTTGGTAGAAAAGCTATTTACACCCTTAACTAGGTTTAGTGGCGATTCACTGAGGGTTAATCCTTGTGGAATCTGGAAACGTATTTTAAATTTCCACTGTTATCCATTGTCTTCTGAAAACAGAGTGTTCACAATTTAATCTCTGATATCATCTCCTCCTTCAGATTTGAGTATGATGTACCTGGCTGGTTCCACGGAAATTTTGCTCACCTTGCAAAACTGAGCAACGAATAAGAAGGACCAAAAAAGAAATGTTGTCTTTAAATTATGGATAGGGTAAGAATATTAAATATATGATTGTCTGAGAGAAGAACAAGTCATCTATTTTGGAAGAAATATAGCCAGGATGCACGTTAGAAGGTGCAGTGGTGACACTTCATCTCACATACTTTGGACATGTAATCAGCAGTGTCTAATCCCTGGAGAAGAACATTGTGGTTGGTAAACTAGAAGGTAAGGTAAAAGAGGAAGACCCTCAAGGAGATGGATTGACCCACTGGCTGCAATAATGGGCTCAAACAATAACAATTAGAAGCGTGGTATAGGACTGAGCACAGCAGGTTCTGATGTACATAGTCTCACTATGAGTTGGAACCAGACCAATGGCTCTTAGTTAACATCAACAAGATGATGTTAATGAGACAAGTTTTTACAGTTAAGTCAGGATACAATCAAATCTCCTTTAAAATATAGAAGACATTAAGCAAGGAGCAGAGCTCAGAGAGACCTACTTACTGTCATAAGAGGGTAGAACCAAGAGCAAAACATGCTAGGGCCCTTCCCTTTGCAACCTCCCAGAAGAAGGGACACTAAGCTTACGGATCGTAATGTAGTTGAGTACATTTCTGCAGAGCCGACAGAAAGAAAAGACCTTCCTCAAGACCTGGTGCCATGAATTTGGACTGCTAGCTAACATGATCAATGTATGGTCTTTCTTTCACATTCACAACGGAAACCTAACGGAGGGTCTTAATCATTGCCGTTGCTATAAAGTAGTCCCAGATTAATCATTTACTCAAATTATGATAAGCTATACTTACCACCATCAGTTTTGTTTTGTTTCAGTGTATCTTGTTGTTAGTAGTATGTACCACATACAGTGTGGCAGCACTCACTTGCTGATGATATCGGCCTTATGCTTACCATCAAAGACAGATTAGATTTATAAAGATACTGATAATAAAAGGTAATAATGATTTGTTTTTAAATAAGGCGTTTGATTTAGGTCAGACTGATTTAGGACCTAGTTGTCAGAAGAAAAGAATTCCACAATAAGTCTGGGACAGCTCGTAGTTGTTTATGAATGACAAAGCATACACAACTGCCAAGAGAAGTACAAATAAAAGAGGTGGAGTACAATATTCAGAACGACGCATTAGATCTCCCCAAACCAAAGCAGCATCATGGCCATTGAGCTCATTCCCATCCATAGCAACACTAATAGGCAAGGTAGAACTGCCCCTGTGGCTTTCTGAGACTGTTCACGCCTCAGGGAATAGAAAGCCTCATCTTTATCCTGCAGAACAGCTGGCGGTTTAGAACTACTAGCCTTGAGGTTAGCAGCCCATCATGTAACTGCTGTGCCCCCACTGCTGCCTATTAGATCACCCAGTCACTAAAAATACATGTGTACATTGACAGAAAGTTAACCTGGATGATAATAAACACGTTCCTCTTTGTACACAACATACGCTATATTGTGAGACTTCATCTATCCCTTATATTGTTTTCATGAACCTATGAAGAGTACAGCTCTGTTATAAAGTTTTTTCTCTCTTCATAATATCAGAATCAGCTCACTGTTTGAACATATGCCCTATTCTGTTCATTTTTCTGCAAATTTATACATGTAAATGAGGTTGAATAATGTATGGATTGTTTTTCATTTCTTGTAAGCAACCTGTATGGCCAGAGCACCTTAATATAGGTATAACATAAAAGTACATTTAAAAACTTTTTTTTTCCGCCCAAGATGACCATTTATTGGTCAAACAATTTCACTTCAGCCGACTTGACCATCTCTTGAATGGACTGTGTGTTTATACCGGAATAACTTCTTTGGCTAGATCGTCTGTGCATGTATAATTCTTCACATAGGCCTTCCTGCCATCTGTTTCACATTTCATTTCCCATGTATGCTTTCTTGTTCCATCATCTGTATTAGTTTGGAACGAATTCTTGAGTAAGAAGTAATGTTCTTTCCTGAGTCTGTTCTGAATTGCCAGGAGTTTGAAAAACCTCTTATGCATAAACAGTGGACATTATGGATATTAGTGAAAGTTACTCTACTTTGAATAATTTATGTTGAAAAAACTTGCAGATTTAGTTTCAACTTGCTATAGATAGTGTTTACTAATATGATCTATTTGAGAGTGAATGTCTCTATGTGAAATATACAGGGAACTCCGCAACAGTGAGACTTTTGTTGGGCGTGGAATGTTCATAGCAACAAATTTGGAACTTGTGGGCAACGTTTTCATAAAGAACTATTTTTTCAAAACTCAAAAAAACAAACTCACTGGCATGGAGTTGATGCCGACTCATAGCGACCCAATAGGACAGGGCAGAACTGCCTTGTGAGTCTCTAAGATTGTAACTATTTACAGGAGTTTTCTCCCATGGAGTGCTTTTCATTCACCCTCGTGATAAGAAAGAAGCACCGTGTATTGGCAGTGTGCTTGTGTAAATGAATAGCAACTGTAGATAACAGGCAGCTTCTGTTCCTTTGCCTGTGGCAGTTGCATCAAAATATATGATGCATCTTTGTGATTCATCTGGAATATTCTGAGTGACTGAGCCTCAGCAAGTCTCTCTGAGTACTTCTTATTGAATTATACATTATAAACTTCCCAGGCTAGTCTTTCAGAGCCCATTTAGGCTCAAGCAACTTTGGGGGACAGTTCAAATTTATAACTTGAAGCCAGAAAGGCTGCCCGGGCCAAGGTACATTGGGAAGTCATGGAAGCTAGGGGTAGCATGGCCTTTGCATCTAGCAGAAGCATTGATTGCAACATGCCTTGGGTTTTTAGGGTGAGAAGGAAACAACACATTTTTAATCTATTCTCTGTTAAAGGATGGTTTAGGCCTTTGGGGAAGAGAAAGAAAGAAAAGAAAGCAAAGAAGCAAGAAAGAAAGTGTGATTCCAAGAATAATGAATACATTAATTAATGTTTTATATCTTAGTTCTAAAATAAAGATTTAAGATACAGGAACTTACTTTCAAGGAAAGGAAGAAAATGTTTGTTTACTAAGTTGTATTGGTGTAAAAATGTGCTAAGGCTGGGTTAGATTTTCTAAGGCTCTTCCGAACTCAATCAACATGTTCCATGAGAGGTAAAGCACCTGTGCAGTAAGGAAACTGAGAAGTTAATTTGGCAGTTTATAAGCCCCTGGACATCAAACCATCCCGGTAAAAAAAGCACGCTGGGCAATCATAGGGTTGCCCATGAAGATGTAGCCTCCACAATACAGAATAGCTGCATTTTAGAGGTGGAAGAAATTTGGAGATGCATGGGGACAACTACCTTGGTTCCAAGAACCACAGTGTGTCATTTTGCTCCTAAGTAATTACATATCTTTTAAGAAACCCCGGGTCAAAAGGAACAGACACCAAATGATATATTCTTTTTCCATGTAGTCCACCCCTTAAAAAATTGTTTTCATAATATAATCTAAGTGCTCAGTAGTAAAACCATCCGCTCCAAGGAATATTTCATTTCTCAACTGATTTGAGTGCTGTTTGCCATATTTCTATATATTTGATTGCTCAACTTTTTAAGTTTTTTTTCTTTTTTCCTCTAGTGCACACTTCTCTAAGGTTTATGTTAGATATCTTACTGTCAGGCAGTGTTGTTTCTTTTACTATTTAAAGTTAATGTGATAATAAAATAGAATAGTTTTATGAAATTCAGCAAAAAGTAGAATCCATTTATATTTAATTAGACAGCCTTTACTTTAGAACAAGTGAACAAGATATGCTACATAAATAATTACTTCAGGAGTAAGGCAGCATGCATTGCCTTTCCTGTACAACTTCAATAGTTTCCAAGTTTTATGAATTGGCAAGAGTAAATAGTTGGTTAGTGGCTCTCTGCAGGTTACAGGCTGTTTGGAATTTTCTTAGCCAATGTGTACCGAATGCTCCCCGCTACTTCTCCGTTGTTAAAAAGTCTAACACAGACAACGGTTGTAACCTGATTTTACACACAACACACACACACCTTCAGTTTTCTGAAGGTATTCAGGGCACTCATGTTCTGAAGAAAGGCTATACCATGTGCTGCTTTCTCTAATGGCGGATTTAAATGACTTTTATTCAGTCTTCAAATGCAAACCATCTCCATCTGAAAATGGATCTGGAAAAGAGGAATGTGCACCTCGTTTTAGGCACAGAATTATGCAGAATGTGTCCAAGACACCTGCAGAAAATTAAAGACTTTACTTCTCTGTATGTGAAATTCTCATGAGGTAATTACGCTCAGTGTCAGACATAATACCGCTCCCATTAGACAGAACACATCGAGGGGAGATTGAATAGGCTCTTTTGTCAGGCGTCCTCCTAAGGATTAATAGGGCCGTCCCGAGCGGTAATTGGAAGGTTTCCCCCACTTTGCATGCAGCCATCCTCCCTGGTGTCGTTCAGGTTCATTATTAGGCCATTGCCTAATTTACCATGGCGGCACAAGCATCTTCCTTGTTACCATCTCCTGCCAGCGTTTGTCTCCTTGGAGCCGACTGCTGCCTTTAACCACTTCCCTTTTTGTGCCAGCCTTGCGTGGCCTCCCTTTCTGTCTCTCTCTGGTCACAGTGCCAAGCGCTGGCTAGAAAGGGGCCCCTTTTCCCTGGATCGCAAGATGAAAGTGACCAAATCGGGCTGGATCAGCTAAAGCATGTCACTTTGTTCAGGGCTCTTTCATCCTGCAGGGAACTTCCTCAGCAGGGATGGGGCTGACAGCTAATCTTTCTAACTGTGTTTTGGCATTTGCCACACCAATGCCCAGTTTATATGTCTATACAGCTAACGGTCGCTTTCTTTTGAGTTTTAGTATGCCTGTATTTTTTGCATGATAAGATTTTTGAGCTAAATAGAACTCAGAAATCTGCATCATGTTGTTGTCTCTTCTTTTGTAGCATATGGGGTCATGTTCATATTAAATTATCAATAATTCAATTATATCTATTAGTAATAAAGTGATAGTTTAGTTTAACCGTGAAATTAAAAGCACTGATATAAGAACAGGTTTTTGTATTACAGAATAACTGATTCAGGTGTGTGTGTGTGTGTGTGTGTGTGTGTGAATGTGTGAGTGCAGTCAAAGGAGGCAAAGAGGTTGAAATATGAAGGAAGGAAGGAAGACTTCATGTGGGCTAATGATTTAACATGATCATCCTTAAATATTGTGCAAGTAGCTAGAGATTTAGATAATGAATTCTGCCTTTGGACACACATATGGTGTCTTGTCTATTGACTCAAAAAGACATAATGAAAGCATTCCTGTCAATATTAAGAGCCAATGTGATCGTGTTGCAGTAAATCATTGGAATTAAGAGAGTCTACCTATTCCACCATTCTCTATTCTGAGACTCTTTACTTTGTGATTTAATAGTGACACCATCCAGCCGCTTTCTATTTATATTAAGTTGATTCTTTAAAGACAATGACAATATTAGAGGATTACCTTTGCTGAAATGTTAAGTTTAACATGCTCTGTCCATTTTAAATACATAGATATACAATCCTCATAACTGAACTGCTCAACAACACCTTGAAAGAGACACCGAAACAAAACGAACTCATTGCCGTCGACTCGCTGCCAGCTCAGAGGTACCCTCTACGACAGGGGAAACTACCCCTGTAACTTGTTCTGGGAGTAGAAAGCCCATCATCTTCTGCGGAACAGCTGGTTGGTTTTTAATCTCAGATCTTGTTGATTGTAGCCCAGTGCTTAACCACTAACTTTCTTAATGAATTAATTCTACTTGAATAACAATCAACATCCATGGAAGGAGGAGTTAATACATCACATAGCATAACACATGGACCAAATCTGCTAGAAGAGACTTCTTTAAAGTTGTAAAAGGCAAACAAGTCACTTTGATGACAATAGTGGTCTTAAATTGCTTCATATGCATGTGAAAGAGAGTGAAAAAAGAAAGATTGAATAATTGCTCAGTTGGAAATATAGAATTGGCAATGAATATTGAATATACTGCGTTTGTCAAAGGAATGAAAAAGAAAATCAATCTTGAAATAAAATCACAATGCTTCTTAGAACTCAGAGTGGTGAGATGGCAACTATCTTTGTACACTTGATCAGGAGAGACCAATCACTCCATTAGGCATCATGGTTGCTAACGCAGATGGCCAACAACAACGAGGAGTGTGGAGCACAGCCCTGGGCTCAATCATGCCAATGTTAATGACGGTGGTGGTGCACTGGGCAAAGTTTTACTTTGTTCTACATAAGATCATTGGAGTTGAAAGAGACTTGATGACAACTAAGAAAAACATATATATATATATGAATACATATGTAGGACATATTACAGCTGTATAGTTATATATATATAAATAATCATGAAAAACTTGCAATATTTCCTTGTACAGAACATACAACTGTTATGTGCGTGCAATATATAATATATAAAATCTACAAAACATGTTTATTAAATATGTGTTATAGAATTAGAATTCTTGGCAACATCAAGCTATTAGTAGATAAGTTTTAGAGAAATCAAACCTCATATGCAAATGTACCACTCCAGGGCTCAACTCCTCTAACTCTGATATTGTTCAACTATACATATATATTTGTAAATCCACATATATATTTATAAATCCACATACACATTTATATATCTATATTGTTATATGTCCAAATATACATATTTGCTATTTAAATATGCATATATATTCATATATACCCAGACATATAATCATATATGTGTGGGCATATAAATATATAGAGAGAGTTGACCCTTGAACAACATGAGAGTTAGGGGGGAATCAGCTCCCATACGGTGTAAAATCTGCATATAACATCTGTTTCCTCCAAATCTTGTCTTCTAATAGCTTGATGTTGACTAGAAGTCTAATCTATAACATAAACATTCAATTAACATAGTTTGTAGATTATACATAAATTATATATTACACCACATAAAAGCTTCATTCTCAATACAAAATAAAACATATTTTGAAAAAACTGTGAAATTTTCAGAGACGTTGTAGCTACAATTGTACACATTCCTTTACTTTTTAAATGAAAATGTCCAAATATGAAGCTGTTATTTCTTGATATATCCTCAATCTATGTCTATACTCTTCTGAAGGTGGTGGTTTGATTCCTGTACCCCTATCCTGAGGAATTATTTTAACTTGGATTTACATCATGTCAAAATGGCAGTTTTTTCATCTTTGAGGGACCCAAATTTCATTCCTTTGAATATTTTTTTGGGGGGAGTGGGTTGAAGCTTAAAGGAGCAAGCATGTGACTGTGGGGGAGATGGGTTAAGGTTTCCCAACAAAATTCTCTTAGACTTGGCTTTGCTAAGCTAAAAAACAAGCACATGCATTGTCATTATGGGAAAAAATCTTTAGTGACAATTTTCTGACCACTTTCTCACAATTACAGTTTTCTATTATCTTATAACGTCTTCATAATACTCTTCCACGATTATCCTGAGTTCTTTGAGAAACTTTATCAGCTTTACTCCTTTGAAAACCAAAAAAGAGTCACCGGTAACTCTTGTGACTGGCTTCCCAGGTGGAAACCACTGTTTCGACTCTTCCTTGCTCTCTGGGTCGTACTGATGAACTCAAAACTTGTCCCTAGTTAAGGTTTATTTCATAATAGTTTCAACATTAGTTTTAATCTTTTCCCAATACTTTTGGCATCTCTGAAGTCAAAGGTTTGCTGGAGTCAAGATGTTTCATTAAAATTGAATATACTGAACTATGTAATATGATAGCTTAAATAGCTATCAGTAATGAGGTCTTCTTTTACCAATTTATGTACTTGAGCCATGATTCCTTCATCTGTCAGAGTTGATGGTCTTCTCTCACTTGGTTCATCTTTGAGGTCGTCCTGAACTTCCTTTAAATGTTTGATCAATCGTAAGTAGTTACTGGAGGATGATCTCAGCTAGACTGATAGACAGGATGGAGTGACCTGAAGACTTGATTTTAGTAGAGGGCATGATTTTGGACACATGTTTTGTTTTCCTTGGATAGAGTCTAAATAGTGGTCCACTGTACAGTTTTTACACATGTAACTTGAAAAGTTATCCCTCTATTTTCTTACTGAATTTTGGTAGAAGCAAGAAGACCTGATGTGACTGTGGGATATTTTTGACCTATGACTCTGGACTTTGCATTTGGCTTGTTTTGGACTGCCCTTCAGATTTGGAATTAAACAGCACCCACAATCACATGAGTTTCTGTGTGATGTTGCATGGAATTACGTAAACCAAGGGCCTGATAGTATATACTCCAGAGAACAGTGGAGATGAAATGCAGTAGAATAGCATCTTAGAAAAGTTGGACATTTGGGATATCTTCAATCTCCAATTTCATGGATTAGCCTGGTATTACCTCATGAAACAAATGATTACCACAATAATTTTAAAAATTTGAATTTTGTTATAAATGTTATATGAGTCTGAGTTCTAAATCCCTGTTTCCCCACATCATGCAATAAGTTTCTTTCTTTCGAAGGCAACCTAATGATACTAAACTAGTGTAATACTTAGAGAACATGTCTATATTCATCCATTCACAGCAGAGCCATATTTAACCATGTTTTGTTTGGAATAAATGCATGAGATCACAAACTGGAAGTCTAGGAGCAA
The DNA here is from genome assembly GCF_000313985.2 of Echinops telfairi. Lineage (NCBI taxonomy): Eukaryota > Metazoa > Chordata > Mammalia > Afrosoricida > Tenrecidae > Echinops > Echinops telfairi. The sequence goes on along the minus strand of NW_022103911.1, from coordinate 5,693,333 downwards.
TATATTTTTACACTCTTGTATGTAATATATAGTTCTTTTTCTTCAAAGCGAATAAAATATGAGCATTCAACCTTAAGGAAATAGTGATTGTAATACAAAATTTCAACATAAACAGATCTTTATACATTTGAACTAATTTAATATTTTAAATCTCCACACAGAAATGTACAGTAGCTAACAGGGCCTCACACAGTATATACTTACAGAAAATGCCAGCTAATATCATCGTTCTGGTTACTATTTTTAGGCAGTTGCGAAGTAGTGAATAGGTCCCTGAACAGAGAATATGTTTTTGACTTTACTACCAATTAAAAGCTGGTACTTCCAACCCACTTAGTGGTGTTCCAGAAGAAAAGTCTGGTTATTTGCTTTTGCAACGATTAAGTCCAAGAAAACTATGGAGTTTAGCTCTCTGTAAAACATAGGAAGACAAGTCTTGTCAAAACTTCAAATTGACTTGAAAACAATAGTTTTAGTATTCTTTGTATGATTGAATGCATCCAACATTGCTTTACCTTATCCTCACAATATGCCCACAGTCTTCTTTGGCAATTGTGGTCTGCTAACTGAAAGGTGAGTGGTCCAAACTTCCCAGTGCCACAACTGTCTGCTCCAGTAAAGACATGTTCTGGTCATGACTCACACACTACTTGGACTAAGATAAAAGTGGCGAAACTCAAGACTAAAGGCCTTACTGACAATTTCTATTTTTTTCAAGTACACATCTACATGCTCAGGATAAAAGGCATACCACCTAAATATAACCCCTTTGCGATGTTGACTCTTTCACAGATTGATTACCATACAAGACCACATAAGGAGTTATTCTTACTTCTTGATATATATTTGTTAAATGACATTAACATAAATATTAGTAATTTTCATGGTGTGTTTATATTGAAATATATTTCTCCTACCTATATATTTAACACTAATCAAACATTAGTTACAAAAACAGAGTAAATATTTTCCCTCACTGTGTACTTACAAAGTAAGTCAATTCTGACTTGTAACAATCCGAGAGAGTTTGGGTAATTTTAGCCCATTATGAGAGCAGGTAGTTTTATTTTTCTCTTGCTGGGAAGCAAGAGGCTTTGAATTGTTGACTTTGCAGTCAACAGATCAATACTTGTCCCACATCATCATCTGTGGCCCCATAAATGCTTGTATGCTATCTAGTTATTAGAAATGAGACCAACAACTATATATCTATCATCCAGCTTAAGAAATATAATATACCAGTGTGAACCTCAAAGATCACCTTTCTTTTACTTTCTGTAGTTTTTGTATTTTCTAACATTATTATTTTCAATTTATGGTTACTGAACTTTCTGAAAATGGATCATAATGTATAATATATATGTGCGTTGTCTTCCACCTGTCCCTAACATTTGAGATCCATTTTACTGATATTTATAATAATACATTATTTGCCTTCATTGCTGTAGAAAATTTTAGTATATGAACATAACAATGTATCTATCCATTGAGCACAACACACATAAAGCACGTGATATGAGCATATCACATGTTGTCAAACATTTTCTTTTTTTAAATTTAATAAATATTTTCTTATTCTTATTCTTTTTTTTTTTCATTTTCTTGTAAACACTTGTGATTATTGTTAATGGAAACAATGCACCATGGGTCTTCTCATACAAGCCTCTTAGTATCTAGATGGAAGCTTTTCTCTGAAGAGTAGAATTACAGAGCTGCCCAACATGCACATGTTGGACTTTAAATGCCAAATATTTTCCAGAGTAATTGTACCAATTTACATGCACAACAACAATGACGAAGAATTTCTTATACCGCATTCTTGCTAAAGTCAGTATTGACTCACTTATTTTTCTGCATAAAATCATCTCCTTGTGATTTTAAATTGAATTTCCTGATTACAAATGAGTATGGACGTATTTTCACATGTTTATGGGTCATTTGTTTACAAAATGCCACTTTATATCCATTGCTATTTTTACTTTGGTTTCTTTTTCTTTTTATTATTGCTTAAGATTTTTTATGTAATTTGAATACTAATTCTTGTTTACAGATGCTATAAAGAATTTCTTCCAGGATACAGCTGGCCTGTCCCCTCTTCTCATGGGATTTTAAGAAACAGAAATTCTTAATTTTAATTTATCTCTGGGTTGTGCAAAAGAGTGAATGGTGTTGAAAGCATCAAAAGAAGATGGAAAGGATATGTATTAGTCTGGGTACTTTGGAGAAACAAGTCCACAGTGACTCATGTATAAGAAAGTTTTATGTAAAAAAATGTGCATCACGAAAACATCCCAACCCAATGCTGCCCAAGCCCACAAGTCCAACATTAACCCATTAACCCAAAACCAGTCCATAAAGTCCTCCACCTCACAAAACAGAGGCAATGATGCCGACTGCAGGAGGAAAGCTGAGTCAGTGAACGGACAAGCATCTCAGTACTAGCAGGGGTCTCCACAAGGCTCCTCCAGCACCCAGGGCTGCATCGAGATAGGTCCATGTAGCTTCTGCTTGGGGATGTCTTGTAGGAAGTCAATCTTGCAAGCTGAAGCAGGGAACTGCTAAGGCAGCTGCACCCGGTGCAACCATCACAAAACAAGAGACCCGAGAACTAGAAAGGCGAGGCTCACCACCCATTTATTCCTCGGCCTTTCAATTAGCCCCACATGTGATTATCGGCCAGGCTGGCACAATTAACTAATTCAGGATACATAATCACTGTACCAAAAAGAACTAGTCATTTGTATTGTTTTAAAATGTATTTGGTCTGGCAAAATTAAATCATTTAATCTCAAGCTTGTTTTTACCACCCAAGTTATATTTTTCAACTACTGCTCCTTCTCTGTGTCCAGCATTTGCATTACAATTGCTAATAATTACTAAAGGTGGCATGTTTGATCAATTTCAAAATGAATATGATGGTACAGTTCTTCATGACTTGCATTAGTGTTGGTGCATAAATTTGAATAATAATTGTATCGATGGATTTCTCGTATGCAGATAGATATTACCTTATCACAGGCAACATTGTACTTCAAGAGAGACGTTGGAATGTCCCTTTTGATGATGAATATTATGCCATTCCTCTTGAATTTGTCTTTCCTGGCTTAGTAAAACATAGGATTTTCTAATTCAAAGTGGTCAGTACCAGTGTATTTCATCTCATCAGTGCACAGGAAACCAATCTTTATGCAGTCCATTTCATTTTAATAGCTTGCAATTTTCGTAGATTCATACTTTACTCATTGCAATTTCAAATTATTAATGGATATTTTCAGCTGTTCCTTCTCAGATTGAGTCCCACTCCATCAACAAGTAAAGGAGCTGAAGAATTTACTCCGTCCACACCATTATGGTAGAATCTGCTCTGAGAGGGTAGTTCGTTCTCCGTCAGATTTCAGGAGTCTTCCTCTCTGGGGGGGCCTCCTGTACTGCACTGTGCTCTACTGAGGTTCTCAGTATCTGACAGTGTTCTTAGTCTGGCAGCTCTGCTGGAACTAAACTTGCTCATTCTGGGTGACCTTGCTGGTTGTGGAATGTCAGCCAGCTAGTTGCAGCATCACAGCAATATACAGACCACCACAGTATAACAAACTCAACAATAAGGGGTGGTCCTGGATAATAAGCAGAAGGAATTTAATGGACACTTAATCCAAGTTGGGGCTCTGAAAATGCACTTTGTTCTTTTACTGTCATCCTTGTCCTACTGAAATCCTAGTGTTAAGAATTAAGCTCTAATACTTTACTAACCTGCCTTTCTCTCCCTCTTTTTTTAAAGCTAAATTTCTAATATTTTTAAAGCCAACAATATTGCATACTCTTGATATTCCACTTCGTCACTAATATCTCAATCATTTTCATTGTAGCTCTGTCCCTACTCTAACTGCCATGACCATAATAGCCACACACAAGAAACAACCCCCAAACAAAACAAAACCCATGTTGTTGGGGGTTTTTTTTTGGTTTTATTTTTGCTTGTTTTATTTGGGCATTCTTTCTTTCTGAAATGCTTCCCTTTTTTGACTGCCATGACTGAATGATTAATAGATTTTATCCTTAATAGGTTGGCATCAAGGAAATCTACTACACCAGACCTCTTCAGAATATTGAAAAACAGCAATGTTACTTTCTTTGAAGACTAAGGTACGCCTGACCCAAGCATTGGTATTTTCATTTGCTTCATGCATGTTGTGGTAGTTACGTAATCTGGTGTCAATTTTGGACTTGAGAGGATGAAGAGCGAAGGGGTGGAATCTAGTCTATCAATTGGATCATAGCCAATGAAGCCTCTGTGTGGGCATGGCCTTCTCCTAGGAATTCTGGGAGCTCCTGGATTTTTTCCCTTGGAGGCAGGAGAGACTCTCTCTTTATGCTCACTCCCTTGGAGACTCTCTGCTGATAAGACCCATGGTGCTACGCTGATAGACCCCCATGCCCTGGGAACTGGAGAAGCCACATGGAGACCCCTGCCAGCACTGAGATGCTTACAACGGCACTGGATTGGAGACTTTCTACCCACTGACCTGTGATGGTCCTGCATTCAGCGTCATTGCATGTGTTTTGTGAGTCTGAAGAGGACTTTATAGATTGGTATCAGACATATGGGCTAATATCGGACTT
>NW_022103911.1:5686229-5687934 GCF_000313985.2 Echinops telfairi | reverse complement strand
GTTGACTCCTGAAAGGACAAACTAGTCTGTCTTGGAAGAAGTGCAGCCTGAGTGCTCCTTAGAGGCAACGATAGTACGACTTTACCTTACAGAGTTTCGACATGTCTGGAGAGACCAGTCCCCGAAGAAGGACATTATATTTGGTCAAACAGCGGGCAGCAAACAAGAGGAAGGCCCTCAAGAAACCGTATTAACACAATGGCTGCAACATTTGGCTTGCACATAGGAATGATTGTGAGATTCCGACAACTGTGACACAGAGCCAGGCAGGGTTTCCTTCTGTTGTGTGTAAGGCTGCTACTGTTTGGAACAGAGTGGTTGGCACTTAACAACATCAACAACAATAATGTAACTTCTTCTGGTCTTCATTTGCCCTGAATCACAATCCAATTTTCTTGCATGCAGCCAAGGGAAGTTTTAAAAAGAAAAATATGATCATGCTCTTGTTGTTAGGTACTGTCAAGTCTTCCCCAACTCATAGTAACCCTACGTACAATAAACCTAGTCCCAAATACATCCTGGTCCTATGCCATCATTTGTAGTTTTGCTATGTCTATCATAGTGCTACTTCCTGCTTAGAACTGCTGATTGTGCCCCATTTCTCTCTATTTTAAAGGTGGAAAGCAACCAGCCCTCTCCCCACAATAAAAATAGCCGCATATGACCTGCCATCCTCTTCTCTCTCTAGGCCCCTTTTTCAGTTCTGAGTGTAGCGATTACTGTATTTAGAATGACATGTAAGAGATGACCTCTTGCCTACTTCCTATTATGTTGCTTCTTAACATTCTAAATTTCCTTGGTCATAAAACTGGTTGTACTCCACTGACCTTACAGGCTAACCTGTGTGAATCTTCAATTTAGTTAGTGACTCTACTCACTGCCAGCAAGTCAATTTGGACTTACGATGACCCAGTGTTGGGTTTCCTAGGCATTGTAGATCTTTCCAGGAGCAGGCTGATTTATATTTCTCCCAAGCAGAGGCTTGTGAATTTGAACCATTCCCCTTGTGGTTATAAGCTCAACGCTTACCCGACAATATCACCAGGGCATTTTGGCTATGGTCCCTAATATAGTTTTTCACCATACTAACAATACACTTGGCTATGTAGCTGTTAGCAAATGTCGAGTTGGCTGTACTCAGGGTGCTTTGATACACAATGGAGAAAAATACTGCCCACTCCTGTGCCATGTGCATGGTTGGATGCTGATCAAACTTTTGTGATTCATATGATTTTCCTTTGCTGATATTCAGAAGTAGATAATTTTAGCTTGGAAGCTCCACTAACACCTGTTGTGCATTCTCTCAACAAGCAAGCATTCAGTAACAGGTGTGTAGTGAAAGACGTCATGCTCAAAAACTCCTAATCTTTGACTGGTAGTTTCTTGGATGAAAGGTGATAATTCTACCCCTGAATCACAATATGCTCTGGACTACTTTTTAAAATGCCATTATGAGAAAATGTATTTGTGTTATTATATGTTATAGGAACTATAGATTCCTATAGGAACTATTAGGAAGTGCTATTAGGAAGTATTGGCCAATGTAGCACAAAATACCCTTGCTTAATCAGAGGGGGAAAATGACACTTGTAGGTCTGATTTTTAAAAAAAAGATTTATTATAAATCCAAAGATTAAGATTATCTGAATCACAATGAACACCTGACAGCCTTCTCTGTAACAGAAAATCTATGTTCATTTGTCCA
>NW_022103911.1:5669231-5684758 GCF_000313985.2 Echinops telfairi | reverse complement strand
TGGGGAGGAAAGGGGTACAGATGGCAATGAATGACGCATAACCACAAACACCTGCTCAAGGGGGAAGAACAACAGAAACCAGAGAGGAAAGGAGACAGCGGTCAGTGTGAGATATGAAAATAATAACAATCTATAATCTCTCAAGGGGCCACGAGGGTTGTGGGGGGATGAGGGAAAAAAGGAGGAGCTGATCCCAAGGGCTCAATATAAAGTAAATGTCTAGAAAAGAACGATGGAATCTATGTATGAATATGTTGGCTACAATTGATGTATGGATTGTAACAAGAGTTGTAAGAGCCCCCAATAAAATGATCTAAAAATTTTTATGATGAGTCATATTACTTCACAGTTGATAGTTTGAAACCCCTAACTGTAGTGAAGATATTAGAGAGAGATGTAAATTCTATATAGCAAAGTGGAAAAGCAAACACACTGCGGTTGAGTTGATTTTAACTGATAATGACCCTATCAGAAAGCGTGCAATAGAGGTCCCAGGCTGGAATCTTTACAGAGCCGTTGGAACATCTTTATTCCTTGAAGGGTTTAAACCGTGATTCTTAACCTTCCTAAGGCCCGACCATTTAACACACTACCTCAGGTTGTTGTGACTCCCCATCGATACTTCAAAACTGTAATTTTGGTACTGTTATGAATGAGGTACCCCTGTGAATGGGTCGTTCGACCCCCAAAGCGGTCGCGACCCACAAGTTGAGAAACACTGCTTTAAATCATTGACTGTTTGGTTAGTAGGCAAGTATTTTAATGACTGCTTTACCAGGGCCCCTTCAAATTCTATGTAGTCCTGTGTATTTACATACAATTTTATTTTTTTATAAAAGACAATTCAAGATGCACAGCAGAGTTTATGCAAGTGAGATGAAGATTGTGCCTACAATTTCTATTCTGCACTGGTGATTTTACCAGACACATCTTTGGATATCCAAACTGTGAGGTAAGGCCGTCAACTTTAAGTTTGAAAAGCAACTGCTTTAGAGTAATAGTTTCTTTGGAATAATGGTTTCAATATTTATTTTACATGAGCAAGATATGTCTGAGATAAATTTGGGCTACTTCCAAGGTAGCTCTAGGGACTTCTGTGGTATATCTGTAAGTGTTTACAAGGCAGAGGTTGCAAATTATTTTTAAACCAGGAAGACTTGGTAAGTGAATGCTTCCTCATTGAGAGGGCAATGGATTCCCCTGAGAAAAAATAAGCACACTTAGAGTAGTCTGACCACTTCCACAGAATGCTATGAAGTCCCTGCCTATGTGGTAAGTATAGCTATGGCAAAGTAACTTCTTTTTCCACGCTACGCATTTCTACCCATATGTATGTGCTATATTTACATACTTCAATTACTGTGTCACAAGCCCTCTCATCTAATTTTAGAGAAAATATGTCAATAAGAAATCTTATGCCAAGCTCATATTTTATGCTGTGACATATTTTTGAAAAAATCCAGCACATGATCTGTCTTACCATAACAAGAATTAAACTATCTCCCTCATTCATATTCTAATGCTTGGCTACCTAGTCAAACGTTTTTCTAGCCCTGTGATACCGATTGTGTTCCATGATATTCCACAATCAAAAATGGGCCCATTTCAAGAAAATGCTTCCTAAGTCTTCCTTAACAGGACTTCATTGGAAACGGAAAGCTGTGTGGACTTGGAAGTTTCAAGAGAGCGGAAAAAAAAATTATAACTGAAATGTTAGGGTGCAGAAAAATCACCAGGTAAGCTGGTGTAGATTCTGAGGACTTGTCTCTAGAAATCATGATTGCATAAATCTGAGGAGGTGTCCAGAGAGCTACATCTTTTATTCATCACCATGGGCAATTCTGAGGCAGGCGGTCCACAGACTTCGTTTTGAGAAAAACTGCTCTTAAAATTTACTTTTTATGTGTGTTTTATAGGTCTGTTGCAAATAGTTCATTGGATTAGAAATTGTATTTCACCTTTGGGTTACCTCCAAAGCGTTCTCTGGTGTATGAAAATTTTATTATTTAAATTGTGGACTCCATTCAGCCAGGGTCCTACAGACTCACACATTCAGCAGTAATACCATAGAAGCAACAATAAAGAGGCAGATGCTTGGCTCCTGCTGTTCATATGTTAGAAGTGAGCATATTCAGCAGCAAAATCCAGAAAGAGATTGGCTGAAACCAAATCAGTCAAGTCTGTTTCCAGAAATGTAATCTATCCCTAAGAAAGAAGAACAATAGTGTGCTAATCATTAAAAGCATTACATCAGTGAAGAATTTTAAGAAGATATTCTTGTTTCTGTCTTTGTTTTATATATATCCATTACTACTTAATCTCATAATTCTCTCCACTGACTGCTGAGACAACACTATAAAAATGAAGTAAAATGACATTTTCTCAGTTTCACGCTTAAATCATTAAGAAATTTACTGGTAATAACTGGACTTCTAATGGACAAACAGCTTGCAGATATATATTATTGTTTTGTGGTTCAAAAACAGACATTTTATACCCTAAAAGCTTATTGTCCTTCTTTGACTACTTAAGTAATTATTTTTTAAAATGCAGTTCATTAAGCTGCACTCTCTTTGTCCTTCCTTGCTTCTTTTTCATCTTCTTCCCTTTCTCTGTAGCAGCGTCCTCTGACTCCGCTTCCATTTTTTTCTTTTGTCCTATATGTGTCTAAGGATCAATTTTGTTAAATTCCTCAATGTCATGTGACAAAGAGGTTCTGGTTTTTTCATTTTAATTCTTGATTTGATTCATATAACTTTGAACAAATATTTTAATGTTTAATGAATAGTTCATCCATTTTTATCCAGAGCATTGTAAATATGCAGCACTAGGTATACCAGTGGAAGGGACATCAACATTTTGGCTTAATCAAAAGCAGTTATACTGCTATTGAGTGAATGCGCACTCTGAGTCATCTCATAAGACAGGGTAGAACTGCCCTGTGGGTTTCTGAGACTAAGTCTTCACGGGAGTTGAAAATCTTGTCTTTTCTTTCTTCTGTGGAGTTGCTGGTGGTTTAGAACTGCTGACCTTTCAGATTGCAGCACAACGCAATCATAGGTAAGTACAATTATTTCTATTTTAATAAGACATTATATAAATGTGAAGTAACTAATTCTGAAACTGAATTTTACAAGTTCATTTAGCTAACCACTTTTGATAGGGGGGATAGCGTGTAAAGTCTCTGAAATCCTGTGTAGAGTAGCGATGAGTTAGAATCCACCTGATGACAGTGGTTTCTTACATATACCAGACAAAAGGCCTGTTGATGCTTATGTTGAATTAACTGGGTTGGGCTCTGGCAAGCTTGATAATTATAACTTACATCTGATTCACCTTATACCCAAGTCTTTGTTAATTACAGTATCATAAAATCAAGTGCCTGGGTGGAAAATGCCTGAGTACTGGCTGGAAAGTTGTCTTTCCACTTCTGATAGGTCACATGTTTGAATACCCTGTGGGTCAGTTCTACTCTGCACACAAGAATTCACTCTGCATTACAATCTATTAGCTGACAATTAACAACAACAACAAATTATAGGTCGTTTTGCTTTTCTAGGAATTTAAAAATCTTGAGGAATATTTAATTGTATGTCATATTAATATAGTAATTTCTTATGGATAGGATAGGCATAGATTGAGAAACCTTAGCCAAACAATAACAACTCCTTGTTAATGAATCTCAGCATTTATATCTGAAACTCACAAGGCTGATATGTATCATCCTCAGAGCTTGCTTTGTGACTCCTACAGCCCTAGTGTAGAATTTCATAGCAGTCGAAGTACAGCTTTTTAGTTTGTATAGTAATTCATTGTCAAAGAGAGTTCAGGAGGAACATAACACTTCGATGAACCAAACTTGGCCTAGAGACAAACACCTGCACATTGTCAGTCACCTTGCTGAAGTTGAAGTGACTTATAGAAATTAACATCACCTCCAGCATGAGACAGAACAAATACTAGATCAGAAACCAGGACCTGGTAGGGGTACTGAGTGTTCAGCAGCAACTCACTTCATCTCTGAACTTCATTTCTCTGGTCTGTTCTCTTATCTTGAGATAATAAAATAGATGTTTTCTAATGATAACCATATTTAAAGTGGCATTGGAATGGTAAACTATACCATAATGTGTGGAGTTATTGCTCATAATTGTATAGCCTATTTTCAGCAAGTTTATATAAAGTAAATTCATGTTGTTAAGTAATGACATTCTCACAAATGAGAAATGAGAAATTTGACAAGTATAAAATGAACTGAAAATTGTGTATATTACATCAGTACAGAGATGCTTAATAGGTAACCATGCTTTTATATTAAAATATATTTATATATTTTATTTTTCTGGGATGAGTTAAAAATAAGAAGCCATAAAGGCTGGGCTATTCAGAAAAGAAAATTATAGGCACAGGAAGCATGAATTTTGACAAGGTATTATATATGACAGATTCTAAATTGATGGGACCACAGTATAATTTAAAACTTTTTTTTGCATTCATCAAACACTTGTAACAAAAAGCAAATAGTGTATAAGCTGGAATCTGGGATAATAAATTAAATAAATAAATGAATGAATGAATAAATAAATAAATAGATGAAAGCATAACATTTAGAACACTTTTCATTAGGAACATTTTGAAGAGAACCCAAAATGGGCAATATATTCTCCCTCTTCATCTCATAGCAAATGGTACACCATACAACCTACCTATGCCAATTTCAATGACCAGTGTCAAGGGATGGAAATGCTATCAAAGATTGAGAATACAGGGCCTTGACATTGACAGTATAATACATTGAACCCGGTGCTATAAAGATGGAGAAATTGTAAAAATCCTCAAGAACCCTGAATGGGTATTTAATAAAGTGAGATTTGTCTGATAGCTTTCAGGTTCTGTGGCTTGTGGTTATGCGTTCGGGCTGCTAATGGCAAGGTAAGCTGTTGGAAACCCCCAGCAGGCTTCAAGGGAGAAACAGGAGACTCTTGAGCCTGTAAACTGTTCCTCTTGGAAAGTCCCGGGGGCACTTCTACCTTGTCTCTTAGAATAAAAATGGACTCGAAAGCAGTGCGTTCGGTTTTGTGTGTGTATTTTTAGTGCATATGTTTGGTGTTTGTTTTGTTATTTTCTATTCACTGAACTTTTTTGGCTAGACTTATTGAAAACAAATGATTTCCTTTGTCTGTGACTGTTGACTGCCAGACCTTGAATACATTGGTACACTTTGATCTGATGACGAGGTGAGCAATTCAACCCCACAACTTGTAGTCAGGGAGAAAGATGAGGCAGGCTGTCTACTCCTGTCAAGATTTACAACCTCAGTAAACGTATGAAGGGTCACTGTTGGCCAGAATGACTCAAAGGCAATGGGTTAATTTTTGCTTTTACTTTGCATCACGTGTAAGGGCAATAGTTATTGAAGGGAGACAAATTAAGAGTTATCAGGGTTCTCATGTTAGTTGATACAATTCTACAGAGAGGATGCAAGTAACTAATTTTATCCACTTTAATTCCCAAAATATTTAGAGTGGTTTAAATATTTGTGTAAAATAGATAAAATAGTAATGTGATAAAATAACATGTTTGGTAAAGAGAGAAGAAAAACAAATGTACAGAAATGACGTAAAATGGAGAGGGAGGGGGCAAAGACAGAAAATGTCATTATCAAAAAGTTGCCCGGTTGCTTTCATTGGGTCCTAAATATGACAGTCCACCCTCTGTTAGTTAGTAATAGAAGTTTGTTTACTTAACCGAAAATGTCCCCAAGATCAAACAAGAAAGACCTTGCTCAGAAGATTAGTAATCTGCAAATGTAAGATAGCAGTTGATTCTTCACTTTTTCCAATACAAGGCAAAAATGGTCATAGAATTCCACTTACCAAAATACTTGATTCTTTTGTAATTCAGAAATCACCCAATAACCGAGGCAACGATGAGGCCATCGAGTGACAGAGAATTCCAAAGTAGAAACTTGGAATCATGTTCTCATATCTGTTCTCGTAATTTATCCCTACTGAGCACATATTTGTGGTCTCATTATAAACACAGATGCTGAAATGAGAAGAAATAAACAAAAAATAACATTCATAACTGGGTTGTACGTTGCCATCCATGGATACCTTCTAGCTTTTTGCTTGTTTGTTTTATGTGATACCAAGCTCAAGTATTCTGCACCTAAGCAGATTGTTTTTCTTCCCCTGCCTGATAGTCCACACATCGTTTATAAACATTTACAATGAATGACTGCTTGACATCTGTTTTGAATCAGACTTTCCCCTAATTTTTATGTATGCCTTCTTGTTCCATCATCTGCATTAAAATTCAAAAGCAGACATGTTCCATTCCACGCCGGATTTTATCTTTTGTACTGCTGAGCTATAAAATCGATCTTTACTGCCTTGTTTTGCAGGTCTCCTCTGTACGCATTTGCCTGCTTGGCATTTCTTCCTTTCACCTTTGACCTGAAATCAGGCATCATTTTTTGTTCTGCTTTTGGCATGTCAGTGGCTAAAGCATCTTGCTGTCAGAAAGCACTAATCAAGTTAGCAGTCTCAGAGAGATCTGCAGATTCTCACTTCTCAGATTTGTAGCACCTTTCCCTTGTTCTTTCAGTGCCTTTTCCTTATTTCTGTGGTGTGTTAAAAACCAGTCCGCCCTCCAGTTAAGCAACCTGACATTTTGAAAACATGTCTGCTTGTATGTGGTGTGTGTTTTCCTTTTCAAAAGGCTAAATTCAGCCCTCAGTGCCTGTTCAGTCTTACAGGATTGATAAAATTCTTACCCTGATTGGAAACATTATTTCCCAGCAAGGTAAACTGGCAGCTGGCTTTGTTGGAAACATCTGTGTGACATCATTTCTATCCTGGAATGCAGCTTTCCCCAATCTCTGCCTGCTTGCGGCTTGACTGAGGGATTCAGTTTGATTAAGACAGACATCAACCTGCTTTGAATTGCCAAATAGCGCTGCTTTGAATTCTTTAGTCTGCTCCTAAGAGCTCTGGTTTTTGCAGCACATCACGGAGGGATAAAAGATAGAATTTTCTATAATCAGGGAATATCCTGTTATTTGGATTAGTAGGTTTTGAGAAAATTGCCTAATTATTGAACTTGTGTTTTAGTACTCTATTAGAGCTAGTAAAGTATTACAGGTAGTTGAACAATAATTATCTTAGCATCTACTGTTTTTATCCATTATACATATAAGCATATTATCTGTATCTTGTGCTTCTAGAAGGAGGCCTACTGGCGCCGTGATTAAGCATTTAGTTGATATATGGTTGAATTCGACCGCTTACTGCTTACAATCTTGGGAGATCCTGTGGGGAAATTCTATTCTGTTGTTTATGGTTTCTTAACTGGAACTGACTCAACCACATGAGTTTTTACTTTTAGAGATGTTGGATGATATGTTTTTCTTTTCTTTGAGTTTGCCATTTAATAAGAAAGAACATAGTGATCAATTAAAAAAAAAGGCTGACTGTGTTAAGGATGACCTTTACAAAGACCTTGAAAGGAAATGAAGAGAAACTATTGACATATTTTCATGAAACAATCCTTACTTGTTATCATTTTATTTTCAAGTTCTGTGGTTCCAAAAATGTTTTGTGGAAGAAAATTATCAAATATTTTGCAATATCTTTGTTTTTCTCCTCCCCCCCAACATCTGAACATGCATTTGTGTTTATAAAACCCATGATTTATAACTCTTGGACTTAATACTATTTCAAGTGGTCAGGTGAATTCAAAATATTTTATTTTGTTTTCTTTATGTTTGTACCAAGCTACTGTATTTGCCTAGGGAGGCTTTTCTCATTGTTCTTGACTTGTTGGCAGTTACTGGCAGTGGCAATTGCTCTCTTGATGGAGTGGAACATTAAACCATAGTCCCTGAGGATGGGAAATAAATTATATTGGTATTTAATGCTAGTAAGGGGTAAAGCTATTAAACATTTAATCATATTCTCTTGGTGAGCATATCTATATATAAAACCAAATTATATTTGTCTATACTTATATAATTATATGTATATATACATTTTTATACTTCACGATGTATTTTAGGAAAAAATATTATTTGAATTTTTACCTAATTTTAATATGTAACTCTTCTTTTAATAGGTTTTTAAACATCTCTATATAGTCCTAGTCATCTTGCTGATCAACCCTAAATATCAGGAACAAAGGAAGTAGTGTAAAAATGAAACCTGTGAAGTATTTAGAAATGATCAATGAGTATTGAAGAGAGGCCAGCAAACTGTGGCCTCTGGACCAAACCTGGTCTATCAGCTATTTTTATCAATAAAGACTCATTTTAACACAGTCCTTTGCTTTCTTATCTCTCCTCTAGGGGTGGTTTTGCACTGGGAGCGTAGAGAGAGGGAGTTGCAACAGAAGGACTTGCGAAAGCTAACGTAGTTACTAGGCGTCAACGAAGTTCATGTGGAAGAAGCACACAAGCTTGTGTGATCCAAGTACCGAAAATAATAAAGTCCAAATTTGAAGGAGGGAACAAACGTTATCAGTGTTTAATTCTGAACATCTGGTTTGCAGAAGCTATACATGACAGTGGAAGCACACAATTCATTTACCAGAATCCCACGTGGACTAAACCCCTAGTGAACCCTTCTGATGGTAGTTCAGGGGTAGGAGTAGCCTTACTATCAGATAGAGAGCATTTTAAGTCAGTTATGCCAGATGTGGTTAGATTAACATGCAATACTTTATATTGTGATCTCCCTTATGAGACATTTTAGAGATGTTTCCATTTTTAATATTTTCTGATTCCTTTTGTGTTTTGTTTTGTCCTTGGTTTTGGTTTCTTGCATTTGTTTTGTGTGATTTTCTGTAATGAAATGTAGGGTAGGTAACCCTATAGAGACAGGAACTGGAATACTAAGTCCAGGGGCATGGAAGGGGACGGTGGGCAGAAATAGGGAACTAACAGTGAGTTAGAAGGAGATGCTCTGAGATTCATTGTGGTGATGATTTCACAATTTTTCTTAACATGAGAGAATCATTTGATATGTGAACTGTATGCCAACAGTACTTTATAAAGTGCGCCAATTCCTATTTTCTTATTTAGTGCCCTAGAGTCAGTTTTGACCCATAGCAACACTCTCCACAGCAGAATAAAGCGCGGTCCAGTCCCAAGCCATCCTCACCACTATTCCCATCACTGGTTCAGCCAGTGTGTCAATCATTCTTCTTCTTGAGGGCCTCCTACTTTTTCACTCTCCCTTTACTTTACTGAGCATGCTGTCCTTTTACAAGGACCAGTCTCTCCTGACAACATCTCCAAAATGCCCTAGACAAAGTCTTCCCATCTTTGCCTCTAAGGAGCACTCTGCCTGTATTTCACTCAAGAGAGATAAGTGTGTCCTTTTAGCAGTCTATTGTAGCTTCAATATTCTTCTGCAGAACCACAATTCAAATGCAGGGATTCTTCTTCTGTCTTCCTTATTCAATGTTCAACTTTCACATGCATATGAGACAATTGTACATACCATGACTTGGATCAGGAACATCTTAGTCTTCAAAGTAACATCATTGTTTTACAATAAACTAATGCAATGGTTCTTTTGAGCTACTGACTGCTGCTTCCCTGAAGATTGATTGTAGATTCAAGCAAAATGAAATCCCTAACAATTTCAAACTTTTCTCTATCATCTGTTATCTCTATTGACACCATCATGATGTCATCTTTTAGTCCAGTTGTGTGGGTATTTCTCTTCTTTACATTGAGTTGTAATCCATACTGAAGGCTGCAACCCTTGATCTTCATCAGCAAGTTCTTCAAATCCTCCTTACTTTCAGCAAGCAAGGTTTTGTCATCTGTCTATCACAGACTGTCTATCACAGACTGTTACTAAACTTCCTCAATCCTGATGTCACCTTTTCATTCATATAATCCAGCTTCTCTGCAGATTTGGGCAGCATAAAAACTGAGAATTGTGACGAGAGGCTGCAACCCTGACAAACACCTTTCCTGATTTTTATCCATGAAAATGTCCTTATCCATGAAAAGTTCCTCATGAGCACAATGAAGTGTTCTAGAATTCCCATTCTTCTCAAGGTTATCCATAGTTTATTATGATCCAAATAATCAGCTACCTTGGCATAATTAATAAAACACAAGTAAACATCTTTCAGGTATTCTCTGCCTTCAGCCAAGATACACCTGATATTAAGAGCGATGTCCTTTGTTCTGAATCTGGTAGCTCCCTGTCAATATACTGCTTCAATTGTTGTTGAATGATTTGAGCATTCTGTTGAGTCATCTTTTTTAGTATGGATACCAATACGGATCTTTTCCAGGCAGTTGTCCACATAACTATCTACCAAATTCCCTGGCATAGGTAAGTGAGTACTTCCAGTGCTTGGCCAGCTTGTTGAAACATTTCAATTGATATTCCATCAGCTCTTGAAGCCTTTGTTTTGGGGTAATGCTTCCAGTGGAGCTTGAACTTCTTCCTTCAGCACCATTGCTCATATGCTGTTTCTCGAAAGGATGGAATGTGGACTAGGTCTTTTTGGTACAATGACTTTTTGCATGTTTTCCATCATCTTTGGATGCTTCTTGCATCATTCCATATTTTGTCCAGAGAATCTTTCAAGATTGGCATTTGAGCCTTGAGTTTTTCTCTTTAGTTCTTTCAGGTTAAAATAGGTTGAGCATGTTCTTCTTTCTTTGTTTTCTAACTCTATTTTTTTACACATTTCATTTTACTTCACTTTGTTTTCTTGAGATGTCCTTTGGGTTTTTCTTAATTCAGCTCTTTGATTTCACTATTTCTTTCATGTTGTTTAGCTACTCTGATTTAAGGGCAAGTTTCAGTCTCTTCTGCCATCCACTTTGATGTTTCTTTCCTTTTATGTCTTTGTAATGACCTTCTAGAGATGTCACAAACGAGCATCGGGATGTCCTCCCACAGCTTACCAGGTCTTCTGTCATCAGTCTTTAGTGCTTCAAGTAAATTCTTGAAATATTCTTAAAATTCAGAGGTATAGGCTCAAAGTCATAGTTTGGCTCTCTTACACTTGTTTAAATTTTCTTAAGCTTTAATATTAATTTATGTATGAGCAATTGATTATCTGTTCTACATTCAGTCCTGGTCTATTTTTATAGCTGCTGATAGCAAATTCTCCAATGTCTTTTCCTGCTGATATAGTACATTTGATTATGTTACTGGGTATTCCAAAGGTATTTGCTATGAACAAATTATTGGTCTTGCAAAATTCCATCATGCAATTTCCGGCTTCATTTCTATAACCAGGGCCTTTTTGTTTCCAATATTTGCATTCCAATGGCCAATAATTATCAGTGCATCTTGTTTGAATGTTTGATCAATTTCACACCAAAGGTGTTGGTAGATTCTTTTAATTACACTAGCTGTTGTGGTTGGTGCATAAATTTGAATAATACTTTTATTGATTAGATTTCCTTGAAGTCAAATAGATATAATCCTATCACAGACAGCATTGTACTCCAAGATTGATTTTGCCATGTCCTTTGTGACTAGGCCTGAAAGCCATTCCTTTTGATTGTCACTCCAAGCATACTAAGTCATATGCTTTTCTTAATCAAAATGGTCAATACCAGTCCATTTCAGCTCACTAATACTTATTATATCAATCTTTATATGTTCACTTGCATTTTCACCACTTCCAATATTCCTAGATTCATACTTCACACATTCCAAATTCTGATCATTATCAGTTGTTTGCAGTTGTTTTTCCTTAATTTGAATTGTGCCCCATCTGCAAATGAACATCCTCAAGGGTTTTCTCCCAAAGATGTTACCCCACTTGTGTCACCATGGTTGATACCACTTTGAGAAAGCAGCCCTTCAGTTAGAAGCTCTTCACACCTGAAGGGCCCACTCTCTGGCACGATCTCTGACAGTGTTCTCCTTCTGTTCCTTTGGTCTTCAGTATTGAGCAACGTGTCAAAGCTTTGCATAAGGTTTTCAGTGGCTAGTTCTTCTGAAGGGCAGACGATACCATCTTCATCGAAAACTCTGCTTAAACCTATTTTCTTTGGGTGGCCCTGCTGCTCTTCGAAAGACCAGTGACATAGTTTCTAGGATTGCAGTGACACAGACGTCACTCCAGTATGTCACATTGACACATAAGATCTGGTCCCCGTATGAAAGATGGTTCAATGTAGTGCTCCATACAGCCTGTCCGTGCAATCGTGAAAGATTGGTTAATTTTTTTTTCTTACATTATATGAGTACTTAACTGTCTTGGGCAAATGGAACATAGGTAGTTTACAAAGTGACTGATTTCATCTAAATTAATTTATTTCACATGCTTTATAAGTTACTGTTGACAAGGTGATCAAGTCCTGATTCATTTAGATTTTCTTTGTACTCAGCACGTTATAACATAATAAAATAATAGCACTAGTATCTTTCTCAAAAATTATCAATTTCTTGTCATCCTTATTAATGTAATATTGGACAGGTCTAATGTAATTCCATCTGTATCAAGGAAATATAGGATGCCAACATCATGTTTACTTAACAAAACTGACAAATATTATCAAAAATGTCTTCATGTGACTGCCATGCAAAACCATGTGAAAAATAAAATTGCATTATTTCTTCATGTTTTTCTCTTATTTCACCTATATCATAAGGCAGAAGTATATGCAATTTATATGATATAGTTAAGACTAACCTGAAAACAAAGAGTGATAGCATGCTAGTAGGTTAGTCAACTAGTATTTTTTAATTGGTTGGGGGAACCAGTATAATGCTAATTAGATGAATTGTAATAATCCCCAGGGCAACCATATCCTTGATGCTGGTTTCCTTGTGCTATTTATAATAGTGTACTCCTGTCAGAATTATTGCCTTGTGATCACCTTCACCGGCAGACCCTAACTCCTATTTTAGAAAACTTAGCAACCCTGCAGGAATTCAAGATTTGTCCAACTATTTGCAATGCTTTAGTATATCTGTGTAAAGTCATTGATCCCATTTAACAAGTAGAGAATGAAATAAACTCTTCTGAGTAGTGAACAATTTTAAGGTCGACATATCTGTTGATTGTCACTTTTGTCATCAATTTTTCCCTAAGAAATATGATTTTAACTTTGCTGACTGATTTAAATTTATACCATGTATTACTTTTAAAATACTTTATACACATTAAAAATAAATCTTATTTTGCAGATATGTGAGGTTTCAAAATGCACTTTAGGTCTCAACTTTATTGATTTAATTGTGCTCCTGAATTATTTTAATTATGTTTCTTTTTTTTTCTGAATATAAATGTCAAATAATCATGAACACAGGAAACATTCAATTCTCATTTGTGGTATATCAAGCACACCAAATGAAATAAACCAGGGTATAGATACTTTTTTCACTGGTGCACACAGAATAATACATTCTCTAACTGATTTATGAGTTCTACTGCTAAGTAAAATCTGACGGTTTTACTGGACAAAATAAGGGAATTGGTTCTTTTGCCTCAGATCTTCAGGTAGTGAGGTAGGTGCACGATTGCATCACCAGGTGTTAACTCTAGAAGATGTGGATAAAAAGACTTGAAAAATACATATATTCTATGTCTTCTACATATAAAATTGCAACCATATCAAAAAAGAAAGCATGTGTGATACCATGAGCTCAACTTGAATTACTGAACATGCCCACCGCCTTTCTCTAGCATTTTAAGTAAGGTCATGAAATCTAAAGGCTGTTTTAAAAGTGTATGTATGTCAAACCGTTCTGATGATTAAATAGTATCAGAAAATAAGAAACAATCAGTAGCCTAGGAGAAAACGCTGTTCTATAACTTAGGACCTTGGATTAATACATGAGTAGATGAGTTTTAAAAATAAGTAGGCTGGCACTGATGTATTTTTTCCCCTAAGTGTCTGAATCATATTAATCTTGTTGTCTGGATATAATTAGTCTATTATGGCAAGACTGTGAGGTCATTAAGAAAATTAACATATTCCAGGTGCATTATTCTACTGGCGCAATGCCACGGTGGAAATGTGTGTATTCATCTGCAACCAAGAAAAATATAATTTAATTCAGATGTGCAAGATAAAACCCAGTTCAAAACTACTAGTGGCATTTCCCCCTATTTGTACCCAAAAACAAAAGCTGAGCTTTTAATAGTATGTTCCAGTAAATCTTAAATCTATTCTGCAGAGCTGGAGTTTTTATCTTCAATCAACGTAATACATGAACAACATAATACACTTTTAGCTTTTTTTTTGGTGAGGGAACAAAAGTTAGGATAATTAGTCTATACACAGTTATAAATATTTTTGTGAATTTATTTATTCATCAGCTTATAATATACATTTTTGAGTACTTACTGTGTGTCATGTTATGTATTTATGAGTAAGACATCTTCCAATTCCCTTTTGTACTTGCCTGCTCTGGAAAATAAAATAAAATAGATAAATATTTGTTTAAATAAGTCTTGTATTCCCAGTTATTTGATGGCTCTATTTTAGTTTAATGAGTAAATTGTTTATTTGAAACATTTTGAAACAGTTCTAAATATGCAAATTTGAAATGAGCAAATGCTTTTTTGTTTGTGTTTCTTCTAGAAATTAAATACTACACACATTAAAATGTGTGCCATACTTTAAAATTACATTGTTAATGAT
This sequence comes from Echinops telfairi, assembly GCF_000313985.2. Lineage (NCBI taxonomy): Eukaryota > Metazoa > Chordata > Mammalia > Afrosoricida > Tenrecidae > Echinops > Echinops telfairi. Next base: position 5,670,123 of record NW_022103911.1, on the reverse strand, counting down.
ATCCTCAAAAATATATTTTTTAATGTTTTTAATTTTTGAAATGTCACTATTGAATTGCATTTCTCAATGTAAGTATTTTATGAGGATTCTCTTATGACATATTTTCTTGTTTTTTAAATTAAAAAAGTAAATTGACATTTAAATAATAGTACACTGCTCCAGATTATATCAAAATAAGCCATGTTTTTATAGCATAAAATTTTTCCCAACAGTAGTATACATAGGAATGCCAAGTTTGAATATATTATACCCTCAGCATTAATATTATTATCTGTAGTTTTCTACAGCAAGCCTATTTTTAATTATTTTAAGTCACTTTTATCTGTTTAGTCTAATACTAGTGAATGGCAGTTGGAAAGAAAAAAGAAAAATATACATTTGGAATTCAACTTTTACTAGATTACATTGGGGGGATTTTTTTCCCTTATAAAAACACAGGCGCCTTTTAAATTAGTATCTTTGCATCACAAGGTGCTCATACGTCATATGAAAGCCTGAAAAATATGATTCAGAATTACAGCCTGGAATACTTCCTAACCCCTCTCATCTTAATATTCTTGATTAGTTCCATCAAATCCTGTTCTGTTTCTGCTTGATTTTCAGGGTAAAATAAATATTCTACTCAATATCAGCCAAACCTAGGTGTTCATAAATTCTCTCACTTTTTTCATAAAATATGGTAAATGAGAGTTAGTCCTCAAATAAAAAATTTGTTACAAAATAGTTTGGAAATTTGCTAATGGCACTATTTTACAATTCTAAATTACATTTTAACATTAGAAGTTCTGTACTCAGTTTCTTTTTAACCTTGAATTGACAGTCTATTAAAAACCTTAAAATTATATACATATATGTGTGTACACACACACACACACACACACACACACACACA
>NW_022103911.1:5666847-5668860 GCF_000313985.2 Echinops telfairi | reverse complement strand
CATGTATTGTGTAAGTATGTAGGAATAGGCATAAAGCAATCTAACACACTGACTTCTATCAAGTGACTTTCTACTTGACAGTCATTGAATTTGGTTCTGACTTGGAGTCATCTTGTACTGAGTGTGCCAGGCTTGGAAATCGTTACCAGGCCAAATAGCCTAAATTTTCTCCTTTGGGGTGTGGGTGGGGAGTGGAGTGCCAATGGGTTTGAACCATTTTCCTCTTGGGAAGCAGTCAAATGTTTACCAAACTACTCCACTGCGGCTCTGACAGTATAGGTATGAATATAAACAGAAATCTCACTACAATTGAGTCTCCAACGTAGGACCCTATGCGACAGAATGAAACCACTCCTGTAAAACTATACAGTTTTCTGAGAGCAGTCATCCTCCTCTTTCTCCTGCGGAGAGACTGGTGGGTTCAAATGGTCACAGCCTGACAAACCCTCCTGAGTTTCATGAGAAAATTCCATTATCTTTTACTTCCCTTATTCCATGAACATTTTAAGACCTTTTGTGTATTTGTTCATTGTTGTTGAATAGATTCTGACTCATGATGACTTCTTGTGTAAGGAAAAGTAGCTCAGTGGGGTTTTTAAGGCTGTGATAATTCAGGAGCACATTGCAAGGCATGTTTAATAATGTATTGCTAGGTTGTTTCAAACTGGAAGCTTTGGCTACTAATTGAGCATTGCCCTTAGTATGGCACTGTACTTTTCCTACAGTCTTCTTTTTTGCTGGATTATGAAACTAATTGCCAAGGTTACTTAGAACGCACAAACAATGTTCATGAGTATGGGGTTTATTATGAGGATAACTGCTTATAATCCAGGTGAGAAATGCTCAGGAGACAGCTGTTTGGTCAGGACATATTTATTTCAAATCTCTTTTAGCACTGCTAATATATGCTCCAAAAGTTGGAATGCAAAATTTGAAATCAAAGAGGAGGGGAAAACCATTGACAAATATGACCTTGGTGATAGAAATGAAGCTGGAGATCACATGATAGAATTTTGCAAGCTACTTCATTGCCAATACCTTTTTAAACAACATAAATTGCAACTACACATATGAAGTTCTCCAGATGGAATGTACTGAAATAAAATTGACTATATTTGTGGGAAGAGACCATGAGTAATCTCATCAGCAGCCAAAATGAGCCTCAGGATGGCTGTGAAACACACCATCAATTGCTCATCTGCAAGCTCAGGTGGAAATTGAAGAAAATGAAAACAAGTTTACAAGAGGCAAAATAAGACCTTCAGTATATCCTACCTGAATGTTGAGACCATGTCAAGAATAAATATGACTCACTGAACTCTAATGACAGAAGACCCGAGGAGCTACGGGATGAAATCAAGAATATCATATATGAAGAAAGCAAAAATTCATTAAAGACAGGAAAGATAGAGTATATCACAATGGATGTCAGAAGAGACTCTGAAACTTGCTATTGAATTTAAAGTAGCTAAAGAAATAATGACACAAAAGAGCTGAATAGAAAAATTCAAAAGGCAGCTCACGGTGACAAAATAGGCATTATCATGTAATGTACAAAGACCTGAATTAGAAAGTGATCCAGGTAGAGCCTACTTAGCATTTCTTGAGTAGAAAGAACTGAAGACAAAAATCCAAGCCTCAAGTTGCAATACTGAACTATTCTGTTGGCAAAATATTGAACAATAAAAGAAGCATCTAACAAAGACAGAAGGTATACACAGTCACTGTCCCCAAAAGAACTGGTCAACGTTCATCCATTTCAATGGGTAGCACATGATCAGGTACAGATGATAAAGAAGTCCAAGCCATACTGACGGTATTAGCAACAAGCAAGGCTCTAGGAACTGACATAACAGCAACTGGAATATTTCAACAATCTTCTTCTTGTTGTTCATAATTTTATTGGTAACTCTTACAGATATCATAATTTCCATAATCCAAACAGATCACCCATACTTGTACAATTGCTACTACACTCAGTTCTAAAACATTTATTTTCTTCCTGAATTCTTT
>NW_022103911.1:5652500-5665240 GCF_000313985.2 Echinops telfairi | reverse complement strand
GCCATGATCTTTTCAATCACCTCCGAAGCACAACTTTCAATCTCCTTCTACTGGCAATGACTAAGGAAGATCTGTGAATTATGGTGATGATGAATAAAATTGAAAATACTTCCAAAAGAACAAACAAATTGTTCTTAAAGGAGTAAGAGCCAGAAAGTTCCTTAGAAACTAGGCTTTTGAGACTTCAGTCATGTTATCAGGAGGAGCCAGGAAAGGGACATTGCGCATGGTAGAAGGTCAACAAAAAAGAGGTAGACCATCAAAGAGATAGATGGGCACAGTGGTTACAACAAGGGGCTCAAACATCACACCCTTTTAAGAATGGGGCAGCACCAGGGAGTGTTTCCTTCTGTTGCATACAGGGCCCCCTGGAGTCAGCACTCATTGAAAGGAACCGACCAAGAACAGCAACAATAAATGACCACTCTTCTCCAAGCCACAAGCCACCGGCTCTAAGTTCAGGCTCAGTAAGTCCGCAGACTCAGCTCCCGGAAGTAAGTGCCCAAAGGCACAGGACTTCACAGGCCATTCTCTTGCCTAAAAGCATTTTCTGTTTCTCTTCTGTGGGCTGGGAAGTACTCCGCGAGTCTCATGCTCTGTTTCTGGTTCAGCTGCTGACCTTCTGTCACTCTGGTGTCAAAGTCATCTCCCTGATCAAGGTGATTCCTTGCACAGGGATCTCTGAGTCCAGGATGCGCTCCGCTGCTGGAGCTTGCTGGTAGTGAAATCCCGCCTCCCTGTTTCTGAGATGGCTGATTTTATACCCAAGAGGATGTTAAACATGATTAACCTTGTTATTAATGCTCAACAACCAAATCCTGACCGTGTCTTGCCCCACTTTCTCTTACCTAGATTCAACAGGAAAGGGCTCTTCACTGGGAGTTACACAAAGTACGCCTGGAAGAGTCACGGTAAATGACAAAGGGTACTACAAGCACGAAGCTGTCATTACCATCCAGGGATTCGACATCCATAACTTCGAACCTTTGGTGCTTTGAAATGGAATTTCAAGGTTGTGACTTCTTGCGTAAATGCCTCTGCAACTATGAAGAGCTCCAAAAAGTTCATGGAAAAATGACACGAGAAGTTAATGGGAAGTTTCCATGAATATTTTGAAGACCCCTCATATTTACAAAATCTGAAGGATGCGAAAATTAAAGACACCTGTAGCATACCATAAAACATTGATATGATAGAGATGTAAGAAACTCAGGATGAAATGCAAGACATTTGAACAATAGGGATCTTAATTTTTCATGTTGTCCCAGATGTCCAGGTAAAGTTGAACCAAAGGAACTTGTGGCAAGTGGCATTTCCTGAGTGACATCAGCTTATGTGCTAAGTTGGTGATTTTTAAATTACTTATTTCTTAGCCTTTTGGCTTCAAAAACCAAAGCACAAGTAGAAATAAAAGAAAGCAATAAACAACTCTTGGTACCTATTCTCAGTACCTATGCAGTCTTACTCAGATATAGCTATGATATGGCTGTGCCACAAGAACTTAGAGAGACCAGAATTCTTTTTCTTTTGAATCCCATTCAAAAAGAAAATGAGAAATGGAAGGGAATTAATGTTTACTGAACACAGCTTATGAACACCCTGGTGGTGTAGTGGGTTGTGAGTCCCGCTGCTAAAGGCACGGTCAGCAGTTTGGAACCAACAGCCTTTCCATGGGGGAAGGAGCTTTCCTCTCCCGTAAAGAGTTAAAGTCTTGGACACTCACAGGGACAGTTCTATCCAGTCCGCCGCTCTGAGCAGGAATCAGCTCAGTGGCCTTGAGTTTGATTTTGGAGAGGAAATCAGGCCTGGGCCCGGTTGGGGGCTTCAATTGTTCAGTCAAGTTTCCCGACTGCCCTGGCTTGTGGGAAAAGACTACTATTTGGCTGAGATGCAGTTATGTAGATATGCATATTCTTGTGAAATTGATAATTGAGTCATTGGTAACATTTGTTTTAGTTTTCTGAAAGGTTAAGTAAATTCAAATAAAAAATGGTTTCACCATTTAGATAGGGAAAAACCCAAACCCCAAATAAGCACCTGCACACTGTTAGCACTCTTTATTTACTAAAGCAGATCCTGCTGGAAGATTTTATGCCCTATATATTTGTATCCGATTAAAATTTACTTTTATGTACTATAGATTTTATGATTGTACTCTTGTTATTTCAGTATTAAACATTTATTCAATAGGTTTAATTTTACACAGATGTTTTAGCTATAAATTTCTTTCTCTGTCATCTCAAACTTCTGTGATTTAAAAAATTATGTAAGATGCAGTCTTTGACTAATATGTTTTCATTTTAATACCTGGTTTACATATCTCAATTCTGAAGAAATTTTCTTCTTAAAAAGTTTTCAGTCAAGATCTGAAAGAAATCATAAAAATACCATGAATCATTCATAATGTGCTAAGAGGCATATCTTGTCTGGTCTTGCCTTCCCAGATAGATTAAGATCATGTCCTGTGGCTTTGAAAATGGTTCAAACAAATTGACACTAAGATTTCTTTCTTTGTACATCCACAGGTACCTTTGGGAATCAAAACCTTCCATATCAGAATGTCTGCGTAGTATGCAACGGTGGACTATTGAATCATTTCTAAAGTTACAGTAAAAGCACATCTCTAGAGAGATCTGGACCTTTCCATGCCAACATATATGAATACATATTTTATATCATTTCTCTGTTTTGCAATGACTTGTTCTTGCCATCAGGCTGACTAGGTCTTCCTTTGACCCCAGGTGTGCAGGGCAGAACTGCTCCGTAGGGTTGTCAAGGCCATGACCTTGCAGAAGCAGGTTGACACATCTATCTGCCAAAGCGGCTCCGGGTAGAGGTGAACTGCTCAACTTTCAGATCATAGCTGAGGCTCGAACTGTTTGCATCACTGGCAACCCCTTTTCTAAACTTTTGTTCTTGTTTTGTGTTGTGTCTTGTTGATTCCACTCATATTGACTCTGTATGACAGAGTATCATTGCCCACATATGCTTTCTAGTCCACAGTCATCAGGAGCGCAGATCACAGGGTCTTCTCTCCTTTGGAGCTATTGGTGTTATTGAACTGAAGGCATGTTCCTTAGCAGCCGAGTCCGTTGTCATTGTGCACCACGGTGCCTCTGACTACTCAACTCTTCAGGTTCTGTCCAAAGCAGACGGTTTTGTGGTTGGCATGATATTTCTCTTGCAAGAATGGGCAGGAGATAATGTTTCATAGAAGGCATTTATTAATGGTCATTTATTTTGTTTTTCACTTGAAATTTTAAATGTGTGTACAGATATCAGAGTAAGTACAGTTATGTTACAAAATCATAGAAATTTTATAAAAAATGTGAATCAATCACTTATCACCATATCCTCAATCAATATCTATATACTTCTGAAGGTGATGTTTCCATCTCTCTGTCTCACCCTTCCCTGAGTCATTCTCTAGTCTAAGATTTACACCATATCAAAACAGCAGTGTCAGAGGGACTCAAATTGTGTTCTTTTGAAATGTTCTCTGAATTTGGTGAATGAAAAGATGAATTAAGGAGCAAGATCTGGGCTGAAGGTTAGATAGGGTAAGGGTTACCAACAAAATTCTTATAGGACAGCCAGGCTACCTTTAAAAAATGAGCAGCTGTGTTGTAACGGGAAAAACAAAATTCTTTAGTTCAACTTTCTTTTGTCTCATCAACACAATTTTCCAATTTATCCAAACTTCTTAATTAAGCACCCATCATTGTCTTGTGTACTTTGAGAAAAATCTATGAATAACCCATTTGGAATTCTAAAAAGCAATCCCCATAGCTGGATTATTTTCTGAGCTGGATTATTTTCATTGAATTTAACTGTCCCAGAAGATCCCATGGAAAGTTTGATTTGATGTTTCCTTTGAAGGCTTCAGTTACCTACTCATTGCAGAGACTTGTCTAAACATCTTTTGTTTGGGGGTAAACATGTAAAAGCATGAACTGAAACACAAGCAACAATACACTTTTACTTATATGTATACAAAACATACAGATATGAATATATATTTGGATATATATGTTTATGTATTTGATTATATCCAGTGGTGTATGTTTAACTATGCTCTCTAAACACGCATATTGGAGTACTGACCCTATGCCTGTAGACGAAATCAAATTTAAGAATGAGGTTTTCTTTGTTGCATTAATGAATCCATATTGATGTAAGGTGTGCCCTAAACCTAATCCTTTCTAAGTGATACTAGGAGCAATAGAAAGACACAGAGCACATGGGGAAGTTAGATGCCATGTAATGATCCCAAGTGATTGAGGACTGCTAAAGTAAGGGTCTACCCTAGAGCTAAGGGAAAGAGAGATCCTTTCCTATAGCCAGCACCTGATCTCATGTTTCCTCTCTTCTACACTGCAGGAAAACGCATTTCTCTTCTGTAAAAACACCGAACTATGGTGTTTCTGTTGCAGCACCATGAAGAAATTAAGACAGCAAAATATGACTTCAAATGAACTATCTATCTGTGCATCATCATCATCATCATCTCTCTCTCTCCACATATATGTATGTATATATATATATAAATATATACACACAGACATACACAAATATGTATACATGAATGTATATAAAAAATGCTGAAAACGTGCCTGGAAAAGTGGCATTAAAAGACAATTATGTTTTTCATGAAATACTGGGTATGTGTGCGTACATACCCTAGTATATACCCTTAAGTAGGGCATTGGGCTCCTCCCCCAAGACCAACAGTGCTTTGAACACATCAGCTGTTTTGTAGGAGCGAGATGGTAGTTTAGAACTGCCAACCTTGTGATGAGGAGCCCAGTGCGTTTGCACAAAGTTGTGCATTATGTAACCCTCTAAGATTCTCCCTTTCTGGACTCCCAAGTAAATTTGTTTTCTTTCTCAGAATTTCCTGCGTCATATGGCTGGCAGATTTTGTCCACAATTGGAGAATAGCACACAACTGTGATTTAATCTCTTTAAAGCTTCCTTTAGAAGCAGTGTGACCTGATTTGTTAAATTAACATTCAAGTTTCCATTCTAATAATTTCTATCAATTTGTGATTACTTCTTAAGGACCTCTTAGTTTTCTTTTCCTTTTTTAAATCTGTGAAATGGGATTAATATAATTCATACATCCTAGATAAAGTGAGGGTTTTTCTTACTGCACACTTAATGTTGTAGAAAAATTCATTTGCATCTTCATTTTCTACAACTAGCAAAGGCTGGTCTCTAACTATTCCCCATGCTTTGATCTTGTTCATTGACAAACTGGTTTTCCAGGACTACATTGTTTTCTTTTTCTTTGTTTTTGTTCACACACTTAAATTTGCTTTATTTGGGATTATTTGGGTTCACTGCTAGTTTCATGACAGCTAAAGGACTGTGGTAATGACCTCCCCAGTCCACTGTGGCTGTAATAGCTTCCATTCTTTGCATCCTGAGTCCCTCTCAACAGTCATGCTGAAAGCAGCTTTATTAAGAGCAGGCAGATTTGATTTCTTGGAAAGATTCCTGGGAACATTGTCACATGAATTTTACCAAAGTCTGTATCTGATAAACAAGGCCTTTATTCACATTCAAGCAAGAAGATGAGTAATCTGGCCCAGCTGGAAAACAGGCTAGCAGCACACACAACAATAAGTCCTTCTAATGGTCAGCCCACCACAGTGGCTGATTAGTTTTCTATGATGAGTTGCGGCAAATGGTGTCACTAAATGCTTGTTAAGGGAATAGGATGTATATCAATCCAAATCCACTGGCATGAATGTTATTCCAACTCTTAGTGAACCAGTAGGACAGAGTAGAACTGGCCCAGAGCACGTCCAAGTCTGTGAACCTTTACTGAAGCAGCCAGCTACATCTTTCCCCAAGATACGGACTTTCCATTCTTGTGCCACCAGGGTTCCAATATGGGGTAAGACTGAAAATTGAACCTACGTTTTAGGGGTTACTAGAGAACTGTCTTCTTTTTCACAGCTGACACGAGGACAGAAATCTTAAAACTAAAGGGGGAAAAGATGGGGGGAAATAGTTGCCCATTCGAATAATGTAATAAGTGCCACGAATTTATCAGTAGAAATCGTTAACTAGTGTGTGTTCTGCTGTGTATTAGGCATGGTTTTCTAGAAGAACAAAGCCAGTACACTGATGAATACACACACACACACACACACACACACACATACAAACATACACCAGGACACTTATGAATATATATGTATTTATATATGAAAGGATAGGTTTATATAGTGATAAGGAAAATAACAGCCTATTAGTCCACACAGCAGTACAGGGGACTCAGCTCAATTCATTTTGTGGAACAGCTAATACACTGAAGGTCCTTCAACTCTCATGGCTGCTGATCCAAGGTCAAGGAAGCAGACCCAATCTGCCTTCAGGCATGACAGCAGGGTGGGGCAGCAGGAAGATGAGAAGCTAAGGGCTAGCACAGCGGTCCACACCGATTCTCAAGAAGCGTGGAGGAGCAGATCTCAAGGGAACCTCAAGCTTTACTGAAGCATGGAAACAGACACACACGAGCACAGGTTCCCTTGGCCCACACCAGCGCAAAGCATTGGCAAAGGACTTCCTTAGGCAGCAGAATGCTGGTCTGATCACCAGGGGGAAAGAGAAAGGGATCCAGCTTTAGAAAGTCATTTATCTCCTCACCCTCCAATCAAGCTGTGACCTGATGACACTCTGCCCACATGTACCTATGGAAGCCTAGTTGGCAAAATTAACCTATCACGTGCTGTATGTGTTTTCAAAGATAAAGTAACTTTTTAAAAATTATAGGCATTACTGTCTCATTATAATGAATAGATTAAATTCTAGGAGAAGTTGGAGCCTAGACAGATAACTACTTAGAAAAAAATCTAACTTTTTAATAGATGATAAATTCCACTACATAATAGCTCAATGATTTACTATATCTGAATGTCTTTTAAAATATTTTGAATAATTTTAGTTAATACTACCACTGTATATACATATACACATATGTATATCTCTATCTATCCAATTATTATACACTTATGTTATAACACTTGAATGTTACACTTGAATAATTAATTTTATACTTGAATACTTAATTCTTAGACTTGAATACTTAATTTTGGGGTTTCAATTTTAAGAATTGATGCTCATTAACTATCCTGCTATAAAACACAATGAAATAACAGCTTTAAGAGCATCCTGATATCAGTACATTTTAAATATATAGTGTATAGAAATGATTTACCTTAGTCTTTTGGTCAAATTAAATTTTTCTTTGATTATTGTATGAGTACATATGCTGTCTTCAATTGACTACAAAGTTGGGCTAGGAATGCTGAAATGGTTGCTGGTAATCCTAATACCAAAACTCACTGCCGCCAAGTCAATTCTGTCTCATGGTGAACCATCCATAGGGTTTCACAGGCTATAAATTATGTATGAGAGCAGATAGCTTTATCTTTCTCCCAAGGAGAGGTGGGTTTGAACTGTTGACCTGGCGGTTACAGTCAACACTTACTCTACAACACCAGGGCTCCTTGTAAGCCTAATAAACCCCCTGGAAAGGTTACAGCTAAATCAAAGCAGTTCTAGTCTGTAGTACAAGCCGTTTTCATGAACAGGAATTAACAAAGCCAATCTACTTTTCAAACATCTTTAGATGTATCAGATATCTTTAGATTGATCTTATTTCATAATTAAAAATAGAGTTAAAATCCAATTCAAAACCATGAAATAAAAATCAGACAAATCAGAGGTATATTGTTGTAGTGGGAATGATTTACTATCAGACAAATAGCAATATTTTAAAATAAAAAGATGATACTTCTTTTGAATTTGTATGAAAAATAAATGTTTTAGAATATTTAAGAAAGTTATGATAAAGGAGAATATTGAGGGTCATACATTATTGTTGTTATTTTATATATTAATAATGCATGTGTCATTCACACAATCACCCCCCCCCCCTTTATCAGGAAACCCTTGGGTATTATTTTCACAAGTACACTATATCAATCTTTTTTTCACACACTGCTGACTTCTATTTCTTTTCTTTTCCTTGTCTAACAAGATATTTTAGACAAGGAGTTTATTTTACATCTTTGTCTTGGTGCCTGTTGATGCGGAGGTTTGGTGCCCAGCAGCAGATCCTCAACCAGCCTGCTCTCAAATTTCCAAAGCACCTCTTCTCTCAGCAGGGTTCCATCTCTGCTCAGAAAACTGCTTTGTTAATTGCCAGTAAGTTTGGTTTCTGGTTCAATATTCTGCACCAACACCACAATTCAAAGGCATCAATTCATACTTGTTTTCTCTTGTCCAGTTTTTGCACGATTATGAAGTGGTTGAAAATACCATGATTTGGATCAGTGCACTCTAATCTTCAAAGTGACAATTTTGCCTTTTAACATCTTATGGTTATTCTTCCATATGGGAGATAAGAATTCTGCCATTGAACCAACAATGCTTCCATAACACTACCCACCACCAGAAGATGAATTATATGAAAAAGAATGTGCCATCTGAATTGGAGAAAGGTGTATTAGCATCCTGCATTGTTCTGATTAGACAAGCTTCCATGCTGAAAGTGAGGAGGACTTGAAGCACTTGTTGATGAAGATGCAGGATTGCAGCCTTGGCATGGATTACAACTCCTTGTAAAGAAAAAGAAATCCTCACCACTGACCTGTAAGTAACATCATGAAAAATGGAGAAAAGATTGAAGTTGTCAAGGATTTCATCTTGCTTGGATCCACAAGTGTTGAAAAGCCCAAGCCAACCCTCTATGTCACCAAGACTCTTCTTCCCCAACACTAGTGAGGTTAAAATGTAGGCGAGAACCAGATATTGTTTAGATCATTGGCCATTTCCCCAGGCTGGTGATCTTAGGAATCTGTCCCATAGACTTTCGGCCATAGAGAGTGTAGTGGAGTGAGGGTCCATGCTATTGTGAATTTGTACAGAGGCCACACAATGGCTGCTATAACAGACTGGTTCCTGACAGGCATAGGACTCTTCTGATGTGTACACCTGACTTGAGGACCAAGGAAACTTTCATGACTACCGTATATATGCGAGTATAAGCCCACCTGAATATCAGCCAAGCCACCTAATTTTACCACAAAAACTGCATTAAAAATGTGCTGAAAAACTCTGCTTATACACGAGTGTATATGATACATGGCATGTTAAAAAGGTTTCTCCTCAACATTACATCTTTCATTCACTTGGGGTCAGTCTTTTATTAGATCCAATACTCCTCTAGACTCACCGGGCTGCCTCTCAATTTCCTCATATAGGAATTTTTTTCTTCATAAAACTTTTCATATTTTATAAATCTATTTTGGATCTGCTTCTAGGAAACCTAGACTAATCTTGTCCTTTATTTCAATAAAATCGCAGATTAGCGTTGTCTCATAAAGGTCTAACACAAATAGGATTTTTGAGTACTTTTAATTTATGTGACCTTTAAAGTAATTATTTCAGGTGGGAGTTTGAAGCCTTTTCTCATTCTCTGAAGGAATCTAATTACATCCTTGAAATGGCAAATATCACTCATGATTACATGCTTTGGCTCAGAATCACAGATTCTATCTTTGTGGCTTTTCTAAAAGTATAGGGCTACGTCTTCTTTAATTAACTATTAAAGCCATTATCAAATTTTATTGTGTATAATTGAGCTTACATAGTTTTAAGTTACATTGAGGGTATTCTAGGGTCTTAGGAAAACTTTTCTGAAATTGAAGATTGGCCTGTTAGATTTCATTAATCTTCTCGAAAGGATGCCAGGCTAACACTCTCTCTAATAGATGCTTGGTGGAGGTGGGGGTGCCAGTGTAGATGGAATTAGAAACAAATGTTGATATTTTGACACCTTCTTTCCCCTTAATTAAATGAAGAACACATCTTTTGTATGATGTACCTACAATTCTCAGAGGAATTTTGAACAATTTAAAAAAATCCCCTGTTCCTAATCAGTTTCTATACTGCTAGTAAAGTAACTTGAATTTTCTTTTCTCTTCAGAATGTATTGAAACACTGTGGTCCTTCAAATGGTTTTAATGGCATATAATGTTAGAAAAACCCTTACTATCATTAGGTGAAAGAAAGAAAACCATGAAGTAGAAAGAACTGTTGAAAGCAGTTTTAGTTTTGTAGGTTCCCTAATGGTAGAGTCAGGCAAGAATTAGATCATTAACCAAAAGTCAGTGGTTCAAATCCAGTATCCTCTCTTGTGATTAAGATGAGCCTATCTGCTCCAGTCAAGGTTTACTGCCATGGAAACCCTTTACATGGGGTCACCATGAGTAGAAATTGACTTGGTGCCATTGAGACAATCAATTTCTGAATCTTAACTATATCAATACTGATTATTAGCAAATAGGAAACAGTAAAATGAGAACTATATCTTATGATTTGGAAGAGAGATGAGCCTTATTCTTCAAATTAGTTGCTAGCTTCCCTAAATTATGATATATGGTGAAAAGGAGTATGAGCATGTTTAAGGCCATCCATTCAAGAATGCAAGTATGACCTTATGCTGGTGAAAATCTAGTGTATGAAATATTCTTCATATTAATAGATTATTGATTACTATGAGCTGACTACTGACTAACATGTAAATTATGCACTTGAAAGATAAAAGTCTTCATAATAAAATTATGTAATTCCTATTTCTCCTCACGTTTCTTTATGTTTGGATTACCATTACTAATGCAATGCCAGTGTAGAGTGGGCACCTCAGAAAGAATCTGCTTAAAATTGGACCTTGTGAGTGCTACTTTGTAGACTTGGCTATTTTTCACCAAGCTGTAATATGAAATTTGTATGGCAGGTTCAACTTCCTTAGGGAAAAGTTATCTTAGTTCCTTGACTTGAAATCTCTTTCATTATCTTTCCCTTTATGATACTTCATAACTTATCTCTATAGTCATACTTTAGTCCTTCTTTACTACCAAAGAGCATATACAACTTCTAAAACATAGATGCCAAATTTCCTACTTTATAATTTACTAGCATTCCAGCTCACTTTTAGAATTCTCACTCCACAAACACATATATCTGAGAAACTTATGTACCTCGCTATTGGCATGCATACAGCCCATAACTAAAATTACTTCACTTCATGCACATATATTTCTATATCACATCATTTATCATTTACTGATCCTGGTGAAACGTATTCCTCTGCTCAATATCTGCAACCAACGGATGGACATATTGAAAACAACAACAACTCAGACAACCAAATGACAAAAAGGAAACCGTATATTGGTAACACTTCCCACAAATATGAGTCTTTCATTCAGCTCTGTCCTGTGGTCATATAATATTTCTTTTATTTATTATTATTATTTTTTAAAATCCTTTTATTAGGGGCTCATATAACTCTTATCACATTCCATACATACTGTTTTCCTCTTATAATTCAAGACAGCTATTTCATGTGTTTCCTTTCTTCTGCTGCTTTTAATACTCATTTATTACTATCCATTATTAGCTGATAAAACAATCATAAGAGCAAAACCTCACCTTAAATAATCATCCTCTAGTTTCCCGCATGCTTGCATTTGTGCTCAGATTCTCATCTCCCATTGCAATGAGCAAACTAATTGCCCCCAAAGCCAAAACTAGATCTAGGGTAGGCTGCTTCCAGCTTGCTCTAGGATTTACTCTTGAATCATCTTTTCACTGCCTATAGTATAAATTGTACATTATTAATCACCTCCCCCGCCTCCAAGGCTTCTAAAATTGACGATGAGGAGAGGGCAGCATTCCTGGTCGTGTTAAGTCAATTGAAATGTATCCAAGAGGAATCACGGAGAGGTGAATGAAGGGTAACATGATTGTGGGGCAGGAGGAAAGAAAAAAGTAAAAGAGGAAAGAAGAAGAAAGTAATAATTATAGAGGTATAAATACACACATATATGTAAATGTCAAGTATAAATATAGGTGTATTTCTCTCTATCTCTCTCTCTGTGTATTTAGGTCTTTCCTTAAAACTTACCTCAGTACAAGAATTCCTTTTTCTAATAATGTGGCACAGTATGATACGCAATTTCTCAACACAATTGCTGAAGACAAAACGGGTGCATAACCAAAGGTGGTGAAGAAAATTGATGATGCCTGGCTATTAAATGATACAGTGTCTGGGATCTTAAAGGGCTGAAGTTAAACAAGCGGCCATCTAGCAGGGAAGCAATAACGTCCACATGGAAGAAGCACACTAGTCTGTGTGATCATGAATTTTCAATGGGAATAGGTATCAGAAATGCAAAGACAAGGAATCAAAATGACATGAAGGAGCACAGACAAAGTGGAGACCCAAAACCCACCTATAAGACAATTGGACAGTCCCTCACAGAAGGGCCACATTGAAGGGATGATATATCCAGGGTACAGTATAGCACTGATAACACACATAACTAACCTCTACTTCTTTAATATTTCCTCCACCTACTATTATGCTCTTAGTTTTACCTCATTAATCTCGTGAGACCTGTGTATGTTCATTTGTATAATTAAGATCATTCGATGCATGGAATTCAAGATAGATAAGCCCTTCAGAAATAGTAATGGGATTGCGGGTGAATAAGCAAATGTGGTGAAGAAAGCTGATGGTGCCCGGCTATCAAAAGATATAGTGTCTGGGGTCTTAAAAGCTTGAAGGTAAACAAGCAGCCATCTAGCTCAGAAGCAACAAAGCCCACATGGAACAACATATCAACCTGTGTGATCATGGGGTGTCGAACAGATCACTG
>NW_022103911.1:5649290-5652113 GCF_000313985.2 Echinops telfairi | reverse complement strand
TGATTCCCTGAGGGTAAAGGAAGAGAGGGAGGGACAAGGGGGAAGTGGGAATCAATAGCATTAACGATTGTATAGCCCCAGTTGAGGAGAATGAACAACAGAATTGTAGGTGAGTGAATACATTGGCTGGTATAAGATATGCAAAAATAAATAAGTAATAATCATAACATATAATATAATAAAAAGGTTTCCTGGGGGCAAGGTAGGGGAGGGAGATGATAAAGTGGAGCTAATACCAAAGAGCTCAAGAAAGAAAATATTTTGAAACTGATGGTGACAGCAACTGTACAATCCTGATGCTTTCTTGGATACTTTTGCTCTTTTGACTCTGACATGCTAAACTATTCTCTACTCCATTATCATGTCAAAGCCATGATTATTTAGATTGTTATTTTGTTTGTTTTTTTATCACTCTCTTGAAATGTGATACTTTAGTTCAACCAACTTTCTTAAAACATCTCCTTTGGAGTTGGGAATACCACTTCTTGTCATTTTCCCTTATCTCTTTGTTATGTCTCAGAAATACCTTCTTCATGCATCCTGTAGACCAAGGGCGAAATGTAATGGGACTTGTCCATCTGGGCTGCACTAGATCTTTTCTAACAGTAAAACATTGCTGTTCAATGTAAGATTGAATTGCATAAAGACAGGAGCAAATGGAAGTGCGGTATTGAGTTATTTTAATATTGGAGAGGTTCTCCCTGATTTATTTTTACTGGGTTGGCTTGGACTAGTTAAGGCAGAGATACTGTAAGATATGATAAGCTCTAGAAATCACTCGAAGTCTTGGGTAACCTCCTTTTCTAGAATGGTTTGTGTATATTTTCCGGCAATCCATGCTAGACACTATATGGTTCAGGAGATGTACCTTAGAGTTTCTATGATCTTTTCATTCCTTTATATTAATACTTCCTGTGACAAGCAAATCCTCTTGAATTCTTTAGCCATTAAAAGTTATCACCACATGTGAAGATAGCAGAGGGACTTTGGGCCTCTACTCAAGGCCTCTCTTAACACAAGGACACTTTGTTCTCATAACCTGGCACTTTTTGATACTCACCTTCTCAACACGATTGCTGAAGACAAAATGGGTGCATGAGCAAATATGGTGAAGAGAGTGGATTGTGCCCAGCTATCAAAAGTTATAGCATCGGGCCTTAAAGGCTTGAAGTCAAACAAGTGGCACCGACACAACACAAATCATTCCTCTAGTTCCTAAATACTCCCCGCCCCCCTAAACCCCACTACCATGACCCAGTTTTAACAGACAAATCTGGTTAGACCGGAAAACACACATTGGTACAGAAAAGAGCTTTCGACAAATGGAATTCAGAAAAGACAAACCCGACAGGAACAGTAATGGGAGTAGCAACATCAGGAGAATAGAGGGTCAGGGAGGGGGAAGGGTGAGAAAGGGGGAACCCATCACAAGATTGGATATATCCCCAACCCCCGACAAGGGGACAAATAACAGAAATGTGGGTGAAGGGAGACAATGGACAGTGTAAGATACAAAATAGCAATATATAATTGGTCAAGGATACATGAGGGTGGGGAGGTGGGGTAGAGAGGGTCAAAAAGTGGAGTTTATATCAAGGGCTCAAGTAGAAAATATTTTGGATATGATGATGGCAACAGATGTTCAAATATGCTTATACAATTGATGTATGGAATGTTGTAATAGCTATAAGAGCCCCAAATAAAACCGCTTAAAAAAGTTATCACCAATCCAACATTTTTCCAGGTCTAGCTATTTCAACCTAGAATGTTTTGAGCTGGATTACAGTTAAACATATTAAGCCAACTCAGTAATAGACCTAAATTTTAACATGTTCCTTTAGGTTTCAGAAGGAGATTTAACAACAAAAAATCCATGATGTGTGAATTTCTTTCATTGTGGTTAGAAAAGTCAAAACTCTTTAAAACTTCTTTTTATTATGGGTCTTTTGACCCTAAAATTGATACTTTTTCCACGTTTTTCTATAACCAAGGTGATTACAGCACTTCATTATTATATGAAAAATAAATTTGACTTTAGGTACAAATAGTCCTTTAAACAGTTCATTCTGATTCAGCGCCCTCCTCAGAATTTGTTTCCACCTCAGATATACTGAATCACAATCTGTGGTTTAACAAGATCCCCAGGTGTAAGAATCACCTGAAGAATATATTGAGTTACCTAGGAGACAATCAAACCAACCCCTGTACATTTGCTATGAGTCATCTAAGTAATGTGTCAACTAAGTTCACATGGAAGAAGCACACCAGCCTGTGCTATCCGAGGATTGTAAATACCATAAGACAAATCTAAATGAGGGAATAGTATCAGAACGTAAATAGTGAACCCCTGATTTGCCAAAGGCTCTGTATGACAGTAGAAGCCCAAATTCTATTTGCATGGTTCACATATCAATTAAGCCTTAGGTGAATGCCCACAGATCAGTTGAGGGAGCTGAATAGCCCTGTTAAGAGACAGTATTATAAAGTTGATTATGGAAGATGTAGTTAGGTCAATGTAAAATCTTATCATTTGATCTCCCTTTTGACCTATTTTAAAGTTGTTTAGTTCTAAAGATGGGGGGTGGTGGGAGAGGGAGGGAAGTTCACATCGATTAAACCCTTGGTGAATCCCCTCTGATCATGGGCCAGGGATGTGAATAGCCTAGCTCTCATCCAAAATGCATTGGAAAGTGCATTGCTGCAGATGCAGTTATGTTAAAATGTAGCACCCTACCGTTTGATTTCCCTTATAACCCATTTAAAATTGTTGTAGTTTTCAATATTGTCTGCTTTATCATTGAGGTTTTTATCTGTTTTTTTTTT
>NW_022103911.1:5646397-5649190 GCF_000313985.2 Echinops telfairi | reverse complement strand
CAACACGATTGCTGAAGACAAAATGGGTGCATGAGCAAATATGGTGAAGAGAGTGGATTGTGCCCAGCTATCAAAAGTTATAGCATCGGGCCTTAAAGGCTTGAAGTCAAACAAGTGGCACCGACACAACACAAATCATTCCTCTAGTTCCTAAATACTCCCCGCCCCCCTAAACCCCACTACCATGACCCAGTTTTAACAGACAAATCTGGTTAGACCGGAAAACACACATTGGTACAGAAAAGAGCTTTCGACAAATGGAATTCAGAAAAGACAAACCCGACAGGAACAGTAATGGGAGTAGCAACATCAGGAGAATAGAGGGTCAGGGAGGGGGAAGGGTGAGAAAGGGGGAACCCATCACAAGATTGGATATATCCCCAACCCCCGACAAGGGGACAAATAACAGAAATGTGGGTGAAGGGAGACAATGGACAGTGTAAGATACAAAATAGCAATATATAATTGGTCAAGGATACATGAGGGTGGGGAGGTGGGGTAGAGAGGGTCAAAAAGTGGAGTTTATATCAAGGGCTCAAGTAGAAAATATTTTGGATATGATGATGGCAACAGATGTTCAAATATGCTTATACAATTGATGTATGGAATGTTGTAATAGCTATAAGAGCCCCAAATAAAACCGCTTAAAAAAGTTATCACCAATCCAACATTTTTCCAGGTCTAGCTATTTCAACCTAGAATGTTTTGAGCTGGATTACAGTTAAACATATTAAGCCAACTCAGTAATAGACCTAAATTTTAACATGTTCCTTTAGGTTTCAGAAGGAGATTTAACAACAAAAAATCCATGATGTGTGAATTTCTTTCATTGTGGTTAGAAAAGTCAAAACTCTTTAAAACTTCTTTTTATTATGGGTCTTTTGACCCTAAAATTGATACTTTTTCCACGTTTTTCTATAACCAAGGTGATTACAGCACTTCATTATTATATGAAAAATAAATTTGACTTTAGGTACAAATAGTCCTTTAAACAGTTCATTCTGATTCAGCGCCCTCCTCAGAATTTGTTTCCACCTCAGATATACTGAATCACAATCTGTGGTTTAACAAGATCCCCAGGTGTAAGAATCACCTGAAGAATATATTGAGTTACCTAGGAGACAATCAAACCAACCCCTGTACATTTGCTATGAGTCATCTAAGTAATGTGTCAACTAAGTTCACATGGAAGAAGCACACCAGCCTGTGCTATCCGAGGATTGTAAATACCATAAGACAAATCTAAATGAGGGAATAGTATCAGAACGTAAATAGTGAACCCCTGATTTGCCAAAGGCTCTGTATGACAGTAGAAGCCCAAATTCTATTTGCATGGTTCACATATCAATTAAGCCTTAGGTGAATGCCCACAGATCAGTTGAGGGAGCTGAATAGCCCTGTTAAGAGACAGTATTATAAAGTTGATTATGGAAGATGTAGTTAGGTCAATGTAAAATCTTATCATTTGATCTCCCTTTTGACCTATTTTAAAGTTGTTTAGTTCTAAAGATGGGGGGTGGTGGGAGAGGGAGGG
The DNA here is from genome assembly GCF_000313985.2 of Echinops telfairi. Lineage (NCBI taxonomy): Eukaryota > Metazoa > Chordata > Mammalia > Afrosoricida > Tenrecidae > Echinops > Echinops telfairi. The sequence goes on along the minus strand of NW_022103911.1, from coordinate 5,647,656 downwards.
AAGTTCACATCGATTAAACCCTTGGTGAATCCCCTCTGATCATGGGCCAGGGATGTGAATAGCCTAGCTCTCATCCAAAATGCATTGGAAAGTGCATTGCTGCAGATGCAGTTATGTTAAAATGTAGCACCCTACCGTTTGATTTCCCTTATAACCCATTTAAAATTGTTGTAGTTTTCAATATTGTCTGCTTTATCATTGAGGTTTTTATCTGTTTTTTTTTTTGTTATTGTTATTTTTTTCTGGCTTTCTGTATTTAAATACAGGATAGGTAAATCTATAGAGACAATAGTTCCTTGGAGATCTGGTGGGGGAGGGAGGTTTGTGGGAATTGGGGAGATAACAATAATGAGTACAAGAATTTAAAAAAAGTTGTTAAACTGATCATGGTGACGATTGTACTACTCTTTGATGTGGTTTGTATGACATTGGTTTACATGATACTGAATTGTACAATATGTGAATTCTACACCAATAAAACCAGTTAAACAATCACCTAGGAATCTAAAAGAATCACCAAGAGATTTTGCTAAAATGTAGCTTCTGTTTCAATATCCCAAGAGATTCTTTGTAGTTGAAGTGCAAATTTTTGCAGTGGATTTAACTGAAATGAACTGGTGGTTCTAAGCCCTGATTGTAAAAGGATCTCCACATTAGGAGCAACTATCTTGGCCATTAAGCACTCAATATAAGTATAATGGATTCTCCTTTAATATAATAGTGGTAAAATATTGTTTCTCAAACAGGAAGATAATCAATCGCATTTTAAGGGTGAAATATCATCCCAGGAAAGAAAGTCTGGAAGTTCATTTAAAAGACTGCCAATTAGAGCGTGAGCTGTCAACAATTACATAAAAAAAAAAAATAGGAACCTTCTTATCTCTGGAAATCCAGAGGCAGTAAAGTTTCCATTTATTTCATAAAGCAAACTAATTCTTGGGTCATCAATCTCCAATTCAGGAAGAACTCATATTTGTTCTTTAACATTATATATGTTTCTCTTACTTTGAAAAGATTGATAAAACCTTGACTCCAAACAAATTCATCATAATCAATTTTATTTGTTTCACATGCAGCGTTTAAATCATTTAAAAGGGTTTGAGTCTGTCCTTATACCTTACCCAAAATACACACTGCGATGGAGTTGATTCTGGCTCCTAGTAAACTTTTAGGATGGAGGAGAATGCTCTGTAGGGTTATAAAGACTTTACTTTTGAGGGAAATGGACTATCAGCTATTGGAGCAGAGTGGCTTGTGGG
>NW_022103911.1:5628763-5646205 GCF_000313985.2 Echinops telfairi | reverse complement strand
GATGGCTTAGATCATTTTTCTTAGGTTTGTCTCCCAAGAGATAGTTAACCTATGTTGCTTGTTTTAATTAAATTACCACATTTTCCATATGATTAAGTGCCTGCATAATAAAGACGTATGGGACTCAATTTTAATGCACCATACGTTAATATGAGTATGTGGGGGAAGCATATGATTTTACTTTAAGAAAAACACTTTTGGTAGCAAATGCTTCACCTCTTCTCTTTTTCCCCCAGATCAAGTGAGCGTTTGTTTTATCGCTGCACAGCGCACACAAATGGAGACTCCTCTAGGACAGCCAGCGAATAGGAAATAACATCTCCGAAATTCGTCAAGAAGATCTTAGCATATGTAAGAAGATTCTGGTTATGGGCCAGCGTATTTGGAGTAATGATATTGGCTGACTCCTGTTCCTTCTGGAATTAGACCACTTGCCATTTTCCCCACGTGTCAGGTATACTTTGCATCATCTATGTAGTCTTATAAATCCATCAATATGGATAGTCATGGGGTATATAATAGAAAAATTGTGTACAACCACTTTAAATTTCAACACAGAAGAGATTGTACAACCTTTTTTCCTTTTCTGGTATCGTTATGATAGCCTCAAAGTCAAAAATAATTAGGCTGAAAGAGAAAAGAATCTATTTGGATTTGTACTTCAGAAATGTTTCCCAAACTATGGTTATTTTACTAAAAACATAAAATCACACAAACTGTAATACATATTTGTGTATATTTTTGGTAGACATTATTCTATTCAGTTACACATCTGAGATTAGTTAGGTGTTTCGTTTTTATTTTTATTTCACTGTTAAACAATAATTCTTAACTAAGCATCTATTTGGTAGTTGTAAGCTGAATTAAGGCACTCTAGTGGCCCTACTGGAGAAGAGAGAGACTGCTAACTAAGCACAGTTTAGGTGGTTCAAACCCAGCAGAAGCCCAAATGGAGAAAAATGAAGCTATATGCAACTGTAAAGATTTACAACCTTGGAAATCAAGGGTCACTATGAGCTTGGATCAACAAGTAGCAAGTTTCAGTTTTTAACCTGAATTAAATTCAGTAGAATATAAGGAGGATTGTCAGTCTATTGAAAGATGTTTTATTGTGGTTATTGTTAGTTGTCAGCGAGTTGTATCTTACTCCTGGTGATCTTATGCATAAAAGAAGGAAATATTGTCCTGTTTTGCACCAGCTTCATGGTCATTAATGTGTTTGATACCATAGCTGTGGCTATATGTCAATCCATTTTTTGGAAAGTTTCCCTCATTTTCATTAACTTTATTAAACACAATGTTCTTTTCTAGCAATCTGTCATTCCTGATGCTGTATCCAAGTAAGCAAGATAAAGTTTCTCCATACTTACTTCTAGGGAGCATTCTGGATTTGCTTCTCCTGAGATTAATATTTTGGTTCATAGGTCAAATTCAAAAAGGAAAAAAATCCTTTAAAATTTTAGCAAATTGGAAAGTCCTTAACTCGTGATTGTTTGTGTTATCTCCCCTTGAGTCGGTTCCAGTAAGAATGACTCTGTGTACACAACAGGCCAGCCCCTGCCCCGTGTCTCCCGGCTGCATGCTTGAAGTATGTACGATGAAGTCTTGCCATCCTTGCCTCTAAGGAACACTCTGGCTGTACTTTTTCCAAGATAGGTTTGTTCTTTTGGCAGTCCATGATACTTTCAATATTCATCATTCAAATGCATTGATTTTTCTTTCATCTTCCTTATTCAACATATGAGATGATTGAAAACACTATGGCTTAGGTCAGTTACACCGTAGTCCTCTGTATACCACCTTGGCTTTGCAACGATTTAAAGAGCAGCGAATTTACCCAAGGTAGCTCGTCTTTTGATCTCTTAACTGCTGCTTACCATGAGCAGTTTTTCGTGGATCCAAGCAAGACAAAATTGCCAACAACTTCAACCTTTTCTCCACTTATCATGATGCTACCTATTGATACAGTTGTAAGGATTTTGTGCTTGTTTACATTGACTTGTAATCCATATTGAAGGCTGCAATCTTTGGTCTTCGTCAACAAGTGCTTCAAGTCCTCCTCACGTTCAGCAAGCAAGGCTGTGTAGTTGGCATATTGCAGGTTGTACGGTATTTCTATTTCCCATTCCTGTAGATAGTACTATATCATTTTTCAAATGTTTGCACGTATTTACAAGCCTGCCAGAAGCGTATAAGACTTCCTATCTGTCTGAACTCTTCCATTATTTTTTTGTTCTGGTTTTGTTTTATTTTTTATGTGTGTGTCGGGCTATCATTGGTGGTGTAAGATGATATTTCATTGTTGTTTTGATTTGGATGACCCAGATGGCTAGTGATTATAAGCATTCCTAATTTTTTTGTTACGCTCTCAAGTGGAGTCCTTTGTACATTGTCTATATACTTTGTCCACCTTTTAATTGGATTATTATTTTTTTCTTATTGAGGAATGGCAGAATTCTACAGATTTTAGTAATACAGCCCTTGTCCATTGTGCTAGTGTTGAAGTTTTTGCTTCGGGTTTGTTTTTTCAATTGATGGCTCTCGTTTTAATCTGTGGATGAAGTCTTTTTCATTTGAATAGATGTCAGTCATCTGTTTTGTCCTCCACTGTGTGTATTTCCTTTATATTACTTGGTAGGTTTTATATGCCCTGCAATAGGGCCCGTATCAGACAGGGAACAACGGAAAGTCAACGATGGATGATGTAGTTATATCACCATGTAACATCTTACCATTTTATCTCTTTTGGACCCATTTAAAGATTTTGCTGTTTTTAATATTTCCTGTTTTCTTTACAAATGAGGTTTGATTCTCTACTTTTTTTCTTTGTGTGATTTTGCTGTTATTGTGTTTTCCTTCATATGATTTTCGGCATATGAAATCCAGGATAAATAATCCACAGAGACAACAACTGGATTAACAATTACATAGGGGCATGGCAGTGGAGTTTTAAGAGAAATAAAGAGTAACAGCAAGTGTGAGAAGAAAATATTCTAAAATTGTGGTTATAATTGCACAACTCTTCTTAATATGATTCAACTATTGAATAGTATGATATGTGAATCATATACCAATAACAATATTTAACAAAAGAATGCAGACTTTGAAATCCTATAGGGAAATTCTACTATATATTTTAGGATCCTTGTCAGTTGGAACCACCTGCATGATGATACTTTCATATTTTTTTGTTCTTTTCTTTGGTTTTGGTTTGCAAAGGAGTCATAAGTACTGGACCCCCAAGGCATATTCTAAGAATTAAATGATACTATTTTGAAGGAACAATGTAGACCAATTGCCAGTTTTCTTTCTTCCTATGAATTCAAAGTGACTTGCTGACAACTGCTTACGTCACAATGTTTTCATTATTGGACAAGTGCTTTTTAGGGAGGCAGGTGTTTGGAAAATGAGTGATAGAGGATAACAGATATTGAAGTTCCAAACAGTGGCATCTCTTCTGTTGGTGTCACTAGAGCAGCATCTCGTGGTGCAGAAGTCTGTCATACAGTAAATTCGCAGTATATTTCGTCAATATGATATATTTTTTCTTCTTTCCCCCTGGAAACTTCTTTCATATGTGAATAAAAAAAACATGAGTAGAAGTCATGCCTTTCTTTCTTTCATAATTTTCTTCCCTTTCAAAGCAATAAAGTGCTTAAGGAAACTGGTAGTTTCTGAAATGGATAAAATGCTTACATTTATTAACTTCTTAGTTAAAAGATTTATTCCCTAGTTCTTTAAATATTTTGAGAAACACACTGTTAGATTTAAACATGAAATTTGTCTCTTCTACAGTTTATGGAGCTTTTCCAGTTTTCTGTCTTCAAGTTGGAAAATGATGAGGTTAAAAGCATTCTAGCCTCAAGACACCGACATTTCTGAGCTGACCACGAAAGTCCATTCAACTTCTCTTAAATGCCTCAGGAACTTCAAATGTAAAACTTTGGGGCGACAGGCTTAGTCCAAGGATGATGGCAGCCTCTTTTGCCACGCTATTTGTCACACCTTGATTTGTAGAATGCAGTGGTTCAGAGCTGATCTTCTCTTCCGCACAGGCTGCAGGCCATTGAGAGTATCCCAGGCCCTGATGTTTACGTTGCCCTCCGCCCACGATTCACTTCCGACTCTGCACAGCTTCGTATGGTCATAGTTATTTGGCCTGTGGTTTTCTTCCTGCTTTAAAAATTCTTTTTTTTTTAAAAAATTAGAGTTTGGGGAAGGAATTAGAGGGCTCAATTCACTTCGAAGAATTTCAATTTATATTTTTGATAAATATTTGCCCCAGATACTATCAGTGAACTATTATCTTCCTGTGCTGCTGGCCTGTGATCGACTGAGTCTTGATTCTTCATGTAAATAAATAGGGTCTCATCGTTTGTAACCATGGAGAAGGCAGACATTTACAAACATTTATATGCAGTCATAGAGCTTCCCGGGAGGAAAGCGGATGCAACTGAAGGGAAGATAACTTCTCTTGAAAGGCGTTCGTCACATTGGATTGTTCTTAATAAACGACTCTGCTCCACGCAGTTGCTTTTGCTGAGCCAGATTCTGCCTTTGCTGCTTGGCCTGTTCTGTTCGCTCACAGAGGGAGGTCCATATGGGAAAGCGTGTCATTGCCTCAGCCATTCAGAACTTAGAGAAAGTAAAACATGCAGGCCTGTAAGGGTTTGTTTAATTTAATCAGCTCGTATTTAGCACCCACTATGTGACAGAAATCTCCTTTTGGTGCATATGATTACAATGCTCTGATGATAATGAAAACTTAGCCATTCAAACTCACCTGCAAGTACTCAGAAGAAATGTCTGGTGATAGAATTTTGAGAAAAAAAATATCCCTGGAAAATCTCTCTATATTTAGTTTCAGGCTGATACACCAAAAGTTTAAAGTCATGAAGTTACCATAAGTTTAAATTAACTCAATGATAGCTGACTATTTCATTAAATGTTCATAGTTGGATAGGTGCTTATTAAGAAGACAAGGTACTTGTCTCTCCATATTTTGTTTCATGCTGATATACCATACGTTTGAAGTTATGGAGTTACCATAAGCTTAAATTAACTCAAAGGTAGTTGATTAGTTCACCAAATGTTTTTAGATGGATAGGTGTTTATTAAGAAGACAAGGCACTTGGAAAAATTAGATAGTCATACAGGATAAGCTATATTAAAGTACCAGACAGCAAACCAGTGCAGCACACTCATAGTGCCCACCTGCATTGCCAGTATTTTCTATTTATAGCAGACCATGCAGAATCCTTAACAGTAATTGCAATCAATTTGATCCTAGGATAATAATGTGATACACATAGTTACAAGTGGCTTAGACATAATATTTATTAGATTATGTGAATACTAACAAAATGGTTGTGTAATAGATTTCTATATTAGAGTACACAGCACTAGTAAGCAAGCAGCAATTTGTTTTTTTCTTTTCTCCTTTTTCTTAATTACCCCTCCATGTTTATAAAAGTTATTGATATAGTTACACAAATATTACTTACCTTAATAATGTAGCTAAAATACCAAAAGTTTGACAAAATTTGTAACTATTAGACGCCAGCTGCTATTTACCAAAAAAATGTGTACTTCTAGTGAGTACAGATGAAATCCCGTGATTCAAACTTTCCTTGTAAATGGGTGGTATCGACAGCTCTCATAGTAGAGCGTTAGAAGGTTCAAAGTATAAATTAGCATACTGGTTTAGGTTTAGTGATATATTGATATATGTAAGCTGAGCTGACAGAAATATTTTTGTTGTAATAATTATAGAAATAGTTTTGTAAGGAATAATACATTTCTGTTGAGATCATGTAAAATATTTTTTTACACAGAATCTGTTTGTTGTCATGCTCTCTGGCTACTTCAATGGACACACTCGGCACCTCCTGCATCTCCCCAGGAATCCACTCGTACACCATGACCTTCACCGTTGGAAATTGAAGTTTTGGCCCCTTGTGCCATTTCACAATGTCTGGAGGAATTCTTGATAGTAACAAGTAGACAAGTAGGGGAGTGCTAAGAGCATCTAGTGCATATATGGCAGGAATGATGCTGAATATCCAGTGATGGTGATGTACTGCTCTCGTGAAACATCCTGTGGAAATACTACAGAGGAGTCCATGAAGAGGAAATGGCTTTTGTTTGCAAAATACTGTCAGAATATACTTATATAAATTGTGCTTTTGAAAGAGTGTGCTTCCTTCTCTTTGAAGTTGAAAGATGCCTCTAAATTGAATCTATTTTTCTCCTTGGGGATTGAAGTGTCTTTGTGTTATCAGCTGGACACCAGATTGGTACTTCTTGCCTCCTTCTGACTCCAAGAAGGACCGAGTACTTTTGGCTCACAGTCTTTTCTTCCCTTGGGCTCAGAAAGGAGTCTATAAGACTTGCAGAGATAGCCAATCTTGATGACATGCAACACTTTGTGTTTCCCTAAGGTCCCGTCTCCTTATTCCAAATCTGTCGTGTAAGTCATCTGCTGGCAGGCACCCCAGCCAATCCATCACATCTGACCATGGGAGGACAGAGCTGAGGCCAAAGCTAAGACCCCGGCCACTTACTTTAGTGCTTTGCAATCAAAAAGTAAATACGTGAGATGAAAGAGAGTGAGAAGAGAGATAAAAGAGAGAACAGGTGAAGGGATGACGGTGTTGACATCTGTTTACAAATGTCTAATGCTCAGGACTTTCAGAAGGACTGTAACTTGGTCCATGGGGTCCCTCAATTTCCTTTCCTATCCTCTTCAGAGAAGATGTCCTGGATCTTCATGTGCGATTAAGAGAGATCAGTGTCCTCCTGCATAGGAGCTCCTTTTATCTATCTGACCAACCCTTTAAGGGTGTGTCTTCTGTAGGGGGTGAAAATCAAGTTGAGAGCAAGCACTGGGAAAACCTAGTGTTCCTAGAATTGGGCCTGGTGCATGATTGGCAGAGATACCTGTGGAATTATTAATAACATTATTAATAATTATTAATAACATTAATTATTAATTATTAATAACACATGCCCAATTTTCCATTATATTTGACCAAATTTCATGTAGGAAGAACATTTAAATATTTTCAGGTCTCTGGGCTGCTTGAAGTCCCTGGGTGATGAAACCAGTTTGCATTTCACTACTAACCTAGGGGTTGGCAGATCAAACCCAGATGGGTTTCATATTGATACAGTATCATGGAGGAATGGCTTGGTGATTTGCTTCAATAAGAATTATAGACAAGACAATTTTATGGAACAGTTCTGCTTTGTAACACTTGGGATTGGCATCAGTCATAAGTGACTCAAGAACAATGGGTTTGGCATTTGGGGGTTTTCGAAAGATCCACTGTTGCCTGATACCTATTTTCTTAAGTTAAAAGGAGATTTCAGCATCATGTATTCTTATTTATTTTCTTTATAAACACTGTCAAAGCACAGACTTTCTTTTATTGGTCTCCACCTCCCACCCTCTCATTCTCAGTCTCCTTTCAGTTATTTACCCCCAAATACTGGTTATTTAAGTATATTATCTCTCCATTAATTGACTCCAACTGGATGACAGAAATAATGCCATATCTGTGATTCTTATATCGAAAGCACTCCACTCCTACGAGCAAGTCTTTACTACTTGCTGGTGTTACTGACCAAAGGTGCATGAAACAGTGTGGAATTATCTCTAGCATCTCTTATTTTCTTCATCTCATGCTGAATGTTGCCTTTGGCAATGAAGCATGACCTTCCTTTGAAACATATGGTGCTCTTTCTCAAATTTGAACTCTATATTCCCACGGATAGGCCGTATGCAGTTACCTTGAATTACACTTGAGATTCATTGATGATTCATCCTGTCAAATAATTTATACTTCACAATAAACATTCAAAGAAGCAAAATCACCAACACTTTCTGACATAAATTCTTACCTAACACCTGAGCAAATGTGCTAACAAAGATGATCGCAGTTAGGTACATTTTTTGTTTATTGATGCAGAGAGCCACACATTGATAGAATTTTTCACCACTTTGAGTTGGAAGGTGGAGAAAAATGCAAATCAAGTGGAGTGATAATTTAATGAAAGAGGTTTTAGCGAGGAGAGATAGAACTATGTTTAACAGGAGGAGAAATAACAATGGGTTAAAAATTATAACTTTTGTATAATGAACTGGGGAGATGCAGAAAGGCATCAAGAATGGAAGATGAAACGGCAGGATGTATGTGCCGCTGACAGGAGTTTGTGTAAAGAATCTTAAGCTAGTGTGCATTTTTATGTATTTACTTTTGTTTTTAACAGAAAGACACGTTGTGCACGCAAATTAAGCATCAAATGTTTGAGCAATGATCTCAAATATTTAGTCTTACCTCTGCTATAATGAAGAAATGATTTGATGTCGAGAAACAAATGTCGGTTTTCATACCCAGCATATGGTGATGGACGCTGTTTCCTAAGGCAATGTCTGATTGCTCTCAGACACGGTGAAGACTTCCAAGTGTGAGGTTGGCAAGTCTGTTGCTCATTCTCTCATTTTATGATGGACTTACTTATCATAAGTAAATATAGAGATGACTGGTGCTCACTGTGCATATACTGATATATGAACACATGCATAACAAAATTTGTCATAAATTATTAAATCTTAGTAATTACAATAAAATATACCCTCTGATTTCATCTATTTTTAAAACAAATGTGAAGATATACAAAATGATTTTCCAGGGCTGAAGTTTTGCTTTTGCATTATACATGAGTAGATACAATTTCTTTCCCCTTGCAAAAATGTTGAACTGTACAGTGAATATAACCTACTTATACAGTTTATGATGCAAAACTGACATAAGGGATCACGTCAGGCGGGAGGACGCTCTTCTGGAACTGCCTGGCATCGCTGCTGTGGAAATGCCAGAGCGCTGCCTGGTCGCATTTCCCTCTCCTCTTGGTCCCTGAAGGAGAGTGAGGTTAATGTAGTGCAAAGTGCCGAAAACAAAATATTTCTTTGTGGAACAATAATCAGATATACCCATTGGTGGAGGTGGGGAAGGGGAGGGGCTGTCGGCCTATTGTCTACAGTACAGCAGAGCCAACAGGTTGCTGCTTTGCATGCAGTGTAGTTAATACCAGGAGAGCAGCATACCGATGTTGCAGTTGAATGCACCTTAAAATGCCAGAAAACACCTGGCTCTGATTACTTAGATAAGAAATAAATCGTTTGATAAGAACTGGAAAAAATGATTCTATATATATTTGCATATTTGGTATTACTTAATTCATATGGAAACAGAATCCATTCTGAACTCTAATTAAAGAAGAGAAAGGCTGATCCTCATATTTGACTGTGCAGTTAAGATGTAAAGAGTGAGACTTTCTTATTGCCCCAAGTTGTGCTGCCTAAAGATTTCTGGAAAAGGCAAAATTGTGACTATGAAGTGGTGTTTTGTGTTAATTTAAAAGAGGGTGGGAAAGAGCAAAGTATCATCATTAAATACGATGCACGTAAGTAACGCGCTGTTTCCTGTTAATTAGTCTCTTCATGAAAAGCAAGGCACTCCACGTTACTGTGGGAAAGTGACTTGGTGATTTCCCACTACTGGTCAGTCTCACAAAAGGAGAATTAGCTATTGAGAAAATCCAGAGAATAAGAAACCAAAGAATCTATTAGAGTTTAAAGATGGTGGTGGTAACAATGACGACAGAAAGAAATTTAAATCTATTGTGCGAGTTGCTTGCAAAAGTAGTTTGGATTTATCACTTTGGTATACCAAAGAATTCTAAAGGTTAGGACATTTAAACCTGTCTTTTAAATTATTCACATTATTTGAGTGAGCAAATCTTGAATTTGAGAAAGGAAGAAACTCCTACTTTAGACATCAGGGTTTATTTCCAATAGAACAAACACAAGTAGTATTTTAGCAGAACCACACAAACTGTGAACTCACTATGCAGATCTTTTATTTGCTTACTGGCTCACACATAGTAACACTTTTGAAGATGGCACAGGACCCTACAGCGTTTGATTCTGTTGATCTATTGTATATCGGGTAGCTAACCACAGCCATTTCCGGGTACTATTGCTGCAGGCTCATGTCTTTCTCGATGTGGTCACATACAGAATTCATCAATGCAGTATAAAGTGATTTTAACCAATAGAAACCATACGTAAATATTGCATTACACGGAGGTTTACTACTAGTACAAAGAAGCTGAGGTGGGAACCCAGTAGACAAGAATTGCCACATTAGAATAGGTCACAGCCAACATTTAAGTGAGTTCCCCAGGGTTTGTTTCGGAGTATAATTATTGTCCATCTAATGGCTAATCACTAAGAGGGAAAGGATGAAAGAAATACAGCACACATTTATTAGACAAAAGCAAATATTTTACTTTAAAAGGGAAGGTTTAATCTGTCTACTTTTATTCCATCTTATAGTACAGAGCCCTCATGGCATGGAGTGTTATGAGTTAGGCTGCCAACCTCAAGGTCAGCAGTTTAAACCCACCAGCTGTGCCAAGGGGGAAAGATGAGGTTTTCTGTTCCCATAAAATTTTAAAGTCTTGGAAGCCCAGAGTTACAGTTCTACGCTGTCCTACAGCATTGCTATGAATCAGAATAACCCGCTGACAATGGTTCTCTCTTTCAGTTGAATACTGTATACTCCCAACTGACTGAAACAAATGAGTTAGTGAATTCTCCATTAGCTCAAATACATCTCCTTTCCTTTTTTCCCTTCCTGCTTCCTTCTCTGTCCTTTCTATATTTCCTTCACTCTCGATCTCTTTGTTTACTAAGGAGCCTAGTGGGTTATTCTTTGGGCTGCTCACCAGTTCAAACTGCGAGCTACTCCATGGGAGAAAGATGAGCCTTTCTGCTCCCATATGATTTACAATTTCAGACCCTCCCAGGGGCACTTCTAGTCTGTCCTCTACGCTTGCTATGTGTTGGAATCACCTTGATAGCAGAAAGTTTGGAGGGTTTTTTAATTATAACATGCTTATTAAGCTGCCATCCAGTGCTAGGCATTTTGATAAGTGCTGGTGTCCTACTCTCATAATGAATTACTGTCTCAGAACCCTACAGGGGCAGTTTTACCTGTCCTACAGGTATGAGTTGAATCAACTCAATGGCAATGAGTGAGTGAGTGAATGAGTGATATGATGGTAAATTATAACTGAAATAGTTTTCACACGTATGTAATCCATTTTTAAATATCCTAGGGATACCTAAATAAATACATACATGACAGAAGACCAGACTAAAGCTGAGGCAGTCTGAAGATCAGATGCTGTGCCGTTAGAGAGGTGGAGTCAGGAAACTGAAAGTGTTTGTGGGGAAGGATTCACTTCTTCTCATGCTCTCTTGAGTTCTGTAAGATAACAAGCTAGCTGGGTGAGGTGGATGGGGAATAGTGCAGAGGATTATGTCTAACATCACCTTTATCACTTTAGGTGTTTATTATCCCTGGCGGTGAAATGATTAAGCTCCTGGAAATTAACCAACAAAACAGGCAGTTTGACCCCTTCTGGTTCAAACGGGAAGACCTGGTTAGCTGCTCCTGAAATGATCACAGCCTAGACAACCCAAAGGGTGCAATAGTACCTGATCACGTAGGGTCACTGTGAGTCAAGGTCAACCTGACAGCGCCCAATAGCATGATAACAGCGAACTCTGAAATGGATTATTACTTAGAATTCTCTTGGTGTAATAGAACTTGATTTTCTATGTATCTCTGATAAAGCAAGAATCATGGAGGTAATACAAAATCTTTTCTGTGCAGACGAGCTAAATGTCTTTCCATCACATGGCATTATTTTCACTTACGTGCTTATAGCCTGGACTGTTCTAAAGTTCAGTTTGGCATATGTAAAATAATCTATAGCAGCAGTTCTCAACCTGTGGGTCTGACCCCTTTGGGAGTTGAACGACTCTTTCCCAGAGGTTGTCTGATTCATAACAGTAGCAAAATTACAGTTATGAAGTAGCAATAAAAATAATTTTATGGTTGGGGGGGGGCATCACCACAACATGAGGAACTATATTAAAGGGTCACGGCATTAGGAAGTTTGAGAACCACTGCTATAGAGTCTTCCATGCATGTTTGTGCCTTTCTATTCTTGCAGTTACCGGAAAAATGGCATATACACTTATATATCCACACAGGAGGAACTATGAATTATGATGTATTACCCAAGTCCTTCTTATCCCTAGCATAGAGTGGGACTAGAGTCTTTGTGCTATGCTATAATCAGAGAGAATACTTATTAAGAGGCCGCATTTTCACAGCCAAAGCACAGTGTGCACTTTAGGAATCAGGCCTAGTCTAAGATTTTCCAGTCATGATGTCATAGCTGGTTTAAAGATGTGACCTTCTGAAAGGCTTAACAAGTTTGGCGTAGGCATAAAAAAGCCATCCAAGTAGTGACACATTTGTCTCTAAGATACATAGATAAATAAAGCTAAGATAATTTTTAAAGAATTGTAGTGTCCACATTAAAAACACAATCTTTATTGAAAGTATTCAATATTAAAAAATGAAAATATTGGCTTCTATTCCATCCATCTTTATAAAAGGGACAGAGTTAGGTTAAAGACTAATGAGTGATATGGGGATATTCTAAGTTGGGTCTCTCTGGGATAAAATGGGCTAACAAGAACATCTTCTTAGCCCACTTTTGCCCTTTCTGAATTCCTGTGTGTATTTCCTTCTGCAAGAAAACCAGAGATCTCCTGCAGTCACTTTGGGGACCGGGGAGTGCCGCAGTGTTTGCTGCTTGCATAACTCACTATGCTTGAGAAGTCCAGGACGTCGCCAGCCCCCAGTTTCTTGTTTCCCATTTCTTCTAATATTCTATGCCGGACAAGCTAAAGAATAACCTTCATTCAAATAAGGTCTTCTCACTCTGGAGGCAAGAGTCCCCGGGAAGTTTAGTTCCTTGAATATAATTTTGTTTTGTGAAGAGTGGGGTTGGGTTACATTATGGGAAGGCGTTGGCTCATATGTCTCAAATCATTCTTCAGCTTAATGGTTTAGCTGTTTATACGGGAAAACTTGGTTTAGACTGAAATGTGTTTATTAATGGTCTCTAATTTTCTTTGGAAATGGTAGTCTGATTCATTTCTCCAGTAAAACTGATGTGGTTCTGTTGTTGTTGTTGTTAGACACTATTGAGTAAATTCCAACTGGAAGCAAACCTGTGCCCCACAGAATGCAGCAGCCTGTGGTCCTGCAGCGTCCCCACAGTGGTTCCTATGCGGGAGCCCATTGTAGCAGACGTCCTGTCAGTCCATCTCCCTACAGGTCTTCCTCTCTTTCTCTGCCCTTCTACTCTACCAATCATGATCTCCTTCTCCAGGGACTGATCTCTCCTGACAATATGACTAAATACGTGAGATGAGTTCTTACCATCCTGACCTCTAAGGAGAACTCTGGCTGTACTTCTTCCAAGACAAATTTGTTCCTTTAGCTGTCCATGGTGCTTTGGTTCTAGGAGTCATGAAAAAGCAGAAATGCAAGTTTCAATGTTAAAGACCCATCTTAAACACCTATGTCACTATTGAGTGTCTTATAATTAAGTTACATTGTCTATTGAGTGACTGCTTGAATTAATTAGTTTGAGAATAGATTGTTCCTTTCTATTAGGTTTTGGTAATTTTATGGTTTTACATCTCCAACAGCATCAAAGGAGGTCATCGGTGAATCAATCACTTTGCCTCACATTTACTTCTTTGTTAAAGGTCATGTCAGTGATAATAGGGTTTTCATACCATATGGTGTTACTATTACTCTCATGTCCTTCTTATCGAGTCCACTTTAAAAATGCCGGATGCCATAGCTCACTATACTTGTTTGAGCAAGTTTCACAGTTGCCCATAATCCATGCTTTGTAGAGTAGTAATTTATGTGGTTGGCTTAAGAAGAGGAGACTGTTCAGGACTTAAATGCTCCTGTGGGTTTATTACGCATAAACTTTTGAGATTTAAACATTTTATTGAAGTGGTTCCATGATCATGCAAAGCAAGTTATTTTTGGCCCCTGTATAGAAAATGAAATACATTCTTGGTCTTATTTCTGTCTTTATGCTCACCTGATGTCATCCTCAAATCATGAAATATCCTCAAACCAGAAAGAGGAGGTTACACCTAATTCCAAAAACACTTTATTGAGGACTTTTCTTTCCCGAAGATGTTTCCTAGGACAGAATATCCTATAAACCTTCTCAGAGGATCCAGACCAGAGGCAGTCCTAGTATTTGGTTTTCCCTGCAGCCCCTCAGCATTGGTCTACTACACATGATTGTCAGTCAAAACTCTTCCTCCTTCAGAGTAAAACATTGCACACCAGACTGAAAGACTGATTAAAGTAGACGCAACCAGATGACTGAATGACTACTACTCTACTGGAGAATTAAACAGAAGGCAGAATGGCACCTGTTCTGGGAGTCAGTCTGGGTGCAGTTCGGTTGCTAGGTAAGAGGGGTGAATGCAAAAAATTTTAAATCCCAAATTCTATTTGGATATCTGAATAAATTTAGTTAAATTCACAGTGTAAGTATAAGATAAAAATGACATTTTTCCAAAGAGAGAGGTTATTAATGTGTGTCAAAAACCCCCCCACCAAGTTCCACTTTTTTTGAGTTACCAAGTTTCCATTCTCCTAAATTGAGCAATTTAATTGCTTCAGATAGTTTTCATTTGTGTTTTATTTTTGGTCTTTGTGAAAAGTTATAATTTACATAAAAAGAAGCTGCGGTTGCTCTTTAAACTATCTTCCCTATAAGGATTTAATTTAGATTTAATAGGACAGTTATCGTATGTTAATTAAATATTGATGGATTATGAGAAACATATTTCTGAGGTTTACCAACAAGGTACCAAAAAGATGTTTCTAATATAATTTTGGCATTAGCTAACTTTCAGACTCTTTTGTAGAGAGATCCAGCTCTTCAGAGTTAATAATGTGATTATTTTACTGAGATTCAATTGCACATGACAGGTAAAGTATTTGTATTTGCTATCGAAGTTTATACTTCTGCTGCAAAGACATGTGGATATGTTTTGGATCAATGAACATTGAATCTTCCAACTTCAATTATATTTAGAATCAATTTCTCTTTATTTATAGCCACATTTGTATTCCTTGAATTTCATTCTCTCTACCAGGTAGTTATGAAACTTTAGCCCTGAGAGAATTATTTGATCGATTTTCAATATTACTTATTTATTAAGCAATGAAATATCTTAGGAATGGTTTCCTCAAGTCAACACTTGTCATCAATACCATTCAGTTTTTGCCCTCCGGTTGAGATCCCTTCCCTCCACCGTGCCCAGGAACACACTTGATGGAAGCCACATTCTAACATTTTATCTTCAGAGCCAATACTCCTCCTCATTTCTCTTTTTCTGTTGCTATTATCACTATTATTGGTCCAAGCAGTGCTAGCACTCTTTTCCCCCTTTGTCTTTCTCTATTCTTTTAGTCTTAAAGCTTTCTCTAAGGACTTAAAATTTGGGTTCACACCAAAGTATGTTGTCTGGAGTCAGGGATCTTGAAAGTGCTGAGTTAACTTATCTCCTGAATTACTAAGCACTTTAAAAAAACACCCAGTAAAACAATATAGAAGTTAACATAGAAACTTAAGGAATTGGTTGAAAAAATGTGACGAATGCTCACAGCAAATCTGGACCATTTCATGTCTAATATTTTCCCTTTTATAAAAGTATTATTTGGTCTTGGTACTTACATTACATAACTGCTTCTTGCATACAGATATGAGGTCAAAAGAAAGACTTGAATTTTTTGTTTTCCTTTTATAAAGGCAAAATATCTAACAACATGGACACATGAACTCCCATAGCAGGTGTCTATTTATGTATTTATAAGGAAAATTTTTTGAATGCTTAGAATGAAAATAAAGGTGGCAGGGCATCAAAAGAAATATTAAAAATATACATACAGAGCATATAGAGTAGGTCAGAAATATAATAAGCTTAATTTACCTATGAAATACTATTTTACAAATTTACTTTCTATATACTAGGGGTCTTCAAAAAGTTTGAGTACATCTTTCATTATTTTTTAATTCCATTCTTACACACTTTTAAAAATACCCTCAAACTGTACTATTTTTTTTAGTAATAGCAAGTCAATTCATCCTGTGACATAATATATCTTCATTTTATTAAATTGCAGTACAAGGACATCATACAGTCATCTTAATGTAATATTGTAAACTATCTTTATATTGTAAGCTCTCTATATGAAATATTTTACATTATTTTTGTATCTCCTTATAAGATTCACTTTATTGAAGCAAAGTATTTTAGGAATAATTCTGTAAGAGCAAAATAAAAATTCATCATATATATATAATTTAACTATTTTTGGTCTCTTACATTTCAGAATGTTTTAATTCTTTGAGAAATGGAATTTGGGTAAGAAATGAGATTGAGTAAAATTCACTGAATTTACCTCTATGCTATTCAACGAAAAGATATGCAGAATAGTGACTATTTCAAGCTTTTGTTGGTAATATAGTGGGATATTTATATTATGAATAAAAGGGGAAGTGTTTGTGCTAATCAACGCAGGAGAACTAATATAAAAGGTAAGTACCACTGTCTTATTTATCTAATGCTACTCTTATAGCAATGCCCTAAGTTGATTCTTTAACAACTGCTATATTTTTTCCTTCACCATTTAAGAAGATAGAAGTACAAATTTGAAGTGCTGGCTCTAATGGAAGGCCCTCACTCTCTGGGTCTCCTAGGTTTGGGCAGGTCCCGGCACAGAGGGCCTGCATCCAAAGACCAGGCTTTATTCCTGGCTCTTCTTTCTGGTCTGTGCTGGCTTTCCAAATCCATTATACGTCAAAGGAGATCAGCTCAAGGAACAATTGCATCTTGCAGATTATATCTTAACACATTAACATTACTGCCACTAATTCTGCTTTACGTAACATAAAGATAAAATTTATAATAACTTGGATAGTTACATTTTACAAACAAATTTAGGATAATTGCCTAATATTGAGAATCATGGTCCAGCCAAGATGGCCTATATTTTGACAGAAAACAACTAATTCTGCATTTTAATAACTTGACAAAATGGAAGGTTAATCATTGCTAATAGAAAATTCAAAACAGACAATCTTCATAGGGAAATAGTTTTATTAAAAATGTTTATTCAGAAAAGCTAGGAGGCAAAGGGCATATATAGAGCTCTAAATTAGGCATGTGCATGTGTAAATATATTTATATATGAGGATGGGGAAATAGATCTATGCACATATATTTATAGGTTTAGTATTAAGGTAGCAGGTGGATATTGGGCCTCCACTCAAGTACTCCCTCAATGCAAGAATGCTTAGTTCTATTAAACTGGCATTCTATGATGCTCACCTTCCTGACACAATCGCTGAAGACAAAGCAGGTGAATAAGCAAATGTGGTGAAGAAAGCTGATGGTACCTGGCT
>NW_022103911.1:5626054-5627511 GCF_000313985.2 Echinops telfairi | reverse complement strand
AAAATGTTTATCCAGAACTCATGTTCCTTTCCTTCATGCTCAACATGGAGTTTCTAAAATTATGACAGATGATGAAAGAGTAAGCTGCTGTTAGATGTTGTCTAGTGGGTTCTCATTCATTGTGATCCTATGCACAACAGATCAAAACACTGCCTGACACTGTCCAAATACCAAAATTATTGTTAAATTATATCTCGTTGTTGCATCATATTGTCAATCCATCTCATTTAGGGACTTCCTTCTGACTGTCCTCTCCTTTACAAACTAGATATTCTAGCCTTGGAGTGGACATCAGGGATTGTTCGGATGACATGTCTAAAGTACGACAGAGAAAATCTGCTGCCCTGGATTCTAAGGAATATTCTAGCTGCATTTATTCCAAGACAGTTAGTCCATCATACTTCCAGTTTTACTCACCAACACCATAATTCAAGTCCAATGATTCTTCTTCAGTCTCCCTTCAACTTCTTTCATAGACATGTGAGGCAATAAAAAACATCATGGATTGGGTAAGGCACACCTTAGTCCTCAAAGTTACATCCTTACTCTATAACACGTCAACGAAGTCTTGTGCAGATTTACTCAATGTAATATTTCATTTGAATCCTTGACTGCGGCTTCCATGAGCATCGATTTTAGTTCCACGCAAGATGAAATCTTCAAAAAGTTCAATATTTTTTCAGTTTATCCTGAGATTACACATTATTCAGTTCTGAGGATTTTGGTGTTGTTTACATTGAATTCTTTACATTTACATCCATGCATTCCTTGGTCTTAATCAGCAAGTGCTTCAAGCCCTCCTTACTTTCAGCAAGCAAGGTGGTGTCATCTGTGTATGGCAGGCTGTTAATGAACTTCCCTTCAATTTTCCTGCCATGTTCTTCATCATCTAGTTCAGTTTCTCAGATTAATTTAACAGTTTACAGATTATTAAGCTTGTGAAGAGATAAAATCCTGACACATACTTGCCTGGTTTTAACCCATGTAATATTCCTTTGAATGTATTTATTATATAGAAAGTACTATGAATTGCAAAGCGGACAAACAAGTCTAGCTTGGGAGAAGAGTGACCAGTGTCCTCTTATGAGACAAGGACCTGAGACTTGATCGTACATTCTGTGCACATGCTGTCAGGAGAGATGTTTCTGGAAAAGGATATCACTCTTGGTAAAGCAGCGGAAGAGAGGCATTCATCAATGAGATGAACTGACACAGTGGCTGCAACAATGGGCTCAAGTAATCAACAATTGTAAAGATGCTACAGGACCAGGCACTATTTCATTATGTGATTAGGGATCACTAGGGGTTGGCAGTGACTTGATGGCACCTGTCAACAACAGCGGTGTTCTCTTACTCTGTTTGAGTGAGTATGTGTTGGTCCATATACAAGTTATGAATGATCACAATGAAGTGCTTGGGCATTCCCATTGTTCCCAATGTCATCCATAGATTGCTAT
>NW_022103911.1:5598330-5625231 GCF_000313985.2 Echinops telfairi | reverse complement strand
ACAGAACAGGGAGTGTGCATGAGACCCCACCACGATGCATCAAGCCTTGAGGCAATGTAACCACATGGTGAATGCATGAAAAGATTGAGCTACAGAGCCAGCCCCAATCAGAGCCAAACTGACCCCCTCCCTAGAAGGATGTGCAACTGAGAACAAGACTAACCCTACAGGTTGGAGAGCGGGGCCAGCATGCCATGGAAGCAAACCATATGGAAGCAAACCAAGAAAGAAAAAGGGAAAGGGGCAGCCTAGACCCCATATGGGCACACCAAGCCCAGAGGGTGACTTCCCTGCATGGAGCTGCTGAGACACAGAGAGGACTGTAAGGCTGACAGTAGCTCAAGGCATGTTGTTCCCTCAGGAGGACAATACTGGGGACACTCAGCAGGGAGGTAATCTGGTCTGAATCCCACACAGCGGGGTGAACCATGAAGGGAACATAACAAATCGGCAAGGGAGGGAAGCAAAGCTGCAAAGTCCCTAAAAAGCCCCCCCCAAATAGACTTCAGGCTAGGAGGTGCAGCTCTGGGAATTCCCCCAGGACCAGTAGGGAGATGATAGTCATAAAGGTCAGTGGACAGACCTAGAAGTATGTATGTCTTTTTTTCCAATCTTTCGTTTTCTTTTTGTTTGGTCCATTATTGTTGGTTTGCCTACTTATAAAACATAGGCATGGACACAAGCTTGAGAAGAGAGCAATGGGACTGGCAGTCCCAGAGGGACTTGGGGGAGGAGGAGGCCGGGGAAGGGAATGGTGAGAAAACAAAACCACAGAGAGGGGAACAACTAGGGAATTAAAATCAACAACAAGAAGGACATAGAGATCTTGGGGCTGTTGGAGCAACAGCAATCTAGCTGAGAGGAATTACTAAGAAGCAGAAGTAGGGTGAGCATGATGGTGGGGCAGGAGGAAAGTAAAAGAAAACAGAGAAAGATCTAGGAAGCAAAGTTGTGGATAGAAGTATAAACATAGGTGTATACATTTGTAAATACATGAATTCATACAAATAGAGGTATTGGCCTAGGTATGTATGTGTATATATATCAATACACCTAGGTAGTGGATGGACTTCAGGCCTCTGCTCATAACCTCCCTCAATGTAATAACACTTTGTTCTAACAAACTGGCATTCTGTGATGATCACCCTCCCGGCATAAACACTGAAGATAAAATGGGTACATAAACAAATTTGGTGAAGTGAGCAGATGGTGCCTGGCTATCAAAAGATGTAGCAGCTGAGGTCTTACAGGCTTGAAGTTAAATAAGCAGCCATCCAGCAGGGAAGCAAATAAGCCCACATGGGAGGAACACACCAGTCTGTGTAATCATGAGGTGTTGACGGGATCAGGTATCAGGTATCAAAATATCTAAAACAAATAACTATATCAATGTGGGCAACCAGGTTTGTTGTGGAGACCCAAAACCTATCTGTAAACAATTCCGATATCCCCCCACAGAAGGGTTATAAAGTTATAGGTTATAAGGCAGGGATAATATAATTGCTGGCATCAGAGTTTCAAGGGACGAATACAGAAATATGGGTGAAGGGAGACAACGGATAGTGTATGATATGAAATAATAATAGCAATATATAATTGGTCAATGTTTCACGAGGGTGCGAGGGAAAAAAAGAGGAGCTTATACCAAGGGCTCAAGTAGAAAATGTTTTGGAAATGATGATGGCAACATATGTACAAATATGCTTGATACAATTAATGTAAGAGTTCTAAGAGCCCCCAGTAAAGTGATTTAAATTAGAATTAAAATAATGTCCAAGGCATCAGATTTTCCCAATGCAATGTGTCTTTTGATCTTTTCATGCTGTGTCCATCAGCACTGATTATGGATCTCAGCAAGACAAAATCCTTCACTGCTTCAATCTTTTTTCTGTTTACTGTGATGTTGCCAATTGTTCCAGTTATGAGGATATTGTTCTTCTCTACGTTGAGCTATAATCCGTACTGGATCCTTGATAGTCATCGGCAAGTGCTTCAAGTGTTGCTTACATTCAGTGAGAAAGGCTGTGTGATCGGGAGATGACAGGACGCTAATAAACCTTTCTCTAATCCTAATGCCACATTCTTCTTCATAGAATCCAGTTTCTCTGATAATTTGTTTAGCATCCATATTGAATAAGTATGGTGAGAGGAGACAGCCTTGATGCACACCTTTCCTGATTTGAAACCATACAGCATTCCCTTGTTCTGTTCACACGACTCTTGATCCTTGTACAAGATCCTCAGGAACACAGTGTCTTGTCATGAGATTTCCATTCTTCAAATTGGTATTCATGTTTGTTATGATCCCCTCAGTTTAATGCCTCGGCCTATTCAATAAAACACAAGTGCACAGCTTTCTAGTAGTCTCTGCTTTCAGCCAAGATCCATCTGATGTCAGAAAGTATATTCTTGTTCTACTTCCTCCTTGTTATGCTTGAAACTCTGATGTCAGCAATGATATCCTAGTACCACCCCCTTCAGAATCCAGCCTGAACTTCTGACAGCTCCCTATCAATATACTGCTGAAATCACTGTTGGATGAACCTCATCAGAATTTTATGATCAGGTGATATTAATGCTAATGTTCTATAATTTGAGCATACTGTTGGGTCACCTTTCTTTGCGATGGGTACAAACATAGACCTCTTCCAGTCAGTTGGACAAGTAGCTGTCTTCCACATTTCCTGGCATAGATGGGTGTGTGCTTCCAGTGCTTCATCCGCTTTTAGAAACATTCTAAGTAGTACTCCATTGATTCTTGGAAACTTGCTTGGGTGGCTAATGCTGTGAGTGGAGCTTGGACTTCTTCCTTCAGTACCACTGTTTCTTCCTCACTGAAATGGTTGAGTGCCATCAACTAGTTCTTTTGGGTACAGTGACTCTGTGTGTTCTTTCCATATATGTATTTTTTGATACTTCCTGTATTGTCCAATAGTTTGCCTGTAGATATTTTATATAAGCATCAGTATAAACATTATTATTTTCTAAAATGCTATATGAAAAAAATAACAATCAGACTTTTCTTTAAAAATTATTTTTCTTATAAGAAAATAGACAAATGTGTGCATAAGCAAATGTGGTGAAGAAAGCTGATGGTGCCCGGCTATCAAAAAGTATAGCGTCTGGGGTCTTAAAGGCTTGAAGGTAATCAAGCAGCCATCAAGCTCAGAAGCAACAAAACCCACATGGAAGAAGCAATCAAGCAGCCATCAAGCTCAGAAGCAACAAAACCCACATGGAAGAAGCACACCAGCCTATGCAACCACGAGGTGTTGAAGGGATCAAGTATAAGGCATCATCAGAATAAAAATCTTACCATAGTGAATGATGGGGGGAGTGCGGAGTGGAGACCCAAAGCCCATCAATAGGCCACTGGAGATCCCCTTGCAGAGGGGTCTCGGGGAGGAGACGAGCCAGTCAGGGTGTGATGTAACAACGATGAAAAGTACAACTTTCCTCTAGTTTCTAAATATTTCCTCCCCACTCCCACTACCATGACTCGAATTTGAACTTGCAAGTCTGGCTAGACCAGAGGATGTACACTGGTACAGATAGGAACTGAAAATACAGAGAATCCAGGGAAGATGAGCCCTACAGGACCAGTGGTGTGAGTGGTGAAACAGGGAGGGTAGAGGGAGAGTGGGTAGGAAAGAGGGAACCGATTACAAGGAACTATATGTGAACTCCTCACTGGGGGGCGGACAACAGAAAAGTGGGTGAAGGGAGATATCTGACAAAATAGCAATTTATAAACTATCAAGGGCTTATGGGGGGGAGCGGGGAGGGAGGGGAAAAATGAGGACCTAATGCTGGGGATTTAAGTGGAGAGAAAGTGTATGGATTGCGATAACAGTTGTATGAGCCCCTAATAAAATGTTTTTTTAAAAAAAGAAAAAGAAAATGTTTTGAGAATGATGAGGGCAATGAATGTACAAAAGCGCTTTACACAATTGTTGTGTGTATGGATTGTGATAAGAGTTGTATGAGCCCCTAATAAAGTGATTTAAAAAAAAAAGAAAATAGATTGTAGAAATAGAAAGCAGAAATTACAAAATTTCTCTGAGGAAGTTTTAGGTTAGAGGAGTCATTAGCATCAGCAAAATGCAGTTGTATAATGTCCTTGACTGAGGAAGCAGTAAGAAATCTACGCTAAGTAAGAATTTTATTCCTGGTGCCTATACTATAGATATAAAATATCTAGCAATTTCAAGACTAAGTAAATCTGTGTCCTGAGAAATATTAGAAGATAAAAAGTATAGTAAAACCAGACCAAACTCATTGCCAGCAAGTCCTTTCCAGCTGAAAACGACCTTATAGGACAGGGAAGAGCTGCCTTTGTGGGTTCCCAGGACTATAACTGTGTGCAGGAGTAGAAAGCCTTCTTTCTCCCGTGGAAAATTGGTGGTTTCAAACTGCTAATTTTGAGGTTAGCACCCCCACATATAATCATTAAACCACTAATCTTACAATAATATTTGAAGATAGCCTTTAATTGACTGGAAAACTCATTTGAATAAAGATAGTTTCCTTTGAGGGAGTAAATTGAAGGTAGCTTTGTCTAACTTGCAGTTGCTGAGCATAGTTAATATAGGACATGAATTCAGTTAACTAGTCAAAAGTCGTGAAATGTCTTATTAAAAAGAGTCACTGTTTAAGGCAATATTTACCAATTTGGAGGGAACTAGGAAGCTACTTTTATAGCAGTAAAAATTGGATAACTTCTGTTTGGGAATGTTGATATTAATGTTTAATTGTTACATATACAAATTATTTCAGATCACAGTCACTTAAATGTTTCTGTACAGAGTTCATATTATATACAGACAACTTTTCATGTTGTCTTGCTTAATAAGTGCCACAAGCTGTTTAATTAACTCTAAATTAATTTTCAAAAGACATAACCTGTCAACAAATACATTTTCAAATGACACAATTCATGCTTGGTTTGAGGACTGACTGCATAAAGAATGTCAACTGAAATGTAAAATTATATTTTATAGTATTCAAAATAGAAAAAGCAATAATCTCATAAAACAGGCTGTAGCAGTGGTTCTCAACCTGTGGGTTGTGACCCCCTTTGGAGTCAAACCACTTTTTCACAGGGGTCGCCAAATTCCTACCAATAGCAAAATTGCAGTTATGAAGTAACAACAAAAATAATTTTATGGTTGGGGGGATCACCACAACATGAGGGACTTTATTAAAGGGTCACGGCATTAGGAAGGTTGAGAACCACTGGTCTACAGACTGATTCTTAAAGTTTTGTATTTCTTTCTAAATGAAGACTATGCACGTCTTGCAGAGTGGACACATATTGTTTACCAATAAAAAATGAAATTAATTTTCTGTTATAATTTTATTTACAATAGAGACTGCTTATAAATAATGTAATTATGTTATTGTTATGTTTTATAGTTAAGAAACTGGTTGAGATAGCATGCTTTAATTTAGTCTGTGGTTAATCTCAAATGTGTGGATGTATTTTATAAAAGATTTGATAGCTAGATATCTCATTCCTTCTTCAATCTCTTCCTCCCTAGCTCCTTTTATATTACTTCTTTGATCTCTTTTGGAGCAGTTAGCTTAACCTTGCGTTTTAATGTGCTTGATTTAGTTTCTTTAAAAGTGGCATTCAGGATGGATTTCCAGAGAAGACTTCACTGACTTGGCTTTTGATCAACAATAACAATGTGAATTTATTTAAAGAAAGCAATTCCCATATTCAGCTTCAGTTATGTTCTCAGATCTGCCATGATGGTCAGTACATGCCCATGGGACAACATCATTGCGCACAGCTGGTCCTGGGTGCTGCCACCTCTGCCCGCCTGGGACCCTGGGCTATAGAGCTGCTGTAGCTAAGGGGCTCAGGACGCTGTCTGTTTATTGCATGTAGTATTTTCTATGCATGTCTATCTGGACAAGATTGGTGGGATGAGCAATCCAAAGGAGAGAACAATGGGACTGACAGTTGGGGAGGGGACACCAGAGAGGAGGAGGTCGGGGAAAGGAAAGGAGGTGCCAACAAACTTAGGGAGGAAAGAAAATTTGATCTAAAAGGAGGGCATAGAATGCTTGGGGTGGGGGTGGGGGCTCGATCAAGGGCAATGCTGTAGAGATGAATCACCAAAACCTGAATGAAGGCCCAACATGATAGTGGGATAGGAGGAAAGTAAACAGAAATAGAGGAAAGAACTGGGAGGCAAAGGACATTTATAGAGGTCTAAAAATAGGCATGTATATGTGTAAATACATCTATATACAATGCTAGGGAAATATATCTATGTACATACAATTATTTATGAGCTATTACGGCAGCAGATGGACATTGGTTCTCCACTCAAGCACTCCCTCAATGCAAGAACACTTTGTTCTACTAACATGGCACTCTGTGATGCTCACTGTCCCTGACACAATCCCTGAAGACAAAATGGGTGCACAAGCAAATGTGGTGAAGAAAGTTGATGGTGCTTGGCTATCAAAAGATATAGTATCTGGGATTTTAAAGGCGTGAATATAAACAAGTGGCCATCTAGCTGAGAAGCAACAAAGCCCACCCGAAAGAAGCACAAGAGCTGTGTGATCATGAAGTGTTGATGGGATCAGGTATCAGACATCAAAGACACACACACACACACACACACACACACACAATCAGTGGAAATGAGGAGGAGGGCAGAGTGGAGACCAAAATCCAATCAGTAGTCAATTGGGCACCCCCTGTCAGAGGGCTAAAAGGAAGAGATGAGTCAGTTAGGGTACAGTGTAGCACCCATGAAACACATGACCTTCCTCTAGTTCTTTAATGCTTCCCCCCTCCCCACTATCATGACCTCAATTCTATCTTACCAATTTGGCTACACCAGAACATATATACTGGTACAGATAAGAGCTTGAAACACAGGAAATTCAAGACAGATCAATCCCTCAAGACCCATAAGGGGAGCAGTGATACTAAGAGAGTAAGGGAAAGGGGCAGGGTAAGGGGGGAACCTATCATAGTAATTGATGTATGCCCCCCTCCAATGGGGATGGACAGCAGAAAAGTAGGTGAAGGGAGACAGCAGTTGGTGTAAGACAGGAAAAAACAAGAATAATTTCTAAATCATCAAGGGGACAAAGGGGAGGGAGGGAGGGGGGAAATGAGGAGCTGATATCAAGGGCTCAGTAGAAAGAAAATGTTTTGAAAAAGATGATGACAACAACATATGCACAGATGTGTTTGACACAATGGATATATGTATGGATTGTGTTAAGAACTGTAAGCACCCCCAATAAAATAAAAGTTAAAAACAAAACAAAAAAACAATAAAGAAAGTAATTCAAGAAATTAGATACCAATAGTGGACTTTTGACTTCATCCTGGAGAGTTTATTATTATGGGTCTATGATGTAAGTATCTTTTATTGGGATTTACCCTTACTTAAACTCATTACTACCTGTTTACTTATTTCTCTCTCTCTCTCTCTCTCTCTCTCTCTCTCTCTCTCTCTCTCTCTCTCTCTGTGATAGCTTCCTACACCCACCCCTCGGGCTTGAACAATCTCTTTCACTTACTGTTGTCAAGTGCCCAAATGTATCTTGTTTCTTTTAGTCATAGGAAGTCAGAATTAACTTAGAGATATCAAATATTCATTAGGTGATCCTCAAAGAGAGATGTGTAATGGAGAAAGCAAATGACTGCGTGTGTGTTTAATAAAGGACTCAATAGCGATGATGCCTGTAAACCTCAACACTCTGATCCAATTCAGTTACCAGTGAATCAACTCTGACTCATCCTACACCACGTGAATCTGAGTAGAGCTGGGCTCGTTTTGCATGAACTGTAAACGGAATTGTTTTGAATGGCTGTGACCTTTCTTATGTCAGCCATCAGGCTCATCTTCCTCTAGTCAGCCCGATGTCATGAAGTGGATTCCATCTCATAGGAACTGGATGCAGAGAGTTTCCGGAACACTGACCTTAGGTTACCAGTCCAAATTTTACTCAACACCATCGGGGCACTCAAACCACTCACCTATGGTGAGGAACCCAGCAGTTACCTATTTGCACTGCTCAGGTAGAAATAATAGAGATGATATTACAGAGACTAGTAAGTTTGTAAGGAGGCCTGGTACTGCAACAGTGAGGTGCTCAGCTGCTAACTAAAGGACTGAACATTTAAACTACCCTGAGCATCTTCAAGAGAAACTTTGACATTTCACTATGAACATTTATATTTTTAGTTTCTGTCATGCCAATTCTGACTCATAGTGACTCTATGTACAACAGAAGAAAACACTACTTGGTCATGCACCGCACCATCCTTACAATTTTTATGTTTGAGCGCATTGTTGGGGTCAGTGTGTCAATTTATCTCCCTGATAGTCGTGTCTTGCTGACCCTCTACTTCACCTAGCACTGTGTCCTTTCCAGGGACTTGTCTCTCCTGACAACATGTCCAAAGTATGTGAGATGAAGTGATTTTTAAGGAGCATTCTGGCTGTATTTCTTTTTTTTTCTTTCTTTTATTTCAGGATGTATGTTTTTAATCTTTTTTACTTTGCATTTTTTTCAAAGTTGAGTAGTTTCTTTTTTTTTCTACAATGTTTTATTTTTTTAAAAATCAATTTATTGGGGCTCATAAAATTCATCAAAATACATGGATCAATTGTGTAGAGCACATCTATACATTTGTTGCCCTCATCATTCCCAAAATTCGCTTGCCTCTTGGGTTCCCGGAACTTTGCATTTTTAAAAATTGGGAGATAATACATATATCAAATAATTCCATAGTTTGATCATATCAAACAGTATTGCACAATTGCTACCCTAATCAGTTCCCAAGCATTATTTCCCTTCCTGGATTCCTTAACATCTTTTTCCTCCCTCACCTTGCCACTACCACCACCACTGTACCCCTCCCAGAAACTCTTATTCTACTTGCTGTCCATGACAGATTTGTTTGTTTTTCATGGTATTTCAATATTCTTCACTAACACCATAATTCAAATTTATCAGTTCCTCTGAGGTCTTCTTTATTCATTGTCCAACTTTCACATGCAGACAAGGTGACTGAAAATATCATGGCTTGGGTCAGGTGCACCTTAGTCTTCAAAGTGACACTCTTGCCCTTTAACAGTCTGTAGAGGTCTTGTGCAGCAGATGTGATCAATGTTGTTTGATTTCTTGACTGCTGATTGACTGTGGGTCTGAGCAAATCCACAGCAATTTCAGTGTTTTCTTCTTTGATCATGATGGTACCTATTGGTCCAGTAGTGAGAATTGTTGGCTTATTCACATTGAGTTGTAATCCATATGGAAGGCTCCAAGTCTTGATCTTCATCACCAAGTGCTTCAAGTCCTCCTCGCTGCCAAGAGAGGTTGTGTCATCTCTATATTGCAGGTTGTCAATAAGCCTTCCTCTGTCCTCATACCACACTCTTTTTCATACTCTCCAGGTTCTCTCGTTATTCAAAGGCTCAGCATACAAATCGGATGAGTATGGCAGGAGGCTATAACTCTGACACGTACCTTTCCTGGTTGTAAGCCACGTATCATTCCTTTGTTCTGTTTGTATGACTACCTCCGGTTGCTATGCAAGTTCCAAATGAGCACAATGAAGCGCTCCACGATTCATATTTTTGCTCAATGCATTCCAAGATTTGTTATGATTCACTGACCCCAGTGCCAAACAACAAAATACAATTATACATCTTTTTGATATTCTCCTCTTTCTGCCCACATCCCTCTGACATAAGCAATGATATCCCTTCTAATATGTCTTCTACTGAATATGATTGAGCCTCTGACAATTCCTTGGTGATACACTGCTGCAATTTTTGTTCAATGAGCATCAACAAAATTTTACTTGCATATGATATTGATGGCATTATTCAATAAATTCTATATTCTGCTCAGTCACCTTTCTTTGGAAAGGGTATAAATATTCAACTCTTCCAGTCAGCTGGCCAGGCAGCTGCCTCATGTATTTCCTGGTATCGATGAATAAATGCTTCCAGTGATTTATCAGCTTGTTAAAAGATTTCAACTG
The DNA here is from genome assembly GCF_000313985.2 of Echinops telfairi. NCBI lineage: Eukaryota > Metazoa > Chordata > Mammalia > Afrosoricida > Tenrecidae > Echinops > Echinops telfairi. Next base: position 5,615,201 of record NW_022103911.1, on the reverse strand, counting down.
GTATTCTTACAGCCTTGTTTTTTGCTAATACCTTCAGTGTCACTTGGTCGTCTTCCTTCAGTACTATTTGTTCTTGATCACATGCTATCTCTTGAATTGACTGAATGTCCGCCAGTTCTTTTCAGCACAATGACTGTGTATTTCTTCCATTTTCTTTGGATCTTTCCTGCATCATTCAACAATTTCCCACAAAATCCTTGAATATTACCTCAGTGTTTTTCTTCAGTTCTTTCATCTTGAGATATTGTGGTAGTTACATAATCTGTTGTCAACTTTAGAGTATTAGAGTGAAGGGTGGAGTGCAACTTGGCAATCAGGTTGCAGTTGGATAACCTCATTTGGAGATGCAAAGGAGATAAATCGCTTGCTGAAGGCAGGACAAAGGCTCACTCCCTGCAAGATATCCCTGCTGAAGACACATGAATAGAGGCTGATGGAGCCAGAGCCCTGGAGCTAAAGGAGCCACATGGAGACCCCTGCCAGTGCTAAAAAGCTTACAATGTTAGTGGATCCACAAGACTTCCCACCCGCTGGTCTGTGATCTTCCTGCATTTGCCATCCTTACATGTGTTTCATGGGTCTGAAGAGGACTTTATAGATTGGTATCAGATGTATGGGAAAATATCAGACTTAAAGTCTTGATCTGGAGTGGGCTGAGATGTTTTCTTGATATACAATTGCTCTTTTATATAAAGCTTTTTTCTTATGCAATATGAGTGTCTATGAATTTGTTTCTCTAGTCTATCCAGACTAACACAGATATGCTAAATGTGTTCTTCCCTTTGGCTTTCTGACTCCAGGTTTTTGTGCATTTTATTATAATAATTTACCTTGTCTTCTAAAACTTTCCTTTGAAAAATTTCTGTGAAGATTATGGCTTAAGAAACTGTGGAAAGGTGTAGCCTCATATATGGGATCACTATGAGATAAAATCTACTGAGGGTACCTATCAACCACAATAATTCTGTAACAGTGTGAGGCATTTCTAAAATTCTAGAAGCTATATTTGTCTTATATCACCAATGCAGCTCTTCTGGTACTGCTGCCATTTGGTCACTGTTGGTTTGTAACCATAAAAGTAATTTGAAATACTATTCAATTTAGTTTCATTTATACTTTAGGGCAATTTGGATATTTTTAGTGTAGCTTTTTAGTTACAGCATATCTTTAATTGTTTTATCAACATTCAACATTATCTGAAGTCTTTGAGAACTATCTTCATGTCAATTTTATAATGTATATACAAAAACTATGCTTAATGCTTCCAGTGTTCCCAACCTAAAACCACATTTTGCAGCCAGATGATTCTTATAAATTTGTTTCCCAGAAGATCATGATCCAGGATTGAAAAATATGTATTTTAGTATCAGATGTTTTCTTTGTTAGCATCTGTTTTGTAAGGTTCATAATTCATTAAAATGTCATGTTTCAAAGTACCGAGTATTTTTAAATAATTAGGAATGGGTAAGCCAATTTGGAAGTTTGACAAATTCGCACTTAGTGAATGTTAGGCATGCATTGGTAGAATGAGAGTCTGGAAAAAGGTCTGCTCTGATACAATAGGTAAGAGAAAATAATTGCAACAGAAGGAGCCAAATGAGATATACGGTTATGCATAAATCAATACACAGCTGTGTAGCAGGCATTTCATGCTGGATTCATCAGATTGTTGGTAAAAAGACAAGAAAGTTTTGTGGAATAATCAAGAGTAGGTAAAACGTCCCATTATAATGAATTCCATGAGACAACTAAATTGTTTTGTAGTGATTTGGGACATCACTGTAAATATTTCTATTCGGCAGAATATGAGAAAAAGCTAAAGCATAATTTACCCAGAGCAAATAAGGTGGAAAACCTAATTCAGTAGCTCTTTAAACACAGATTTAAAAATGGAATAGCAACTACTCTGCTTATTTTACATCTCTAACAACTTCCTCCAATTTCAGTAGTTTGTTACTTTATTTGGAAAATGTAGACGTTTGAGGGTAGAATATTTGTGTACATGAAGAAGGGAGCATTAGAGACACACAGTTATATAATTTTGGTATAGTAAATTGACAAAATGTGTTTCATGAGCCAAAAAAAAAGGTGACTGCTAACACAGGCAGAACTATCATGACGATGGAAAATAGCATCAAAGCGGCCAAACTCACTTTGACAACTCTTGTGGATATGAGTCATTCCAAATAAGTCCTAAAACCTGACCTATGAAAAGTTTTTTGGATGAGTCCATTACTTTGCACTTGACTACTAACCATAAGGTAGGTGGTTTGAGTTCATTCACTGGAATCTTAGAAGAGAAGCATAGAATCTTGTTTCTGTATAATATAGTACCCAATAAAACCCAATGGAATGGCTCAGAATCAACTTACTGGCAATGGATTTGTTTGTTTGAGTTGAATACCTGTGAATGCAATGTAAAGTACTGACTTTCCATAACAGAATCAAATGCAGTCAATCAGTTAAGGCCATGGTAGGACAGGCGGATTCTCAATGTGATCACTTCTGAGTTCTATAAAGAGGAAGGACAGACACAGACGCACACATGAGGGGACAAGGGGCAAGGGAATAGATCCGACAAGCCATGAACCACAGAATTCCGAGGCTATGAAAACGAAAGAAAGGATTTACGTAGCAGAGACCATGATGTAGACAGCACGCAGAATTGTGAGGAAAGAAAGTTATGTTTTTAGAAGCCACTCACTTGGGCTATTTTGTATTACAGTAAATCTACAAAACTTAGAAATGACAAAGTATTGTAGTGAGATGTGCAAAGATCAGAAGTTAGAAAAATCAAAAGAAAAGACAATTTTGTCCTTTTTCAACTGAAATAACTGAACAAATTTTTGAAGCCACAGTTTGCGATATCAAAGGATTATATGTTGAAAACCTAGCTCTTTCTGATAACTTGTCCAACCTGAGTGAGAGGAAGTCTCTCTATCCATGCCTCCACGGAGCATGCAGCTGAGCTTCTAACACAGGTCTGTTCTTTTTTCCGGAAGACCATGATATACCAAATATTTTTTACCAACACCACAATTCACAAGCTTCAATTCTCTCCAAACGAATCCAAATTCACTGTGTTGAATTGCTTCTGACCCATAACAACCCTATTGGACAGCGTAGAATTACCTCTATGGGTTTCCAAGACTAATTCTTTATGGGAATGGAAAGTCTCATCTTTCTCCCATGGAGCCGATATCTTTTGGAACTACTGACTTTGGGATTAACAGCCCATTAGGTGAACCACCCACTGTACCACTGAGCTGATTGCTTCTCTGTCACATGCATGGGAGGCAATTGGACTCAGGGGCACCTTAGTCCTCAAGGGGACATCTTTGCTTTTTAAAACTTTAAAGAAACTTTCGGCAGTAGATTGACCCAAAGTGGAACATTTGATTTTTTGACAGTTGTTGATTGGGAATCCAAGTAAAATTAAATCCTTGACAATTTCAATCATTCCTCTGTTAATGATGATGTTACTTACTCATCGAGTTTTGACAATTTTCATCTTATTTATGTTGAGATGTCATCCATATTGAAGGTTGTAATCTTTGGTTATCTTGAATAAGTGCTTCAGTTCTCCTCACCTTCAGCAACCAATGTTGTATCATCTGCGTATGCAGGTTATTAATGAATTTCCACCAAATCTGATGCTGTGTTCTTCTTCCTGTATGTAGTCCAGCTTCTTGGATTATTTGCTCAGTGCGTAAATGAAAGAGATATCTCTAGTGCACACCTTTTCTGATTTTAAACCACACATATTGTGGATCCTGTTCCAAGAACTCCTTTGTGATTTATATTATGTTCTGCATAGGCACAATGAAATATTCTCAATTCTCATTCTTTGCAATGGCATGCAGAATTTTTTATGATCAACATAAGCGAGTGTCTTTGCATAGTCAGGAAAACAGAGTAAGTCAGGAAAACAGAGTAAGCTTTTTGACATTCTATTTCCTGGCAAGGTTTCCTTGCTGTAGGAAATGATGTCCCTCTTTCCAATTCCTTTGGTTCTGGTTTGGATTTCTGGTAGGTCCCTATTGATGAATTCTTTTCAGCAAATATTTTACTTTGGTGTTACAGTAATGATATTTTTAGATAATGTCCACACATGTTGGGTCACATTTATTAGGAATGGGCAAAATATTGATGTATTCCAATTGTTTGAGAAGGTTCATATATTCTCCGTTTTGTGGCATAGATGAATGAGCACACTCACTTTTACATCTGTTTTTTGAAATCTCTCTCTCACTTTTCCATCAATTCATGGACCTTTGTTTGTTCACTAATGTCTTCAGTCCATCTTGGATCTCTTCCTTCAAGACAGTGGTTCCAAATGAGATGAGAGTTACTTGTGTTGGTTTAGGTTTCCCAGAGATGCAAACCCAGTGATACTTGTATGTGTTGCATATAGAAAGGGCTTTATAGCAATAAATGGCTCACACCGTTTTAGAAATAGGTAATTTCAGTCAGGTTCAAGACAGGCTTCTCCTAACTCATGAAAGCTGTCGAACAGGAAGCAGAATAAGGGGTAGGGAGCAGGCTGGTAGATGTAGAGGTGCAAATCTGCTGAATGAACCCACAATCGATATTGTGCTGACAGCTCCTGGGAGACCCAAAAGAAGATGAAGGAATCCGACGAAAGATCCAGCTCCCAGAAAAGGGAAAGAACCAAAGAAAATTCAATTCTGCTTGGTCTTTCTCTTTTATACAAAAAGCTTATGGCACTAAGGAGATGCCATCAGACTGCGACCCAATTGACAGGGTCAGATCCCGTTACCCACGAGGATCTCAGTGACATAAACCGAACCAGCACACTACCGAAATGGTTGGACACCAACCATTTCTTTTCTCAAGGTGTGCCTTTCATTTTCTTTTGCTGCTTCTTGTATCATTCAGTATTTTGCCCAAAGAAACTTATTATTACAGCAAGATCTTCCAGCTTGAGAAACGTCAAGCATGTTCTGCCCTTTATGTTCTCTAAGTGCAGTTCTTTGTACGGTTTCTGATACTACTTTGCTGCCTCTCCTCAAGCCATACTTTGAAATCTCGTGTTCAGTTCATTTGCTCCTTAATTCTTCCATTTCATTTAGATAGTCCATGCTGAAGAGTGCGTTTCAGAGTCTCTTGTGATCTCTTCTTCGGTCTTAATTTTTCATTATAAAAACGACCTTTTGTTTTCTTTATGTATCGTCTCCTTAATGTCTTCCCATAACTTGTCTGGTCTTTGTGAAAAGAGATCAAATATGTCCAACTTAGGTGCAATACAAGGTTTTCTTAGTTCCCCATGTATTATGGCATAATACCATTTTTAAATATTAGTACTATATATTTGAATATTTTTAAAGGTTTGCTTTTTACTAAATATCCCAGGGAACTTTCCCCCATTTCATAGCAGGAAGGAGAAAAACTAGAGATTGTCATTTGGATATCATCTCCAAAATTGACTATCTTTTAAAGAAATATAGTAAATGTAGTCACCCAATCATTGTAATGGATGGAGTTTCATCCCTGTTAACATACATGTTGTTTTTACCTATGAGTATAATTGGGAGAGGGAGGGAATAGAATTAGCATGAGATCATACTAGCATATATTGAGTCTTAATTCTATTAGCTTCGTCACCTAATGAGCTAGGAGAAGAGACACCAAGGCAGAGAGATAGAAGGAAGACAATGCTTCTGTGACAACAGAATTATACTGAATTATACCGTGTCTATATGGCATTAAGTGTCTTAGAGTAACAAAAGCCAATAGAGAAAAGAAAGGATCTTTCCCTAGAGCCTTCCTCTACCATTCTATCATTCACAAATGGGACCATTCACAAATGTAAGAAAATAAATTGTTTTCATATCTCTCTAAATTCGTGGCACTCTTAATGACAATCCAGGAAACTGATACACTCATTTTGTCGCTGCTTATGAAGAAACCCTAAAACCAAAAGTAAATCCATAACTATCAAGTTGCTTTTGACTGACATCATTTCTGTAACTGCAACATCTCTCATCCATCTCTGAGGTGAAAATAAATGAAGATACAGGGGGGAAAAGCTATCTAAGCCAAGGATTTTGAAATAATCTTCACTTATTTTTTATTGGCTAGATGCTAATCTACTTAAAAACTGACCAAATGACAGGTTTAAAATTCTTGCATAAATTTATTAAAGTTTGTTTGCATCTTTTCCAATTTATGCTCAATATATCTGTGTGTATATATACATGTATGTATGTGAATATATATATATAGGTTTATTATATATAAATAAAATTATATATATAATTTAACTTTTAGATATATTTTTGGCAAAAGCATTCTAAATTTAAATTGAAAGCAAGTGGTCCAATGGCTAAGCTAAAGAAAACTAAAAAACAAGTATTCACTTTTTGTTGTCCAGATTTTTGGACAATTTGTTTTGAATATTTTTTAAAAAATTGTTACACAAATTTCCAAGAATCTCATGCTAATATAATGTTTAGATGGCTCAGTGAGATAATTTTAGAGACAAAACTATGTACACTAAAATACTTCACATTTTATTGATTGTATAGGATTTCCACCATAGGATGGAGAAATAGAAAACATCTTATTGTAAATAAGCACTGCTTAAATGTGTTGCAAAAATTAAGATAATTTGTTCTGAAATATGTATGATTTTTTTCATGAAGTAAATATTCAAAAATTGCTTTATCTGTTACAAAGTAAATTTTATTTTAATTAATTATTTTTTTACAAAGTAAATTTTTAAAATTTTGTTTTGACTCTATTTTATATGTGCTAGCATGATTTTCTATTCCATTTAGGTTTTGATTATGAATAACAAATTGTTATTTAATATTTTGTGAAATTATGGGCAATAGAGAAATAATTGATTTATTAATTTACTGCCAATTTGTGGACTATATTTTGAATAGTCTCTTGATTTACCCCCTCGCATTGCTAGAGGAAAATTAGCACATAAAGTATAATTTTGTTTTGGGGGTGGATGGCTTCTAAATACCTTAAGTTTGTATATTTAAAACAACTACATGTCCCCAAAGAAAACCAAAATCCCCATACTCCTTTAGATAACTTTTTAAATGCTTACATTAGAACACATGACATTTAGAACTTGAGGTTTAATTAAATTTAGCAAACACCTTACCATATTATTTCTGTAACTACATCATGCTGGTGCATAATGGATACTCAATTGACACTCAAAATTTGGAAAATGAGTGGAGGAAATATCCCCTTCTGTGAAATAGAATGCTATACTTCACAAACATTTAAAGCCTAATTGTTTTTAATGTCTTCTTAGTAGAAGGAAATACAAACAAATATTGGCAGAAAAGAAGACTTTTGAGGGAGGAAGAACTGAATTTGGAACAAAATAGGTGAAAACATTCAGGCAATGCTTAGGAACAGTGGATGGCCCAACAATTGGGAATTTTGTCCATATCGGGTGCTGTATTTGTTTTGAAATGTAAACATAAAATTCCACAGAATGTAGGGTTTCTGCATAAGCACATACATTTGGTATCATATTTCTGAAGGCCTGAAGTCCTAATTTAAAATGCTGACAGGACCATATTCCCTTTGAACCTCTTGAGGGGCAGATCTCTCTGGGGTCTTCGGTGGTCTCAGGTTTTACTTTTATCCATGTACCTTTAAGTCGTCTCTCCTCCTATGTGAGGACACTCTTCAGGTAAAGCTGTTGTTAATTGTCATAAAATTGGATTAGATGCATAGAGATGTTAAGTACTAAAGGATGGAGCACTGGCCATCTTAAGTCATCTTCTTGATCATTGCTATATTTTAGTCCCTTGTTGCAGCTATTTGCTAGCCTATCTCACTGAGGGCTTTTCTCGTTTTTGTCAACCCTCTACTTTAGTAATTAGGGTACCCTTTCCTAGTGATTAGCCTTTCTTGATGACATGTCTGAAATTCTTGATGACATGTCTGAAATAAATAGTTGAATTCTAGCCATTCTTACTTCTAAGAAACTTTTAGATTGTATTTCTGTGTTTTTCTGGGCTGACTAGAGAAACAAATTCATAGACACTCATCTACGTATAGGAAAGACCTTTGATAAATAGTAATTGTATATTGAGAGCACAATCCAGCCCAGTCCTGATCAAGTCCATAAGTCCAATATTAGTTCATATGTCCGATACCAATCTTTAAAGTCCTCTTCAGACTCATGAAACACACGCAATGATGCCAAATTCTGTGACTCCAGTGGCAGTGTAAGCATCTCAGCGTTGGATGGGTCTCCAAGTGGCTTCTCCGGCTCCAGAACTCTGGCTGCATCAGCATAGCTTCATCTATCTGCTTGTCAACAGGAACAGCTCACAGGGATAGTCTCTTTTTGCCCCACCTCCAGTGAGCTATTTACCTCCTTCATGCCTCCAAATGAGGTTTCAAGCTACAACCTGATTGACAGGCTAAACTCCACCACTTCACAAGTTGACAGGAGATTATGTAACTGCCACAATTTCTTAAAGGACTGACTTATTTGTTCTTTTGATAGTCTGTGGTATGATCTTTATTTTTCACAAGTATGACAGTTTGAGTAAATCTATTCTACTGTTATTTTTTTATTATCACTCTTTCTCATGCATATGAGCTAATTGAAATTATGTCAGAAACATCTGGGTTTTTTTTCTTTAACTTTAAAGAAGTCTTCTGTGCAGATTTTTCAATGCAATAAGTACATCACTTGATTTCTTGATTGCTAATTCCATATATATAATTATTTGTTAACATAGAATTGAATTATTGACAACTTTAATTTTTTGTAATTTATCATGATTGTGTTTATTGGTCCAGTTAGGAGTATTTTATTTTCTTAATGTTTAAGTGTAACCCATGCAAACACACAATATTTTTTGGACCAAAAATTCTTGAAATCATCTTCATTTTTGGCATTAAAGTTGTGTCATCTGTATTCCAGATTGATAATGAGTCTCTCGTCAATATACTTGACCTGCTTTTCAAATTGTTTAATTAATTATTAACAATGGTTAATTAGTTGTTTGAATAATTATTTAATAAATTATTTATTTATTGAATAGATAAGGCAAAAGGCAACAATCCTGCTAAATGCCTTTTGCATTTGAATTATGTCGTATCTTGCCTATAGTCCCCTGTCAATGTACACAATAGTAGCAAAAATTTGAGCAGGACCCACACTAATATGGTATGGCCTCATATATGGTATGACCTCATGATCACCCCATAAAAGATCTGTGTTCAGACATGGCACAAATTCAATATATCTTTTTTAGACAAAAACAAAACAAAACATGACAAGTGAAATCACAATGCTTGAAAAAATGTCAAAATTTCATGTTACATAGATTTTCATGCTAGATTATATCAGGACTTAAACTATGGAGTTTGGGTTGAAAAATAACATAATATTTAAGAAGCTTAAGTAAATGATAATATATTTAGTTGAGGCCAATCCTATGAGGTGAACTAACATAATATGAGAAACTCTATGATAGGATATGCTGTAAGTAGGAAATCGTTGTGGGAAGTTGTGGTCTGAAACCTCTTACTCAAGTCATAGCCCTAAAAATATTTCCTCAAGGCTTTTACCTACTATAAGTAGGCTCTGTGAAGAACTTCACTTCACGATCTGGATCATGCATCTGAGTCTTCAACTCTGGCTCTTGGGAACTGAGGCAAAGACCTACCTGTTGACACTGGAAGCTATCAGAGCCTGTCATCTGATGGGCTGGCCTTCAATTGCTCAGTCTCTTCATTCATTGGTCATGATCTTCCTATTTCCTGCTTAATACGTCCCAGCAGCAACTCTGGTAAGGAATAGCCTCCAGATTAATATCTGACCCACACACTTGAATTGTACTGTACTTAGCTCCTTCTACAATTGTGTGAGCTACTTCCTTCACATACGTTTATATTCTGTCTTCCTTTCTCCCCCTTTCCCTCGTGCTCTCTCTCTTCCTTCCTTCCATTCTTTCCTTTCAACTCCTATTTAAACCTCTCAAGAAACTCTAGCCTAACCTCATCAACCTGAGGGTTGAACGAGTGAGATTACCATAAGTGATACAGGTGATTGGGCAGCCCACAGTTTGGAGCATTGACTTTAATGTTTTGTGCTTGCTTTCTTTCCTCAACCGTTACATCCATGTCCTTTCCCTCTGAATCTTTCCTCACCTCCTATATTACTTAGATGAATTTTCTCATTTTCTATTTAGAAATCATCAACTGATAATTCTGAAAATGCCTAACACCGAACCACACATGCCCTACATTTCTACACCTCTCCCCATACTTTCTTCTCGCGATAATTCAGAATGACATTTTGACATCCTTATCCATCAGTCCAAGTTGTGCTCTCAAGGTAGCCCTCTCAAACACTTGCTTCTTTTGGACCACTCCTTCCTCTCATTTCATGAATTACTCAAATGTATTGAATTGTTCCTATCAGACATTTTTAAGATTTTAATTGTATAAAAGTGTAAATAGAAAAAAAAGCCATTATGTTTACAGATCATACATGTACAAGTTTATTTGAGAAACATTGGAGCTGTGATTCCATCCAGATGACTTCATTTATAGAAAATTAGCCTATTATACATAATTCTATTCCAATATGCATGAGGCAACAATGAGTCAGAATCAACTAAAGGCAAGCGTTTGATTTTTAAAAAAATATTTTTGGGAGGCAAGTATTGTATTCGTTAGCTTAAGCACTCTAAGAACATAACACAGTGGTTAGCACCTAGTTGGTCTTCAATAAGTATTGCAGATAAATGTATGAATTAATCAACTCTAATATTTCCATTCTGGGAATCTCCGTAACTCTCTTTTTGTCTTAAATCCTCAATTGCTTGTATCATTTACTGTAAATCTTTGTAAAATCTTCCAAAATTCTCCACATTTCTCTTCAACTTGAAATTGAACATATACCATGAGAAATATGTTTAAAATAAACTTCATTAAAATATTCCTTGTCAACATTTTTCACTTCGGCACTAAATATTTGACTGAGAGTCAACAACCAGAATCAATAGATCTTACACACGTTAGACTACTACTAGTCTAAATCACAGTCTATTTATAATTTATCATGCAGGTTTTCAAATTTTAATTATCTTTGTTTTCTAAATGTTCATAGGCTGTCCTCTTAGTGTTAATTAGCCACCTTAGAGCACCTTCATTCCCTTAGACTCACTAATGCCCTCTTAAATTCATAGCATTTTTTCTTATGTAGACTATCTATCATAACGTGCTTAAATTCTACTTATTCTGAGGTAAGAGTATATAAGATATATGCACATACACATATATGTACCTATATGTGTTGTCCTTATTAGCCTTCATAGCCAGTTCTGACTCATAGAAACACTGTCTGCAACAGAAACAAAACACTGTCCTCTCTCTTATTATCTGTGTTTTCCTACTTAGCAATAAAATCTATACGAACATACCCCCAAAAGATAGAAATATCTTTGATTGCTCTTCAGATAAGTTATCCTTCTCTTTTTCATATTTCGTGAGCTCCTCTCTAGGTTGTGGTTAGTGGGGTTGAATTAGTTCTCCCTTGCATTGACCATGTGCACAGAAGAAAGGCTGGTGTGTCTTATGCCATCTTCGCAGTTGTTACTGTGTTTGAGCACATTTATGGTCTTTCGCTTTTTCACCAACGCGCTAAAAGTTCTTTCGTCCTTGCCGCTCAGGAGCAGTTTGACTGACTGCTTTCAAGACAGCTTTGGTTCTTCTCCTGGAAGTTCGTTGTATCCATCTCCTTATGTTTCTTTAATAATTGTCTAGCTTTCACATGAATATGAGGTGATTAAAAATACCACGACTCAGGTTAGGCAAACCTTATTCCTCAACATTACATCTTGGCTGTTTCACATCCTAAAGAGTTTTGTGCATCGAATTTATCCCATATCATATGTCATTTACTTTCTTGATTTAATCTATCTTATTGACCATGAATCATAATATTGCTTTCTTTGTCTACTGTGAGAACTTTTTGAATGATTTGTGATAAAGTACAATCCGTAGTGAAGGCTTAGTTTTGGATCTTCATTAGTAAGTGCTATAAGTCTTCTTTCCTTTGGGCACAAAGATTGTGTTATGTATGTGTCAGAAATTGCTCTTTCTAAATGGGTTCTTCCAATCCTTAAAGACATTGTCCAGGTACTTTCAGTTATTATATATATTTTATAATACATATTACATTATCTGTTGTTCTTACATATTATATATTTCATATGTGTTAATAATTCCATTACTTTGATTTTCGTGCTATTATTTAACCCATAACTCAGGGGAAGAGAGATTTATAAACGTTAAATATTTTCATAGGTTAGAAGCTAGTAAGGCTTAAAGTAATACCCTTGTATGATTTTAGATAATGCTACCTCTTAATCAGTGATTGTTACATAATATTTCTTGTTAATTCAATTGAGTTCTATATCGGTTAATCAGTGATTTCGATATAATATTTCATGTTGATTCAATTGAGTTTGTTTCAATTCATGGAGACTCCATGTTACCAGAGTAAACCTCTTCACAGGGTTCTCTGGGCTGTCACATTTCAAATGGATATCGCCAGGCTTGTCTCACCAGGGGCCACTGGGTGGGTTGAAATGACTAACTCTTCAATAAGTAGTTTTTCTTACTAACTAGGGGCCATCTTTAAAAATATTACTAGCTGTCTTACTTGTTAATCTATAATAATATCATTGTTTCTGAGTATTAATCACAGTACCAAGTTCAACAGTAGTATTCTATCAATTTTACGTGACAAACTATATATTTTTTATAATTTTTGTTTCTCTTCTTGCTTAATGTTGGGACATGGAGGCTTGATATCTTCTCCAGAGCTTTGTTTTGCATTGCCTCTAGTCATCCATTGAAAATGGTATGTATTACCCCTGGCATCGTCATGGTCAATTTTCCTGCCACTTTCTTCTGTCTATTTTCTGCAGCTGCCTAATGAGTCATTTCAATGTCCACTTCATACTTCCCAGCTGCCTTTCATTTAGTTACCCAATACATTGCACATGCATGAAGAGCACTTCTTATAAAGGTCTTGTACAAGAATGCTTAGATTAGTGGGTGGCTTGGAGAGGAAGAGGATGACAGAAAGAAATGAATAGATTCCTCACAGAAAGGTAATTCTCTAAAATGTAAAAATAGAGAATTTATTATAACCCCAAAGACCCTGAAAAACATATATAATAGCGTTTTAACATCAACTGAACTTTTGCAGCCACTCGTTATTCATTAAGGTGAAGGTAATTGTTAGCATTTGCTTCTCACTCCAGAGAAGTTAGTATTTAATAATATGGAGTTAATTAATGGATCTTAGGAGCTTAGGGTTCTTATGAATGGTATGTTAAAATATAGATTGCAAGCTTTAAAGCACCACCTGCAAAAATGAGAAAAGTATGCTTGTGTTTTAAATATATTGATATGAGTCACCAGAAATTACTAAAGTGAAGCTCGTAAATTTTGTTCTGTTTCTCTTCAGAACAAACAGAGCTCAGGATTATCTAATGCATGTCTGGGGGTGGTCTTGGTCAATGTGCTGTCAGACCACCAGATGTTATGCCGTTGCAGGAATATCGGCGCAATGCGATATATGTTGGGTTGGGCTCTTTGTGGCATTCCAGCATTTCTCTCCCTGTCTTTAATGAAGAATAAGCAAAATATTTAAAATAAGCAGTGAAAGAGTTTACTTCAAACAAATGTCTTAACTGATTTCAGACATCAGAGTTATAGCATTTTATATTTGAATGACATCAATGAAGGTTAGATACCATCTACATAAGAAGTTGCAAATGGTGGTGCAAAGTCTGAATTTGGCATATACATTGGGTCCTTTGATCTCAAAGAACATTTTGACAATTGGATCCTTTGATCTCACAGAACATTTTGACAATTAGATTGGAATTCAATGTTTTAAAAGTGGAAGATTTCACTAGATTATTTTGTTTTTCTTGGAAAACTAAAAAATGTGCCAACATTAAGCAAAACCTCCAATATGAATATAGTTGACAAGAGTTGTATAGAATTGCCTCTCTCTATTTGTTAGAATAAAATTTCCATGAGGAAAGAACCACTATTTGTTTCTTGATTTAATGTAAGCAATGGTAACAGCATCTACTGGTGCTCAATAAATCAACATATGGGCTTCTAGTGAATATTTGTTGAATTGACAGGGCATAACTTTTGCATTTTGATGCAGTTTATGCAAATCTTACTTCCCCTCTTGCTTATATAATTGTCTTGAGTCCCATAGGCATTGAAAAAAATATATGTGACACTCTAACCACTGGTCCTGAGGGGTTCACCTATCTTGGATTCCGTGTTTCCAGTCCCTATCTGTACCAGTGTACATCCTCTTGTTTAGCCGGATTTGTAATGTAGAATTGGGATCATAAAGGTGGGGGGTGAGGAAGCATTCAAGAACTAGAGGAAAATTGTATGTTTCATCATTGCTACACTGCACCCTGACTAGCTCATCTCCTCCTGGCAACCCCTTAGGACCAGTGGTGAGAGTGGTGATACCTGGAGAGTGAAAGGAAGGTGAGGGAGAAGAGGGAACAGATTACAAGGATCTACATGTAACCTCCCTGGGCGACAGACAGTGGAGAAGTGGTTGGAAGGAGACGTCGGATGGTGTAAGATGTGACAATAATAATAATTTATAAATTATTAAGTGTTCATGGGGAAGGGGGTGGGGGGAGGGGAAAACTGAGGAGCTGATACAAAGGGTTCAAGTAGAAAGCAAATGTTTTGAGAATGATGATGGCAACCTGTGCACGAATGTGCTTGGCACAATGGATGGATGTATGGATTGTGATAAGAGTTCTACAAACCCCCAACAAAATGATTTAAAATATATATATATATATACATGACAGCTGTTTATTTCCTCACTTCCCAAATATTATAGTAGTGATAATTAAGGTAGAGAGAGAGAGAGAGAGAGAGAGGATGTACCTAGTTACTTAACTGATTAATGGGAAAATTTAGCTTGGAATCAGCATCTTTTTTATGAAACCAGTGTTCTTTTCACTACAACATGACTGCATTTACCACTCATAGAAAAAAAAATTCACCAGATTACAAAATCAAGAATGAGAAACAGAACATCACTGGACTCAAACTAAATTAGGTTCAAGTCCACATAGTGATACAATTTTAAAATATTAACTAATTATCTTTTGCTATTGTTGTTAGCTACATTCGAGTTAGTTCTAACTCACAGGGACTATGTAAAGCAGAATAAAATAACACCCACTTGCATGCACACCGTCCAGGTAAAATGAAATTCTTGGCAATGTCAGTTTTCCCTCTGTATATCATGATGCTTCCTATTGGTCAAGTTCTAAGAATTTTGCTAATCTTTATCCTGAGTGTCTTTTATTTTTCATCAGCAAGTGCTTTGAAGTATTCTTTGCTCTCTTCAAGCAAAGTTGTTAATGAGGATTTCTCCAATTGTTATGACCAGCTCATCTTCATATAGTTCAGCTTCTTTAATCATTTGCCCAACATACAGATTAAATAAGAATGCTAAAAGGTACAAATCTACTTTCTTCACCACATTTGCTTATGCACACATTTGTCTTCAGTAATCATATCAGGAAGGTGGGCACCCACTGATATGATTTTTTGTTCTTTGATGTCTGATACTTGGTACCTTCTAAACCTCATGGTCACACTGGCTGGTGAGCTTCTTCATGTGGACTTTGATGCTTCTGAGCTAGATGGCTGCTTGTTTATCTGCAAGCCTTTAAGACCCCAGATGCTATATCTTTTGATAGCCCGGTGCCATCAGCTTTCTTCACCACATTTGGTTATGCACACATTTGTCTTCAGCAATCCTGTCAGGAATGCTAATTTAATGGAACAAAGTATTCTTGCATTGAGTAAGTACTTGAATGGGGGTCCAATGTCCATCTGCTGCCTTAATACTAAACCTATAAATGTATGCATGTAGACTTATTTCCCCACTATCCTATATAAATATATTTACATATGTACATGCCTATATTTAGACCTGTATAAATACCCTGTCTCTTAGCTCTTTCCTCTATTTGCTTTTACTTTCCTCTTGTCCCACTATCATGCTCAGCCTTCATTTGGGCTTCAGTAATTTCTCTTGGTTACATTGCCCTTGCTGAATCCCTACCAGGCCTCTCACACCCTCCTTGCCACTAATTTTAGATCACTTGTTGTTCCCCTGTCTCTGGGTTGGTCAAAACGACCTCCTTAACCCCGCCTCCCCATCTCCCATACTCCCCCTCCCCCCAACCATCGGTCCCATTGTTTTCACATCCAGACTGTTCATCCAGCCTATTTTATCTAGATAGACCTGTAAAGATAATAATATGCACCAAAAAACAAGGCATAGCAAGACAAAGTGACAAAAGAGAACACAATGATGACAACAAAAAAGAAAATCAATGACCCAGAGAAGAATAAATTAATTTTTAAAAAAGCAAAAGAAAACATTTAAAGAATTTTACAAAGAAAGAAAAACCTTTAAATAGATCAAGGTCTGATTTTTGACCTTTAGGCATGTCCTCCAGTCAAGTCCAATGGGGTGCCACGCTCTGGCCCCAGAGTCCATCCAGAGCACTCCCACAGAAGCTCCCTGCTCTGCTCCCCACATTGCTTTGCCTCATGCCTTTAGTGTTTTGCCTCGGTGTCATGGGGTCAGACCAGGCCAATCCCTACACTGAGTCTCCAGTGTTGTCCCCTGTAGGGCCATGGGTCAGCATGGGACGTCGTGCTTCATAGTGGGATCAGCCATATGGTCCACTCTGTGCATTGGCTGTTTGGAGCAGGAATATCATCCTCCAGGCCTGGTGGGCTAGGATGTGCTCCACTCTCTT
>NW_022103911.1:5593834-5595676 GCF_000313985.2 Echinops telfairi | reverse complement strand
AAAAAAAGGTACAAATCTAATGAACACCATTCCTGATTTTAAAGCATGCAACATTCCTTTGTCCTTTTGAAGAACTACCTGTTGGTCCATGTACAGGTTCTGGGTGAACACTCTGAAGTATTCTGGAATACTTTGTTACCTATAGTTTGTTGCAATCTGTCCAGTAGAATGTCTTTGTATAGGCAATGAAATCCATGTAAACATCTCTCTGGTATTTTCTGCTTTCAAACAAGCTACATCAGATGATATTCCCTGTTCTATGTCTGCTTCTAAATTTGACCTGAATTTCTGGCAGCTCCTATTGATCTATTCTTGCAGACATTTCACAATTACCTTCAGCAAGATTTTACTTGCACGTGGTCATAATATATTATTCTATAAATCCTGCCTCCTATTGTGTCACCATATAAAATTTCACAAATAAGTTGTAGTTATTGCATGTCTCATTATATTCTCTATTTACTATCTGATTGCATATGGATATGTTATGATCTTCTCACTAAATAGAATGTGTGTGCATACACAAAAATATCCTTAAAAGTTTAATATAGTACTTTAGATCTGTATACCAGGTTGTTGTTTTTTAATTTTGTACTAAGATGGTATTCTTGTGATTTCTCTAAGGCCATTTACCATTAGACAATGGTGAAAGTGTTAACTTTTTCCAAACATCAGGTTTGGTTTTGGACTAATTCAAAACTATACAATTATTCATTTGAAAGTTATGCAGGGAACTATAGCTGTAATTAATATGTATCTTACTCTTAGGGAAACCCTACATTTCTGTCCTAAGTAGATATGTAATTTAAAAAAATCTAAGTCTAATTTTTAGCCTTTAGACAAGAATTCAAGGTCATCTTCAATCTTCCTTGATCAAAAATAACTTGCTTTTACAGACTCCCAAATTTTATTTTTATTTCACAGTTTTCTGTGGTTCCTAATGTCTCTGTACTAATCTGATTTTAAATTTCTGGTCAACATATTTGAAATAATCTCATTCCACAGATGTTTGACCTTTCAGGTAATTTTTTAAAATTTTGTTTTGTGAAACACTAGAACTATGGGACACTAGCCACCATTTCATGATGAAATCATGTAGTAGAATAAGTCTAGGAGATAATTTGCTGAACAAGTTTAAGGATTTTTTTATTAGTTTGTTACAGATCCTGTAGTATACAAAAATATGAATTACGTATTTACAATAAAAAGAATATGGTATTAATTCCCAACTGCTTCTGTTCCATTTTAGTACAGAGATTTTAGAGGCTAGAATTCTTGTAGGAGGACATTATCAGGGGGACAATGCTCAGGGCATTTTTCCAGGCTAATTTTATACATTAGTTTAAAAACTATTTTTAAGAAAACTAATAGGTTTCAGGAGTCTCTGGATGGTCCAGCTGTACTAAAAAGTTGGAGAACTCACAATGCGTGTAAAATGAAGAAAATGTTCTAAAATCAATTGTCATAATTGTCGTACAACTCTTTTTAATATCATGGTTCGAGTGGTTTAGCCCAGCCTTTCTCTAAGGTATTTCCAATGGACTCAACCCTCTATTTCCTTCCTATCTCAGCTGTCTTAATGCCTCCCAGTCAGTGCTGACTCCCTGTGATCCCCTGTGGATTTCCAAGACTGTAATGGTTTATGGAGTAGAAACTCCAGTCTTTCTCCAATGGAGCTGCTGGTGACTTTGAACTGCTGACCATGTGGCTTGCAGCCAAATGCCTGAAGAAACTATTAGTATTCATTGTCTCTATAGATTTACTTGTTCCTATGCTTCATATAAAGAAAATCATCCAAAAAATGAAACAGGAAAATCTCAATCCAACAGAAATCAGAAAATA
>NW_022103911.1:5564207-5592974 GCF_000313985.2 Echinops telfairi | reverse complement strand
ATTTCCGGTTCACAGGGGCAGTTCCACTCCATTCCACAAGGACAATGGGAGTGTTCATTGATTCACTGGCCATGAGTTTGGGTTTTGGTTTGGGAATATATTTGAGGATAGCTTCAATAACTAGAGAGGTGAAAAGGGAAGGGGTGTACTAAAGAGAAACATTTACATGGAAAAATCAGTAAGTGATTAATTCATAGGGAACCAGAATGTATAGTTAAACTGCAGAATTAAAAGGAACTTTTTATTTTTAGAGTTATGGAAGTAACCAAAAAAGTATTTAAATTGAGGATATTTAAATAGTTTCTTCTGGTTATTAGGATAGAACATTGGTATAAGGTTGTAAGTAGAGTTATAGAGGTTGAAAACTGTTATACTGGATTCTCTAGAGACGCAAAATAGTTTATACATATGCATAAAATGGTGATATATATACATGTATATCTATGTATGTATATATATCAACATCATCAAGAAAATTGATCAGAGTTGCCTAGTTGGGTGAATCCAGTCTGATGCAAGTCTGAGGGTCAGATGTGAACCTGGGGCCTTTTCCTGACTTGTGTAGTTGCTGGAGCTGACAAGCCACAAAGCAGGAAGATGAAGCAGGAAGACCATGCAGATGGTTGCAGAGACAAATGGGGCCAAGATCGACAGGTCAGATGGCAGGCTCTGATGACTTCCAGGTTTGATAGGCCATTAGTTTAAGTCCAAAGAATTGAAGAAGACTGATTTGCAACTGGCAAGTCAGAAATAGCACAAAGTAAATATGAATCATGAGCCAGATGCAGAATCCAGACTAGCAAGGATCGACATGCAAGGTCCAGCCAGCAAGAACTGAGAAATTTCTCCATGGAGTCTACGTATATCTATGAAGGAAGTCACACACTCAAAGAAACATTGTTGGACTTGTGACCTGAGGTAGCTATTGCACTCCATGCTAATCCTCCCACAATTGCTTGGCTGCTCACAGCAGAGCCCATCATTCAGTTGTTTAGATTCTGTTAGATCACTTCATGGAGGAGGTCTAAGCTGCCAAACTACTGGAAAGCCTGGACCAGCCCAGATGACAAAAAACTTTACAGTAACCTAACTATAAAAAGATTTTTCTTTCACTGTCCATTTATAATTTACCACATACATATTTTTGTTCTTAAAATATGAAAATCATTATGTCAATTTCCCAAACTTACTACGTATGCTTCTGTGAAATTCTCCCCCGTTGCACCCATAACATGGATTTTTAATAATTTGCTTATTTTGAGGCTTTCTTTACCTTTGTCTTAAATATTTTTTAAATGATCTCTGAAAGACCACCGCATGATGCAGAACTACTTTGTCTTATTTCTGATTTACAATCCCAGGATTTCTCATTTTGTATTGTGTGTCTGATCTTTCCAACTTTTTAAACATACTCATGTAGTTGATTATAATTTGTCTTAGTTTCTAATGGCCTCTAAGGAAAGAGAAAGTTGGCCAGAATACTCAGATGCTCCTTTTGGTATCGCGTTAGCGATCGTAGAGGACAGTTATGTTTATTTGGAGAGGCAAACCCTAATGTAATTCATTTATGCTGAGATTTTATCTTTAAGAACTTCTTTTTGTTCAACGTTTCTTTGTCTTTAGATCCATTCCTGCATAAAACTATAGAAATGTAAGGATAATGTACCTATTGTAACAAATGATGGTTTGATGACATGAAATGATTTGCTGAAACTTCAGCTCAAGTTCCCTGATTAGTTTAATATGATTTTTGCTGTAGCAGAAATTCATGAATTGTAAAAAATTGAAAAAAAAATCCAAAGCTTTAATTTGAAGATATTTTAGAGAACATCTATTTGATGTGCATGTATTGTCTTTGCTATGGTTTCATTTAAAACAAACACAAAAAACACCCTCTGGAATTATCTTAATTTTTTAGCCCCCTCCTAGTGAAATGCCATCCTCCTGTTGTGACAATTATCTGGACTTTTTTTCAACCAATGAGTGG
This sequence comes from Echinops telfairi, assembly GCF_000313985.2. Classification (NCBI taxonomy): domain Eukaryota; kingdom Metazoa; phylum Chordata; class Mammalia; order Afrosoricida; family Tenrecidae; genus Echinops; species Echinops telfairi. The sequence goes on along the minus strand of NW_022103911.1, from coordinate 5,590,987 downwards.
TACAATTAAAACATCTTCTTTATAATGATGGAAGAGGTTCACAAGTCTTGTTATCAGAAGAAACAGAAAATCAGAATATAGATATATATAATATACACTTGCTAAGCCCAGATTATAAAAAGAGGCATTTTGCTTTGACAAAGAACAATGGAATTTAATTAAGTTCTGTATACCACTTATTATGCTGTTGAGATTCACTGAGGCATTTTTTTATTGTCCTTCTTTATTGCTTATTCCTCCATAATTCCATCCCACCCACTTTTCTTTGGGTTGAAAAATAGATTTGCATCAAATTGCATTGATACATTTTGTTCCTTGCAAATTCTCAGAAAATGCATGTTAACTTATTTAAAATATGAAAATAACATGCCTAAAAACAAATAATGGTCAATTTTCACATGCATATGATGCAATGGATGGAGATTATCATGGCTTGGGTCAGGAGCATCTTAGTCCTCAAAGTAACATCCTTGCTCTTCAATATGCTAAAGCAGTCTTGTGCAACAGATTTACCTAATGCAATACATCTTTTGCTCTCTTGACTGCTGCTTCCATGAGTATTGATTGGGAAATCATATAAGATAAAATCCTGATACTTCAGCCTTTTCTACATTGTAATGTTGATGTTACCTATTAGCCCAGTTTTGAGGATTTTGGTATCCCTTATATTGAGTTTTAATCCATACTGAAGACTACAATCCTTGATCTTCATCAGCATGTGCTGCAAGTCCTCCTCACTTTGTTCAGAAACTAAGACTGTGTCATCAGCATATCACAGGTTGTAATAAGTCTTCCTCCAATTTTGATGGCATATAATCCAGATTCTCTGACGATTTGCTTAGCATATAGATTGAATAAGTATGGTGAGAAAATACAACGCCGCCTCATACCTTTCCTGATTTTAAACCATGCAGTATTTCTTTCTTCTCTTCACAAGACTTCCTCTTGACCCAGGTACAAGTTCCTAATGAGCACAATGAAGTATTCTGGAATTCCATTAACATAAACTCACTGCCCAGCAAGTCTCTTATCTACTCTTTGCAGTTGCTCTTGTCAATTTGACCCAAATAGACAGATCTTTTAAAGAGTATTGTGCTCAGGGTCTATTATTTACTAATTAAGCTAAACTATTGTTTGGTTCAAGAGACTTTCAGAGAATACATTAAGTTTTTAACTTAAGGCTTAAGGATTAGCTCAGCTCAATAAAATCAATCTTTGATCTAGCCTCAATGTCTCCAGAAAAGGGGAATCCCTAAGAATTTTATTAATTCCATTCTATATTTTCCTGTCTTGATATGGATTAGTCTATATAATCTATAATCAAAACAATCAACTGAAATTCTTCTACTCTTGCAATAAAAAATGCAGTTGTTCATGCAAGCAATTAGCCCCACCTTCCATTTCCTTCTCCTATTCCTGACTCTCCATTTTCTTCTGTTGCTCCACGATAATTATTAGTACCTTAAATGGATTTTTTGAAAACTATTAAAATCTCAGACATAGTGCAACAAACTAAAAGATAAAACAGAATCCCTAAACATGCTATTAGGCAAGTTAACTGTGATGTTCCATGAAACCATGATGCTAAACTCCCGAAGAAGGAATGAATTCCCACAAATTATGTGATTGTATACAAGAAGTAGCCCCCGCACAACATCTGGTCCCCTTTAAATTTACTAGGGCGAGAGAAATCAGGATCAGCCAAAGTATGATGTGGAAGTCAGACATTCCTGCACTCTCCAAACTTTACTGATTCTGACATCAGTCATCCTTGAAAGCTCTACTTCTGTGCTAGGTTCAATAAATCATTGTAATGGCAACACAGGACTCTGGATTTAGGGGGTTATTAGAAAACTAACAATTTAGATCCAGGGAATTCAGGATATCATTTTTTGATGACAACAATTTCTTCCCTGGCTCTGGACCTCTCAGCCTCCTTAGGCACATGTTATAAAGCTCTTTTAGTTAGCTCCCAATAAGTGTCTGGAGGCACTCCACCTCACTGGCTAGCCTGTACCAAAGGGGCTGATCTGTAATTCCATGGGTCAGCAAACCCAGCTCCCTCAAGTGACTGAAGGCACTCCACTCTGGCTGCAAGTCTCCTACTCAAAGGAACTCAATCTAAGGGCCAGGAAACCCAATTTACCATCGCTTGCTAATCTCCTGCTGGTCTTTTGGTTTGATTGCCTCCTTTTCTCTTCCATTCACAGTGTCTGCTAGGAAGGATGAACAATCCCAAGGAGCAAACAATGGGACCAACAGTTCCAGGGGTCATGGGAGAGGGGGAAGTGGGGGAAAGGAAGGAAGGAACCAACAAACCCAGGGACAAGGGAACAACAAGTGATCTAAAATCTATGGTGAGTAGAATGCGTGGGGGTGGTGTTGATCAAGTGCATGGTAGCTAAGAGGAATTACTGGGAGCTGAATTAAGGTCAAACAAGATAGTGGGATAGGAGGAAAGCAAAAGGAAATAGAGGAAAGAACTAGGTGGCAAAGGACACTTATAGAGGTATAAATACAGGCACATACATATGTAAATATATTTATATATAGTGATAGGAACATAGTTCTATGTACATATAATATGCCAAATAATAAGGTAGAAAACGGACATTGGGCTTCTACTCAAGTACTCCCTCAATGCAAGAACACCTTGTTTTAATCATCTGACATTCTGTGATGCTCACTTTCCCAACATGATCACTGAAGACAAAATAGGTGCATAAGGAAATGTGGTGAAGAAAGCTAATGGTGCCCATCTAGCAAAAGATATATTATCTGGGGTCTTAAAGGTTTGAAGAAAAACAAGCAGCCATCTAGATGGGAAGCAACAAATCCCACATGTAGAGACCCCAAACCCATCTGTAGAAAATTGGAGATCTCCTCAAAGAAGGGTCACAAGGAAGGATGAGTCAACCAGGGCACAGGATAGCAACTTTTAATCAAGGTGTATTTTCCATTATTATAAGCAGAAAGTCAGTGTTCCATAAGCAATGACTCCTTCCTCTCTTCTTCTTGATCCATGTAGCTACTAATAGCCTTTGCTCTTTATATATTTTCTGTTCTTCTCTTTTATATAAGTAAGATCATGCAATATTTGTTCTTTTGTGATTGACTTATCTCACTTAGCATAATGCTATCAAGTTCTATTTATGTTGTAGTATGTATCAGGACTCATATCTCCTTCTGGCTGAGTAGTTGAGTTGTCTTTAGTGTTCTCTATTTTACTTCTCTAATTGATCTCTCTAGGTTCTAATAACCATTATGATGGCTACACAGAAACTCACAGACAAAGTTCATGACTAAAGCATTTGTTAAGGATGCTAACAAGTTGTAAAGTCTGTGAGAAATGCTCAGGGGAGTTGTTTATGAGTACATGTTACAAAGTTTCAGGTCTGCTAATAACTGCCCAATGGGGCATACCACTCTGCTGTAAGCTTAAACTCCAAGGTATTCAACTCAAGCTCCATGAATCAACAAGTCCAACTTCCTGAATGAATTAAGTGCTGAGTGATACCCCATTCCAGTATGTCTCAACCCAAGGCACCCACCTTAATTTGCTCCTTGGGTTGGGAAGTCCATCATTCTGTTCCATGCTCTGGCTCCAGGTTCTGTCCATTCCTCTGATTATGTAGCTGCCATCTGGATCCAGGTGGTTCACTGTACAGGGATCTGGGGTCCATAGGATGTACTCCACTCTTGTCTATTGTTGATAATGAGATTCTTCCACCTGCTTCTCTGAGGGTTCATTTTATACACAACAGGATGCCACTCCAAGGAATCATGCTTGCAATTCCATATCTATGAATCCTATGAATATCTCTTCCTAGCTTCTTCTCAGATCTGTGCAGGTAGAGGTTGTATGGTGGGATTTAGAGAATTTGGCGGGAAGAGCCACATTAAATAATTTGCTGTCCTTGCTGTATTGTTTCCTTATGTAGATGGAGTACATTTTGCTAATCCATTAACCTGTTTAGGAATTTAAGTCGTTTCCATCTTTGCTTTATGTGAATAATGTTGCAGTGAACCTCGGTACAAGTGTCTTTTGGCATGTCTGCTTCAAATCTGGTGGGCATATTGTCAGTGGGGCAGTTACTGACCATATGGTAGTCCATTTTTAGTTTTTTTGAAGAATTGCGACACCGTTTTCCATAAAGCTCTCCCATTTCCACCAGAAGTGGCCAAGAGTGTGAATTTCCCCATATTTCTGTTTTTTCTTCCCTCCTTCCTTTCTTCTTTCTCCGACTCCCCCTCCTCTTCCTTCTCTCTCTCTCTCTCCATCCTAGTATCCTAGTGACAGTTGAATGCTATGCCATTGTAGCTTTGATTTGGATTCTTCTGGTGGCTAATGGGTTGGATTTCTTTTCATGTATTTGGTAATCATTTAAGGATGGCCTTAGGTAAAATGTCTTAAGTCGTTTACCCATTTTCTAATTGGATTATTTATCCTTTTATTGCTAAATTGTGAAAGTCTTATATATAATTGGCTTACTAGATTACTGTTAGATTTATGGCTTCTAAAAATATTTTTGTACTTGCCTTTTCATATTTGGGGAAAGTTTTTTTGATAAAAAAGTAAAATTCAATGAGGATATGAAAGAATTATACAATGAAAAGTATAAAATCCTACTGAAAGGGCTTGAAGAAGACTTAAACAAATGTAAAGATGTTTCATGTCACATATAGGAAGAGTTAATATTGTTAAGATATGAATATTACCCAAAGTGATCTTCAGAGTCAGTGCAGTCCTAGTAAAAATCCTAATAGCCTTCTTTACAGATATGGAGGGGAAAGAAAAGAAAAAAATCCTCAATTTTATATGTTATTGCCCAAGGCATATTACTAAATAAATAACAAAATCAATTTTTAATCAGAACAATGTAGGAGGACTCATATTCCTGATTTAAAGACATATTAAACATTTATAGTAATCATAACAGCCCACTTTTGGTATAGTGGTAGAAACATAAAACCAATAGAATAGAAGGGAGAGTCAAGAAGTAGACATATGTTCAACTGATATTTGACAAAGGCACTAAATCTATGCAATAGGAAAAAATGTCTGCAATAAATGGTGTTAGGAAAATTAGATTTCCATATGCAGAAAAATGAAACAGGAGCTGTGCTTCATACTATACACAAAAACAAATTCAAAATGAATTAAAGTCCTGTATCTGAAAATTAAAGTCATAAAATTTGTAGAAGAACATGTAGGGCTGGGACTGTTGAGCTTTGCAATTAATAATGGATTATCATATATAATAACAAAAGCACAAACATCAAAGCACAAAATAAATAAATGTAACTTCATTCAGGTATGTCTTTTAAAATTAGCAAAGAGATGATGTCTTCAGGGCAACAAATGTATAGATGTGCTTTACACAATTGATCTATGTATTGTGATGAATTTTATGAGCCCCAATAAATTGATTAAAAATAAATAAATAAATAAATGGAGCATGCAAACTTTAAAGAGTAATTTTCACATACTGAACTCCAACCAAACTCGCTGCCATTGACTTTATTCCGAATCACCTACAGGCTCACCTACAGGCTTGAGTTTATTCTGAATCACCTATAGGCAACCCTACAGGCTCATGGTAAAAATTGGAGTTTCAAGGCTTTAAATCTTTAAGGGCATATAGAACTTCCCCTTTGTTTGATGAAGCTGTTGGGGTTGAACTGTTGACTTTGCCATTAGCAGCTCAACACATAACCCACCAGGATTCTGATTTGCACATAGAATGGCAATAGTGAATTCTGTCTTTTCATCATTAAAATCATTGCACTTTGAGATTTAATTGGAGTTCAATTCAAACCTTTATGAACTTTCTCTCAAAATAATGTAGTAGATATGACAGCTAGATCTTGTGTCCTGGGGCTGACAATGCAGTTTTTCAAATTAAATTTCCTGTGGAATACTATGTTTACTAAAGGCAAATAATAAACATATACTTTGAAGTATATATATGATATAATTAAATTATCATATTATGTATGATATAATTAAAACTCAACAGTAATAATAGCAGTTGTTTGAAACTGGGCAAACATACACAAACTAAAGCTTGTCAGTCAGATCTGATCCTCTCCATGTGTTTTTAACTGCCAATAAACCAAGATTAGCTATGCCATATGAAACTGAAATTTTAGCGTTCATAAATAATATTTTATTGAATATGCAAATGACCACTTACTTATGCATGTCTATGACTGATTTTCTACTACAATGATAGAGTTGAGGAGTCATGACAGAGACCTTATGATGTTCCCCAAAGCTAAAAATATTTCCTGTCTGGACATACTCAAAAAAGTTTACCACTCCTTGACTTAGAAAAATATTTTTGTGAAGGGTGGGCCAAGTTTTATTGCTGACCTGAATTTGAATTTCTTCCATATAATAATTCTAAACCTTGTTCAATTTTATTTGGCTTTGTTATTGTTTTATAATGGTTCTTAACAAACTATTAACTTCTGCCATACTTTTATCTGGAGCAAAGTTCTGTCAGCTCCCCTGCCATCCTCCTCCCCACACCTGTTTCACATTGCCACAGAAATGCCTAGAATGTATCTCTTGTTCTCTCCATTGTCAACATTTTCAATAAAGATGCTTCAGTGATGATTTCTCATTCATTGGATAAAATAAACAGATTATCCTCAGTTCCATCATTTATGAGAAAGGAGAAAGCAAAGCAGAATAAGATCCAAACATCATTACTGAATGTGTACCATACATCCCCAATCGGAATACAATTTGTTATGCATGTGGCATTGCTCTTAGCAGACTGAAAAGCAAGCACAAACAAGAGAATTCTATTTTTCAGTTGCTGTGTATCTTAGGTGTTGACTTTGTCAGTGGTAATGTGGCTGACTTGATTGTGGTTAAAATATTGTATGTCATGTGTTAGGCTGCATTGTCTGGAGAAACTAAACAGTGATGCCCGTAGATGTCGAAGAAGGAACGCTATATCAAGAAGTAATTTCCTAATGAGAAATCATCCCAGCCCTGTCCAGCTCACATACACAGTCCTATGCTAGCCAGAGCCCTCTTCAGACTCACTCAGCTGAAGGCCGATGTCACTGAAAGGTGAAGCAGGAGATCACAGGTCTAGGAGTGTAGTGGTTTGGATCTAGGGTCAGTGGAAACATGGCAGGACACAGACAGCTTGAGGGCTGGTTCCCAAGGTCAGTAGTCCACATGACAGAGTCCCCACAAGCATGAAGGTGAAGAGCAAAAGAGAAAGAGGAGGGATCTCCAGGGTCTGTCTTACAAAAGGGCCATATCTTCTAAAAAGCATCATCAGATTTGGACCTGATTAATAGGTTGGACTCCACTCCTATACTTTCATACAAATTCAAGTTGACAAAAATCTAACTCCCATATTTGATGTGTCTGAATTCCAGCCATTTCTTTGGGAACATATACCAAGCTACAAATGTAAATTTAAACCATTGGAGATGATATTTACTCAAGTATTGGATTTTAATGCAGTTTTATCATCTATTTTTCATAATAAATAGCTTAATGATCAGAAAATTTTTTTAGATAAAGTTCTAGCCTTGAAATAATTTTTCTTTCCCTATAACCTCATTTCAAATAAATGTCTGCGAATTATGTAATTAATTTTTCTTTAATGTTTATGACTTTATATAATCTTGTTAATTTTTTTGTAGATTAAAAATTTTTAACCTTGTCATATTTTAGCAGACTTGAAATAAAATGTGTAAAGAAAATCAATTTGGCACTATGTTTTTTGGCAGTACTTTAGCCACATAGATCATTGTGTTGTCACTCTCTGAAGATCTGCACTCAAATGTAATATTTTTTTGCTGTTTTCCATAATAGTTATAGATATATCTTCTTTAATTTATGCTGAAGTTACTGTAAAATTTGAAATGTGGTACACTTGACTAGGGTGTTTCCAATTATACTGGACATTTAATGTGATTTTTCCCCTCCATTTTTTATGCATTATATTAAAATAAAGCATACAAATGGGGAAATGCTGACTTTATTGTTTAAAGCTATGTAATTACAATTGTATTCATGGATTATTTGGCACCTTCACACACCTTTTAAATATTTAAAATATGAGGATATTTAAATATCCTAAATGTTACCTAAAACAAATCAAATTAAATTTGATTGCAATCAAATAGATTTCAATTCATAATGACTTCATGTCTACAGACTAAAATTTTACTCATAGAGTTCGCAAGCCTGTGTTCTTCCAGAAGCAGACTGAGGAGCCTTTATTCCAAAGATCGTTTGTGTCGGGTCAGACCGTTAACCTTTCGGTCACCATTCAAGCACTTAAACTATTCTAAAACCAAATCTCAAGTGCATTCATTGAAAGATGTAAGCCTGCATTAAAGGTTCAATATTTATGACAGCCAATGAGACTAAACCATTCCCATGAGATGTACCTCGTGCTTCTCACATGATTTCCGTCTGCTATTTCTTCTCCCTCTTTTTCACCTGCCTTTATTTAAATGATATGTCAGCGCATATATGTTCTTAATTGTTTATAATCATTTATTATAGTGATAAGAAATCAATACCAAAAAGGCTAGTAACATGTTGGAAATTAAAATGGAACACATGAACAAGCAGGAGGCAGCCTTCATGATTTATCTTCAGGATGAGGATGCTAATAGCGCATTTGAACTGGAGTAATAACTGCCGCCCTCTTCCACAAAATGAGTGAGCCCTGTACTGTCAACCGACAGGAAGTCTCTTGCCAACTGCTGTAGGTCCTTTAACTGCATTTTACAATAAGACTTCTTTTTTCCCTTAAAGGTGTATTTTAAAGCCAACAAATATAAAAGAATAGGTCGATAAATAATTTTACATGCTTATTTCACATGATTGTGTAATAAGAAAATTATTTAAAACATAAACAGAACTCTGAACCACACAATTCATGAGGACATAAGCCCTGCCCAATAGATTTGTCAAAGTGGTGGCAAGAACATGATGGAAGAATTCTTCCCCTCACAAGAGAAATCTAAAGAATAGAAAATCAATTGTGATTTTTAAAAATATATTATACAAATCATTTTTAATATGGGCTTAATTTTGAGTAAGCAACTCACCCCACCCGTCAATGCAGAGCAGTTACCTACACATTCAATAGCATAAACTTCTTTATACGTTAATGCCAATTAATACAATAAAACCTGGGCTTTTGCTTACTTTATTACAGATTAAATGCTAACATAGAAAATGAAAGTGTAGAGAATAAAGAAATAATCATTCTCATTCAAAGGTCATGTAATTGAAAATTATTTTAACTTGTTTTGTTGCTGTTGGCAATCTGCAAAAATAAAAAAAAATAATATTACTTTGATGTAGTAATTTTATTATGTTGGATTATTTGGTAGGTATATTTGCACATCGCCATTGGTTGTTCAGTTTGTCATCTTGTGGTGGTTTGGATGTTGCTGTGAGGCAGGAAACGATGTCATCAGTATTTTAAATACTTTCAGGGACACACAGTTTTAATAGATCTGGAAGTTTTAATAGATCTTCCAGACTAAGAAATAAGAACAGACTACAAATTGTTAGAATGTCTATTTCAGAGAGTTTAGCCATATAGAACCTTATGGACAGTAGTAGAACATTGTCAGATACTGAAACTCTTATGAATCGAAGCAGAACTTTGGCAGAGATAATGGCAGATGATAAACCCCTCAGGTCAGAAAGCAGTTAAAATACGATTGGAGAAGAGCTGCCTTCTCAAATCAGAGTTGACCGTAATAAGATTAATGGGGTAGAGCCTGTGGGAGTGAAACCTCCTAGGGCTTCATTTGCTCGTGGGAAGCAGCTCGAAATAAAAAGCAGCAGCAGTGAACATCAATTAATAATTGGAACTTGAAATGTACCAAGTAACAATCTGGAAATATTGGAAGTTGTCCAAAGTTAAATCAACTCATAAACATCAATATCCTTGGCATTATCAGCTGAAATGGACTGTCTTGGCCACTTTGAATCAGGTTATCATAGGGTTTACTGAGCCAGGAATGACAATCAAGGAGAATAGTATCACATTTATCATCAAAAGGGCATTTCAAGTTCCACCTTGAAGTACAGTGATGTCTGTGATAAGACAGTATATATCCAGATACAAGAAAATCCAATAATTAGAACTTTTCAATGTTTGCCCCAACCACTAAAGGTAGTGATGCAGAAATTGAGGAAGCCTGCCAACATCTTCAATCAAAATTGATCAGTCATGCAATCAAGATGCATTGATAATTATTGCCAATTGAAATGCAAAACATTGGAAGCAAAGAGGAAGGAACAGTAGTTGGAAAGTATGATGTTAGTGATAGAAATGAATCTAGAGAATGCAAGATGGAGTTTGCAAGACCAACAACTGCTTCATCACAAATACATCTTTTCAACACAAAAGGGGACTAAATTGCACTTCTGAAGTTGAAATGCACAAAATGATAATAACGGATACAAGGACATATAGGAATAAACGGGTGGGGGTGGGTGACAGGGAAGCAAAGGGGTTTTCAGGAATACATTATGAAGGCAGAGTGGGGAGAGAGAGCGCTAGAATGGATGGCGATTGGACGACTCATTTTAAAGGTGATTTAAAGGGGGAGGGGGATGCTCCAAAATTGATGTGGTAATGATTGTACAATTCTCCTTGATATGATTGAACAATTGAACTATTGAATTGTATGATATGTAAGTTATGTGCCAATAAAACTTCTGGGGAAAAAATCGAATGGACTACCTTGGTGGGAAGAGACAATGGAGAAGCTCAATATCAGCAACTGAAACCAGGTCAGGGCCTGACTTTGGACTAGATCATCCATTACTTATATGTAAGTGTAGGCTGAAGTTGAATAAAATTAAAGCAACCCCACTAGAGCCAAATTGCAACATTGAGCATATTTCATACGAATTTTGAGAACATCTCAATAACAGATTTGGCACATTGAACACTAATGACAGAAGAAGTGATGGGCTTGGGATGACATCAAGAATGCCATACGTGAAGAAATAAAGAGGTCATTAAAAAGACAGGAAAGGAAAAAAGAGATCAAAGTGGATGTCAGAAGAGATTCTAAAACCTGCTCTTAATCATAGAGTAGCTAAAGCAGATGGAAGAAATGATGAAGTCATTCAAAGGGCAACTCCAGAAGACAAAGTTAAATATTATAATGAAAAGATCTAGAGTTAGAAAACCAAAACAGAAGAACATGCTCAGCGTATCAGAAACTGAAAAACTCAAGGAATAATTCAAGACTCAATTTGCAATACTGAAATAGTCTATGGGCAAAATATTGACTAGTGGAGGAAGGATCTGGACTGGAGGAAGATTTATTAACAACTTGAGATATGCAGATGATACAAACTTGCTTGCTAAAGGTAAGGAGAATTTGAAGTTTTTGCTGATCAAGATAAACATTTCAGCCTTCAGTAATGTAAAAATGCTAAAAAAAAAAAAAAAAGATCTTGATAACTGGACCGATAGGTAACATCATGATAAACAGAGAGAAGATTGAAATTGACAAGAATTTCGTCTTGCTTGGAAGCACAATCAATGCTTATGGAAGCAGCAGTCAAGAGATCAAACAATGCATTGCACTGGGCCAATCTGCTGCACAAAAACTCTTTAGAGAATTGAATAGCAAAGATGTTACCTTGAGGGCTAAGGCATACCTGACCCACGTCAGGGTCTTTTCAATCCCCTCCTATGGATGTGAAAGTTGGACATTGAACAAAGACCCAATGCATTTGAATTATGGTGCTGATGAAGAATATTGACCGTATATCATCGACTGCCAAGAGGAGACACCAGCTGTTTTAAAGAATGCTCCTTAGAGGGAAGGATGGCCAGACTTTGTCTCATGTATTTTGGACATGTTGTCGGGAGAGATCAGTCTCTAGAGAAGAACATCATGCTTGTAAAGAGGAGTGGCAGTATGAAAGAGGAAGGTCCTCAATGAGATGGATTGACACATTGGCTGCAACAATGTGTTAAAACAAGAACAAGTGTGAGGATGTTGCAGAACCTGGCAGTGTTTCAGTCTTCTATACATAGGGTAACTATAAGCCAGACCCAACTTGATGGCGCCTAATAATAACAGCAACATACTTTCACACACATGTACTAATAAGCCGGTGAGTTAGTTAATTGTGCCAATCTGGCCGATAATCACATGTGGGGCTAATTGAAAGGTGGAGGGATAAATGGGTGGTGAGCCTTGCCTTTCTAGTTCTCAGGTCTCTTGCTTTGTGATGGTCGCACCAGGGTGCAGCTGCCTTAGCAGTTCCCTGCTTCAGCTTGCAAGACAGACTTCCTACAAGACATCCCCAAGGAGAAGCCACATGGACCTATCCCGATGCAGCCCTGGGTGCTGGAGCAGCCTTGTGGAGACCCCTGCTAGTGCTGAGATGCTTATTCCTTCACTGACTCAGCTTTCCTCCTGCAGTCGGCATCATTGCCTCTGTTTTGTGAGGTGGAGGACTTTGTGGACTGGTGTTGGGTTAATGGGTTAATGTTGGACTTGTGGGCTTGGGCAGCATTGGGTTGGGATGTTTTCATGATGCACACTTTCTTTACATAAAACTCTCTTATGCATGAGTTGCTGTGGATTTGTTTCTCTAAAATACCTAGACTAATACAGCCGGTATATACAGACATGTTTGCTGTAGATCTGGTGTAAAATACTTTCAAACATCTTTAATTTTCTTATACTAAACCCACACCCTGGCTGTATAGTTGGGCTTCAATCTGCAAGGATCTAAGTTTGAAATCACCAGCTGCTCTGCGTGAGAAAGACAGGGCATCCTACTTTCATAAACAGGTGCAGTCTCAGAAACTCACAGGGGCAATTCTACCCTATCCTGGCCACTATAAGCCGGCAACTAGTCGAAGACAGGTTTTTGTTGTTGTTGTTAGTTTCCTCCACCTCACTCCACCCCCCACAACCCACACCAAAAAACCGAGGTTGTGCGGTGGTTAATGCACTTTACTGCCAACCACTCCACCCCGCCCCACCCCACCCCCAATAAAGAAAACAAATGATGTAGTAGAATGACCCATAAAGAAACAGCTTTGGAAACCCTACAGGACAGTTTTACTCAGTCCTGTAGGCTCCCTCTGAGTCATTATCAGCTGGAGAGCAGTGGAATGTGTATGCAACTAGAGTCCTAAGGAACTTACTAAAAAGGATAAAATGTAAGTCCATATGCTTGCATAGGAACTCTTTAATATATTTCTAAGTGGGAACATTGATGCCAATTTTTTTTAAATGTGTAAGAGAAAAACTAACTGCCTACTGAGGAGGTGGGCAAAGGACCTGAACATAAGTGTCACAGAGTCTGAAATCTGAATGACGAATAAACATATGGGAAAATGTTCCCGATCATAAGCCATAAGAGAAATGCAAATTAAAACAACTATGAAACATCACCTAACACCCTCAAAGATAGCCCAATTCAAAAAATCAGAAAGCAACAAGTGTTGGAGGGGCTGTGGTGAGATAGGAACTCTCATCCACTGCTGGTGGACCTGTAGGTATGTACAGCCACTATAGTAATCAATTTGGCAATATCTAAAACAGATGGAAATTGAGTTACCATATGACCCAGCAATCCCCCTACTGGGCATATACCCAGAAGAGGCAAGAAACAAACCACGGCCAGATCTGCTCCAATGTTCACTGCGGCATAGTTCACAATTGCAAAGAGATGAAAACAACCCAAATTTCCATCAACAGATGGATGGATTAAAAAACTGTGGCACATACATACAATGGAGTTCTATGCATTGCTAAAAAGCAGTGACGGACACATGAAGCATACCGCCGCATGGGAATAACTGGAGGAAATTATGCTAAGTGAAGTACGCCAAGCACAAAAGGACAAGTAAGACATGAATCTGCTGAGGGAAAGAGGGACCAGACTTTAATCTGGTGTTCCGGGATGCAAATGCAGCATGATGGTATGGAGAGGGGAGGCAGTGGAGAGGCCTGGGGACTAGGCCCCAAACCCAGCTATGTGGACAACTTCCCATCCCTCCTGAAGAATTTACTTTAGAGGACAGTACTGAAGCTGCAGCTCAGGGAGAGGGATATGTCTGATCAGATCACACGGGAGCAAATGAATGGGGAGGAAGACAGAGTGGAGCACATCCTGGCCCACCAGTCCTGGAGGATGATATCCCTGCTCTGAACAGCCAATGCACAGAGTGGACCATATGGCTGATCCCACTATGAGACATGACGTCCCTCGGTGATCATGGACCTACGGGGGACAACACTGGGAACTCGGTGTTGAGATTGGCCCGGTCTGACCCCACTACACCTAGACAAACACTAAAGGCATGCAGCAGAGCAAAGGGGGGAGCAGAGCAGGGAGCTCCCGAGGGAGTGCAAAGGATAGAATTTGAGGCCAGAGCGTGGCACGCCATCGGACTTGACGGGAGGACACACCTAGAAGTAAAAAATCAGACCTTGATCTACTTACAGGTTTTCCTTTCTTACTGTAAAAAAAATTTAATTTATTCTTTTCTTGGTCATTGGTTTTCTATTTTGTTGTCATCATTGTGTTATCTTTTGCCGCTTTGTCTTGCTATGCCTTGTTTTTTTGTGTATATTATTATCTCTGCAGATTTATGTAGATAAGAAAGGCTGGATGAACAGTCTGGAGGAGAAATCAATGGGACCAATGGTTCTGGGGAGACATGGGAGAGGGAAAGGTGGGTGAAAGGAGCTTGTATTGACCAACCCAGGGACAGGGGAGCAACAGGTGATCCAAAATTAATGGCAACAAGGGTGTCAGAGGCCTGGTAGGGATTCAGCCAGGGCAATGTAACCAAGATAAATTACTGAAACCCAAATTGAGGCTGAGCATGATAGTGGGACAAGAGGAAAGTAAAAGGAAATAGAGGAAAGAAGTAGGGGCAAAGGGCATTTATAGAGGTCTAAATACAGGTATGTATGTATATAAATATATTTATATAGGGTGTTGGGGAAATAGATCTACATGCATATATTTATAGGTTTAGTATTAAGGCAGCAGATGGACATTGGACCTCCACTCAAGTACTTACTCAATACAAGAACACTTTGTTCTATTAAATTGGCATTCCATGATGCACGCCTTCCCAACACGATCGCTGAAGACAAATTTGTGCATAAGCAAATGTGGTGAAGAAAGCTGATGGTGCCTGGTTATCAAAAAATGTACCATCTAAGGTCTTAAAGGCTTGCAGATAAACAAGCAGCCATCTAGCTCAGAAGCAACAAAGCCCACATGGAAGAAGCACACCAGCCTGTGTGACCATGAGGTGTAGAAGGGAACATGTACCAGGCAACAAAGAACAAAAAATCATATTATTGTAAATGAGGGGGAGTGCAGACTGGAGACCCAAAGCCAATTTGCAGGCAACTGGACACATCCTTACAGAAGGCTTGTGGGGAGGAGACGAGCCAATCAGGGTGCAGTGTAGCAATGATGAAACATACAACTTTCCTCTAGTTCTTAAATGCTTCCTCCCCCCTCCCCCTGCTATCATGATCCCAATGCTACCTAATAAATCTAGCTAGACCAGAGGAGGCATACTGGTACAGATAGGAACTAGAAACACAGGGAATCCAGGATAGTTGATCCCTTCAGGACCAGTGGTGAGGGTGGCGATACCGGGAGGGTAGAGGGAAGGCAGGGTAGAAAGGGGAAACCGATTACAAGGATCTACATATAACCTCCTCACTGGGGGATGGACAACAGAAAAGAAGGTGAAGAGAGACGTTGGACAGGGTAATATATGACAAAATAATAATAATTTATAAATTATCAAGAGTTCATGAGGGACAGGGGAGCGGAGAGGGAGGGGCAAAAATGAGGAGCTGATATCAAGGGCTCAAGTAGGAAGCAAATGTTTTGAGAATGATGATGGCAACAAATGTGCTCGACACAATGGATGCGTGTGTGGATTGTGATAAGAGTTGTACTAGCCCCAATAAAATTATTTTTAAAAAAATACTTTGAAGATGATTAGGTTGTTTTGCAGAAAAAAAATTAAATACATAGCTTTGAAAAAAGTTCCATTTGGGGGGAGGTATTCCCTCATATTACTTAAACTCCAGGACATGCAATAAAATTGAAAATGCATGACAATTGTTTTATCCTTTTATTAATATGTGATATTTTCAATATTATTCCCCAGCACAAATCAAATACATTGAATATTCTTTGGTCTTCCTTCCTTATTCAATATGCAATTTTCAGTTATACTGACTTGTAATGATCATATAGGGCAGTAATAATCTCATCTCTCTCCTATAGAACAGCTAGAAGATTTGAGTGCCCAGTGGTTTCCAGCTCAATGATTAAACCATTGTGCACAAAATCTTCTTGATTTTGCATGTATTTTTTAGTAATTTGTAAAAACATATATCACATAAATATCGTCAATATGGTCCACAGCAATAATATCAAGTACTGTAATGCCCATGAGTAGAAGAGAGTCTTAGACTACTATTCTTATAGACTATAAATTTTGATGCATATCAGTGACCTACCTACAATTGGACCTACTCCATAGATGAACAGTACAATGTATACAACTATTAAGATAATAAAATTAACAGAATTTAAAAAATAAAGTGGACACTGTTACTATAGTGGAAAAAAATAGCCACTCCTCCCAGACAATGGTCATTTAACTGGATTTGTTGCTGCAATCTACACTATTGGATCAAATTCTTAAATTTCAGGAGCTTAATTAAGGCACTTGTGATGTCTTTCCTTTAATTTAACTTTCTTAGAGACAACTGTTTAAGGAGAGAGTTTGAGTAGGAAGTTTGAGTAGGTCAAATGTATGAGTTCACTTATAACATTACTCTAAACCTACAAGTCTTACACCTCCATGTCTTCAAAGCACCAAATGAGGCATCTAGAGGAGACTGGACTTTATTACAAGATGAATATCTGCGATAGACTATTATCATTTTTTTTTCTTTCAGTTCTCATGTCATATGTTTTTTCTTATTATTCAGTCTTCACCTTATCCTTTCTTTTCTAGTATGCTTTTGGAAACCAATGTGTTAGGCAGGGTTCTCTGATGAAACAAAACCATGACACATGATTACATGTATAATATTTATGTTTATAATATATATTATACAATATGCATATATTATATTATATACATCTCTATATACATATATTTTTCCAATACCCATCTATAATTTCCGCTTCAGACTCATGAAACACATGTAATGACACTAAATGCAGGAAGATCATAGGCCAGTGGGTGGGAAGTCTTGTGGATCCATTGGTGTTGTAAGCATGTCAGCACTGGCAGGGGTCTCCATGTGGCTCCTCCAGCTCCAGAGCTCTGGTTACATCAGTGTAGCTCCATGTGGCTTGTCAGCAGGAAGACATAGCACAGCATGTGTCTCCCACCTCCAGCGAAGAAGACAGGAATTCCCAGAATTCTCAGGAGAATGTCATGCCCACACAGAGGCTTCATTGGCTATGACCTGATTGACAGGCTAGACTCTGCTCCTTTGAAAGTTGAAAGGAGATTATGTAACTGCCACATGGAAGGAGAACTCAAGACACCAAAATATACATTGCATTGGGTAAATCTGCCTCACATGACCTAATTAAAGTGTTGGAAAGCAAGTATATTGCTTTGAGCACCGAGCTGTGCCTGAATTCAAGGTATTTTCAATTGCTTTAGATACTTGTGAAAATTACATATTGAATAAGGAAGACCAAAGAAGATTCAATGTATTTGTTTTGTGCTGGGGAATAATATTGAAAATATCACATATTAATAAAAGGATAAAACAATTTGTCCCTCTCTAAATATCTATATGCATATATGTCAATATATAAATATAGGTGTACTTGTTTATATTTGTACATATATGTAAATGCAACAAGGAAGCAAATGAACTTTGGGCCTCTACTTAAGTGTTACCTCAGTAAAATAATGGTTTGTTCTAATAATGTTGCATTGTATGATATTCACCTTCCTGACATGGTCACTGAAAACAAAATGAGTGCATAAGCAAATGTGTTGAAGAAAGCTGATGGTTCTAGGCTATTAAAATATATGGCATCTGGGGTCTTAAAGGCTTGCAGTTAAACACATGATCTTCTAACAGGGAAGAAACAAAGCCCACATGGAGGAAGCACATCAGCCTGTGTGATCATGAGGTATTGATGGGAAGGGGTATCAGAAGTTCAAAAACAAGCAACCAAATCAATGTAATGGGGTGTGGATGTTGTGGAGATCCAAAACCATCCTGTAAGCTAATTGGGCAGTCCTTCTCAGAAGGGCAACATGGAAGGGATGATAAATCCAGGGTATGATATATCACTAATGAACCACGTAATTATCCTCTAGTTCTCTACTATTTCCTCCCCTTACTATTATGGTTTTGATTTGTTTTATCTCATTAGTCATGTTAAATTTGCTTATTTCCATTTGTGTATTTAAGATCATTTGGTACATGAAAGCCAAGATAGATAACCCTTCAGAAACAGTAACAGTAGTAATGGTTCCCTGAGGGGAACCTGGAAGAAAGGAAAGAGGGGAGAATAGGGAGTTGATAGCATTGATGAGTGCATAACCCCACTCTATGGGATAGAGCAACAGAATTATATGTGAATGGATATATTGGATTGTGTAATATATGGCCAAAAAAGGTAAGAAACAATAAGGGTTCCTGGGGGTAGCATGGGGAGAGAGGGGATACAGGTGAGTTGATATTAAGGAGTTCAAGAAGAAAGAGAATGTTTCAAAACTGATCAAAGTAGCAATTGTACAATACTGCTCAATGTGATGGAACTATGGGATGTCATGATAGCTGTGAGAGCTCCCAATAAAATGATCAAATTAAATTTTAAAAAAAAGGTTGAATTGACACAGTGGCTGCAACAATGGGTTCAAGCTCTGTGAGGATGGCACAGGACTGGGCAGTGTTTCCTTCTGTTCTGCATTAGGGTCACTGTGGGTCAGAACTTACTCAATGGCACCTAGCAACCACAGAGCACGGACAACTTCATCTGGACCACAGGGCTAACTAAGCTACAAAGCACTTCATTTCAATTGGGCGATTGCTACTGACCATCCCTGAAAACTCCAATATCATGGCAGTTTGGACCTCAGGTACCAGAAAAAGAGGTTCAAAACAAGTTGTTTACAGTTTATCCGGGGGAAAAAATGACAAGTCCTACGATGTAGAAAACTAGGGAAAAATTACTTCTCAAAACTTAAAAGGGGAAAAATATAAAGCTTTTATTCCAAAGAACCAAGGCAAAAAAACTACATGAAGAAATTTATTTCAACCAAGAACATACTATCTTTAGAGGGGTTTTGCTTCTGCAAAGTGCAGAATGTATAGTAAATATTCTTGGAGCATGTATTGGCTTCAGAAATTCATACTAAATTAAAAAAACAAATGGAAATAAATCTTTATTTTAAAACTCATATTTGATCACCTCCCTCACAAGTCTTGGAGAGTTGGTGGTGCTATAAGTTAGGTGCTGAGTTTCTAAATGCAAAAGTAAACCAAAAACCAAACTCACTGCGATCCAGTCAATTCTGACTCATTGCAACCTTATAGGATTATTGCCCCTGTGGGTCTCCGAGATTGTAAATCTTTACAGTACTAAAAAGTCTTTTCTTTCTTCTATGGAGCAACTGGTGACTTTGAACTGCACATTTTGCAGTTATCAGCCCAGCCCATAATGAATATGTAATCAGGGTTCCTATAAATGTAAAGTAGGCAGTTCGAATCCACTTACCACTCTGGTATTTGCAGTTTCAAAATTTCTACATAGAATCGCTGTAAGTCAGAGTCAACTTGATGACTTTTGAGTTGTTACATGAGCAATAAAACAATTCAGAAGCGTATAAAAAAACAATAGTTTCACTTTCTTCCTTTACGTCTGCCAGTGATAATCAATGCTAATGGCTTGGCACTGGAACTAAACCTCAGTGTCTTCTAGTTGATTCGGACTATAGTGACTCTATGATTCAGTACAAACTGGAAATATTTAAATAGTACTTTTCCTATTCCTATTATGTTTCTTAAAGTTTGTTTTTATTGCATCTGTGTCTCGTGTAAATTTTTCTATTTCTTCTTTGTACTCTTTGGCAGAATGATCAAGCTTCCATTTTTAATCTTTTTAATTGATGTGTTCATGGTATATTTTGCCATATGAAAAGTCTATCGCTATTTAGTTAAAATAATAGTACTGTTGGTTTTACTGCATATGTGCAACTTTAGCTAAATGCTATAAAGTGAGCTATAATGGTTTTTACAATGAATATTGTAATATAATGCATTAGGGGATTCAACTACATGCTACCTGCCACAAACAGGTAAGTTATGTATCAATATCCTATATAATATTGTAATCTAAATTACCTTCCCCTAATTCTAATTGCTTCAGAAGCGTCTACTCACCATGTATTTTTCTCCCACAGAAATCTGTTCATGTTAGCTTCAGATTGAACTGTGAACTCTTTGAATTAATATGAGTGTGGCATGGTGTCTTGTGAAAGCATTATTATTATTATTATTATAAAGACTCAAATCTGGCTTATGTATTTCAGAAACTTACAACTGAGAACCTGAATAAATAGCAGGGTAGTCAACATTTGGTGTTTCATGTATAAGGAAGGATTATGGAATTGTTCCACAAACACAAGCTAAATCATAAATTTACATTTTCTTTCTGTAGGACAGTTCCCTCTTATAGTCTCTTCTGAACAACGACCCCCTTTCTTGTGCCAACATTCTATTCCCTGGACTGCAGCTTGGCAGCATCCAGGTCTCAAATTTCAACCACATGTAGTTTAAAAAAATCAAAAGATTCTTATTTGGCACTTTAGTCACATATCTTTAAAAGCAGTGTTTGTGCGTCAGATTTAAAACTAATTGAAACCAGGGCGTTCAAAAACCCAAACTTTTCTTCCAAGATGTTTCAAGTTCAACTGATTCCAAAAACATTGAAAGCAACAGAAAATAAATGAGAATAGAAACCTCGTGCAGCTTGCACCACGAACTACTGACAATGCTGGCCGAAAGGGACTCGCTCGCCAGCCCATGTGGGATCCTTGTAATGACCCGACCCTGGAAGTACAATATTTTCGACTGTTACCGGTCCCAGGGTTTTCCAGGATCGAAGATGAATGTGTCAGCTCATGAGGTCATTTTTCTTTCAGACTGAATTTCTATCCAACGATGGGAACATATGTAGCTGTTTGGGGTTGGTTATCCGATATTAAAAATCACATTAAAAACTATATGCATATATATTTCATGGTCACAATTGATTTTCCATTCCTCAGATTTGCCCTTTTTTGCAGAGAGAGACTGGGGTTGTGGGAGGGATTCTTGTATCATGTTCTTGTCACAACCTTGAAAAATCTATCTGGGTTGTGCTGTGTCCTTGTTCACTATGTGGTTTGGGGTTTTGTTTCAGCTTGGAGGATTTGTCAGGTTGACCTAACCATGGGAAAGCATCACTTTATGATTGCCTAAACCTGTTCTTCTGTGTTTGTTAGCCTAAAAAATTTAAGTTGAAAAGAGCCCAGGTACCTTTAAGAAAAAGGAGGCCTCATTGCAAAAATCAAATGAAGAAAATCTAGCAGTTGGCGAGGCCTTTTTTTTTAGCCCCATCAGCACATGCTTCCTCTGTTTTTGAAATAGAGTAGAAATGATCACTCCGTTCATAAAGAGCAATCAGGGTTTTCATCAGGAAGAGACACCAAGCAGGACTCTGAACTCTGTCAACAGATGAAATAGAAAAACAACAATGCATAAAAACAATACACGGAAAGATTATTTAAATGGTATGTAAAGTTTTTTGTTTTTAACTCGAATAGTGCATATGTAAACCTTCTTTTGAACAATTACTGGGCTCACAGATACTGAGTATTTTAATCACGCAGCTTTTAGGTTAGACAACATCACTAGTTTAATAATGTTATATGTTCCCAGTTTCTGCCTTTTCTTCATCCTAATAATTGTCTACATAGAATAGATTGGCCTTTCTAAAGTCTTGCCGGAGAATTGCTTTGTTAACCTGATCAGTTCAAAACTCCTTAGTGAGTCACTATTTCCTCTTCAACCATGCCCAACTCCTGAACATGGAAGTATGTCTCCTTACAATTGTATCATTATCCTCTGAATCCCTTTTCTGCCTGAAGCTTCCCAGGCCTTCACTGCTTCTCTCTTTTCCACCCTCATTTTGCACAAGGGACATTTTTACTTTCCCGACTTTAATGTACTTTTCCCTAGCAGACTCCAGAGTTCAAAAGGACAAAATTGCAGTTTTAGTTTCATCACTATCTCTGAAATATTTGGGGGTGGAGGAATCACGAACTACTTTAAAGATATTTCTGAACTTCTTATCTCTACTGTGTTTATGACTTTCAAATGAAAACAAAAAGTGGAAAACATTTTTGAAAACAAACTTGAAAAAGTATTGTACCTTTAATACCCAAAGTATATGAGAATATTAATTTCATTTTATTTTAATGGTTTTATATGTCAGAGTATTTCCCAAATGATAAATGTTTGTTTGCTTAGATTCCCATTCCTCAATTGAACAGCTACTGACATTGGAACTAATAATAGTGCCTCTCTCAGAAGGCTTTTTATGACCATTAGATGTTATGGAAAAGTGCCGAGAGAGGGCCTCACTAAGTAGAAACACTGTATTATGGTTGGCTGAATAAACAAAAGCTGAATGAAACATAATGAAACAGGTTTCCTCATTTCAAGAATTTTTAGCAAATGTACGTGGTGCTTTCCATGATAGAATAAAATAGATAAGTGAGATGTTATCAATTAATATTGCTCTTTTAGCCATACTCCTCTAGGTGATACATTGCAAATGCTAGTTCCTATGAACAAACTCACTTGCCAGACAGTTCTCGTCTTGCTAATGGATGGGACTGAGCTGGGAGATCGTTTGAGTCTTCACTTTACTCGTCTCCACCTTTTGTTTCCTTGGAGGTGTGATTTGCTAAAAGACAAAATCCATGCTTCCATCTAAGAGAGCTGTAGATAACCAGGATTTTAGACTGTTCTATCGAAGAACATGACATCTGCAAAGATCACACCAGAAGGATCGAAATTGGGCTCCAACTAAGGGAACTGGACTCTTCTTAAACAGACAGGTAGAGGATTAAAGCAACTGAAATACTCATGAGCCTAAGAATGACATGCCTCAGTGTAAAATGAAGCAGGGGGATACAATCCCAAAGATAATAATTAAAAGAAAGAAAGAAAGAGTAAAAAGCTCACTGCCATCAAGTCAATTCTGACTCAGTGACCCTGAGCCCTGATGGCCTGGTGGTTAATTTCTGTTCCAGTGGCTATATTAATAGTAATATCAATACAATTACCATATGCCCATAGGCATAATGTATAATGTCCTTCAAAAAGAAGATTATGATTTCTTTCCAGTGAACCAGAGACATAGAAAAACCAAAAATATATGAACAGTTTTGGAGTTTGCCCTTAATCATAGCCCCAATATAAGAATGATTAGTTTGTATGAAATAGCCCTAATCAATACCTAGCCTCATGAAGTGATCACTGAAGAAGTGAGTGCTATAGGACGTGTGATGAAGAAACCAGATGTTCACCAGCATCTGGTTTCTTAAAGGCTTGGCTGAAATAATCTACCATCTAAGCGAGGCATCAGCTAAATCCGCATCAAGGAAGCACACAGGCCTGTGTAATCAAAATTGTAATTAACAAAATCTAAACCTGGAGGAGGGGTAGGATTTGAGTTTAAAATAAGAACACTCAGTTTGCCAATGGTTGTAGATGACAGTGAAAGCCCAAAGCCCATTCCCAAGGTCCCCCAAACAAATGGATCATCTATTGATTCCCCCCTGACTATGGACCAGATGCGGCAAAGACCTTTTTATCAGACAGAGTCCATCTGGGTGAATTATTGCAGCTGTAGTTACGTAAAAACTGAACCTTTACCCTTCATCTCCCTCCTGATCCAAGGTATAATTGCTCCAGTTTCTAATCATGTTCCACTAGTTTCTAACAATTTCTGTCATTGTTGTTGGGGCATTTGTTTGCATTCTGTCTTGTTGTGTCTATGAAACCTGGATTAGATAAACCTAAAGAGAAACCTGAATTAATAAACTCAATGGGACATGCCAGGAGAGGCTGGAGGGAAAGCAGGAGCTAACAATGAGCACAAGGACAAAGAAATGTCCTAGAATTGATTGTGGTGATGTTTGTGCAACTTTTATGAATGTGATGGAACTACTGTGAAATGTACGCTATGTGAATTGAATGTTAGTGAAACTATTATATAAACAAATTAATATTTTAAATAAGGGTTAGCTCAGAAGCAGGAACAGAGAGAATTCCTAGAATCATCTAGGAAGAAGAATCATTAGTGAACCACATTCAAACCCTGTCTAATGTGGCAGAGGTCATGCCACAGCATGACTAGAGACTGTGGTAAGGGGACCATTAGGCACAGCAGAGGGACAACACAGAGATTATGTAAAGCAGAGCCTCAGGTGGGCTTTCTGGCCAACAGAAGCACACACAAAGGGATCCCATGATTGAAAGGCTGAGGACCTGATAGAGTCAAAGAGAGAGAGAGAGAGAGAGAGAACCACACTCCTGGCCTAGGAGAAGCATTGCTGTAGATACAAAAGACTATCTTAATGTTTTTGGAGCCTGACTTTTGGTACCTGTTAAGTTCCCTAACAAACCACCATAATTATGATAACTGTGAGTATTGTCTGTGAGTTTTGTGTGGCCCTTGGGACAACAGATTATTGAGTTTGGCGGAGAGGTAGAGTGCCATGGGAGAAGGAGTCCTGTCAGCATAGGTTAAGGAAGGATGGAGGGCGGAGGTCGGCTTAATCTCTGCCTTGGGGCAATTGACTTTGGCTCCCTTGTGTAACCAGGGAAGGTCAGATAGGAATGGTTTTCATAATAACTTCTGTAAAAATGAATTCCTCAAGACAACTTCCTTCTGAAGAACACCTTGGAAAAGACTAAGTCTTACCAATCGTTTTTGAATTTCTTCTGAACAAATAGTCCATTTTCCTTACTGCTTAACTTCTTATGAAGGATTGATTAAAAACAAAACAAAATATTGGCAGAGCCTATTAAGTTGCAGACTTTGTAATAAAACCATTCTCTCTCTCTCTAAAATGAAGATCCCACTGCTTACAAAATTCAACATTGCCGAGGGATCCCTGGCTACTAACTGAAAGGTTGGAAGTTCAAGTACATGCAGAGGAAATTACACCTGCCTAGGGAAAAAACAAAACTTAGAGATCTACTTTAAAGGTCATCCTTTAAAAAACCTATGAAGCACAGTTTACTCTGGCCCACATGAGGTTACCATGAGTCATAACCAAATCAATGACAATTGGTTTCATTAATTTACTTTTTTATTGTTGACAACAGGAATGATGCTTTTATTACTAGATAAGAGGGCTTTCCATTTATACTCTTTGTGTACTCTATTTGTAATTGGACTGGTTTTCCCATTTAAGTTTTATTATTTCTAAAGTTACTGACATCATTGACATCTTATATAATTTCTTCTTTGCCTCAGGTAATTTATCTTTCTCATTACTCTACAGTGCAATGTATTTTTACTGTCACTCAAGCAGAAACTGAATGACATTCCCATTTCTGCTTGAGAGATAGTACTTGTTTGCCTCAAATCTGGGTACAATAAGATGATGCATACATTTTAATTTATATAATTTTAAAATCTGATTAAATTCCAGTGTGTATTTTATTTTTACTTTGAAAGCTTTAATTGAAAGATAAGTGGGAGAGAATGATAATCTTAGTGCTCTATGCTTTTCTAGTAGCTGTTACCCTAAAGGATGGGAAAATCTGAAATATACTTAAGTATTTCAGCATTTATTATTCTGTTGCTAACAACGAGATCAGCAGTTTGAAGCCACCAGCTACTCTGTGAGCAAGATCTTTGTTTTATTTTGAAACAATTACAGATGTACTTATATACCAAATATCTTGGCTACTGTAAAAATCAGGACAATTTTAAATATGTTGGTGGTTTTTCTGTAGTATCACTGTGAAACAACAGAAGAGAAGGAGACTGCTTCATAGGATTCCTTATATAGTAAATCTGCAGGTCAAACAGCCTGATTTCCTTCCTAACAGACAGGGATTAGATGGTGACTTTGAACCTCAGACCTTGTTACCATTCCAGTATGCCACACAGTAGGCCACTAGACTCCTTAATATTTATCTAGGTTTTGAAACACAATGAACTTATGGTGTTTACTCAATTTTATTAGCTGAAATAGCCTAGCCTGCTTATAAAACCTCAAAAATTCCTATGTCACAGATGTTTTTATTGTGGTCTTTTAAAATTTGATTTATTAAGTTAGAAGGTATGTACCAAAGAAACTGAAAAGAATAAGATCAGTTGTCTTTAAGAATTAGCAGTGCAGTGGAACAGCAGGGGAGGGGAGCAGCAAGATCCCCAGGGAATGATGAGGGTGGACATTGGGGACAGGGCATGGTGCCCCAACAGGCTAGAATGGAAAACACAAGCTTTTCTTTCTTGGTATATTTTAATTTGTTCTTTGTCAATGGCGTGATGTTGCTGCAGTTTCGTTGTACATTGTTGCTTGGTTTTGCTCTGTCTTGTTTTTGGTGCATGTTGTTGTCTCTGCAGGTCTGTCTGGATAGGACAGGCTGGATGAACAATCTGGAGGAGAAAACAACGGGACTGACAGTTCCGGGGG
>NW_022103911.1:5555362-5563023 GCF_000313985.2 Echinops telfairi | reverse complement strand
GGGAGACGTCGGACAGGGCAAGATATGACAAAATAACAATTTGTAAACTATCAAGGGCTCATGAGGGAGGAGGGAGCGGGGAGGGAGGGGAAAAATGAGGACCTAATGTCAGGTGTTTAAGTGGAGAGAAAATGTTTTGAGAATGAAGTACGAATGCGCTTTACACAATTGATGTGTGTATGGATTGTGATTAGAGTTGTATTAGCCCCTAATAAAATGTTAAAAAAAAAAGAATTAGAACTTTGAAATTGTATCTTAATTGAATAAACATGAACATGTACCCTGTTCAGGAGTAAATACTCCATATAAGGTAGACACCATTTTCAAAAGTATTTTTAATTTGTTTCTCTGTTTTTTTCTTGACCATCTTTGCCACTCTTAAATCTTCAGCAGTTATTTTTATGCAATTTTACTATTTGCCCATGCCTTTGAAATATATATTGGTATCAATTTATGACTTCCCTTTAATAAACCTTTTTAACATATTTGCATAACTGTTTAAGAAAATACGATATTAAAATATAGAAAACATATAGAAAAATATGTACAGAAAAATTAGAAGGGCATTCCAATATAAGGCAAATACCCGACTTAAATAGTGTAAAAAATAATATTAAGATAAAGTATGTGAACAAAGTTCTTTTTAATTTCAATTGCTTTTTGCTTATTTTTATGTGTCTTACAAAGGATTGTAACACATTCTTAGAAAATGTGAGACTTCCATCTAAGTTTTTATTCTATCAGAGTTTTGAGGAAAAGAGCTATCAATTGAAAAGAAAAATACAAAATATGTGAAAATAAAGATTGTCTGAAGCTATGGTACAATGATGAAGCAGCTAAAGGAAGGATGGGAATACACTTTGGGGAACAATTAATTAGTAGTCAATACTTTCCAAGATTATTCATATGAAAATATATGTCTTCCCAAAGTAATTATTATTGCTACAGAAGACTCCAAAATGTTCAAAAGTAAAGCTGTAACTTTGAGTATAAGGTATGCTTAACTCAAGTCATGGAATGGTTAATCATGCATGTGGAAGCTTAACAATGAAAGGAGAATTGATGCGTTTGATTTATGGTGTTGGTGAACTATATTAATAAATTATGGTCTACCAGAAGAGTGAACAAATTTATTATGGAAAACATACAGCCAGATTGCTCCTGGCTGGAGCAAGGAGGAGGAGACTTAGTATCATGTACTGTGGACATGTTATTGGAATGATCAGTCCATGAAGAAGAACATCACGGTCACTGAAAGAGAAGATGAGTTTCAAGGCGCTGCAACAATGGACTTGAACAGTTGCAGCAACAATGGGCTAGAGCGTAGCAACGATTAAGAAGATGGGTCAGGACTGGGCAGGTTTGAATTCTATTGACCATATTGTTACTAATAGGGACGTCAAGTAGGTCCTAACTCATAATACATCATTTCTTCTTTTGCCATCCTCATAATTGTTATGTTTGACCCCAGTGCGGCAGCCATGGTGTCACTGCGTTTGGTTGAATGACTTATTTCTTACTTTGTAGTCCCTCTATGTTACAAAACATAAAGTCATTTTCCAAGCATTGATCCCTTCTGATAACATGTCTAAACGATGTGAGATGAAGTTTTACTCTCCTGGCTTCTAAAGAACATTTTAACTGCACCTCTTCCAAGACAGACTTTTTGTTCTTCTCGTCATTCATGGTAACTTCGATATTTCCCCAGCACAGTAGTTCAAGTGCATCAGTTCTTTTCTTGGTCTTGCTTACAGGCTCATCTTCTGGCATGATAGCTGCAATGTTCGGGTGCTTTCATGAGGTTTTCCATATTTGACAGTATGTTCCTACTTTCCATCAGGTTTTAAGTGACTACATCCTCTGAGGTCTTCTTTCATCCAAGATGCTGTTTTGTTCCATTTCTCCCCTTGAGTATATTCCCTCTGTCCCTGGGTTCGGTGAATCATTGCAATGTCCGACAGAAGCTCACAAAACTTTAAGGCAATGTCTCACATGACTGTGGGTGCTGTTCAGTCCCAAATCCAAAGGTCTGGCAGAGGTGTCCAAATGTAGCCAGAGCCAGAAGCCAAAAATGGCCACAGCCGGTCTTCTTGTCTCCATCAGTCCATACATAGGAGTATGGCTTTCCAGGTAATGAGGGCCAGAACTGTACAGTGGTAGCAGCATCTATGCCTCATCCAAAGAAAGCAAACTGTGGTGGAAGCCACAGCCTCTAGTGAAGTAGGCTTAATGATGCCCTCAAGAAAACACACCAGTTCGTATCTTCTACTGACGTCAGGTCTCCATCCTACTGTCTTCCTATTCCTTCCCTCCATTATAGCTGCAAGCATAGAATCCAGAATTATAATGTGTGACATAAGGAATTGTGCCTAGAAAGGATTATTAATTGACTGCAACTTGGTATTTAATTATAATTCAGTTCACAGAAATTAGATTGACCTTAATTTTCTCAATTCAGGTTTACATAGAACTCAGGACAGTTATGTTGGCATCTATAAACCATGGGAAATGGAGCACAACAGCAACAAAAACAACTCCAACCCACAAACTAACGTGCATCGATGCAATTAGACAGTATGATGGCAGTGCCCAGCAACTTCAAACTACTGTTCACAGGAAAAAATCAGGCACACTCTAAGACTTGTCCTTGCTGGATCAACAGATCTGTTAACTGTCTAGTGAATTATCTGTCTTCCCTAATTCCTTCTAAAACCTTTTACCTTAGTTCTATTAAATCTCCTGATCGCTTCTCACATTTACTGTATAACCTACACACTTAAAACAACAGAGAGCATAATCTTAGTAAGTTTATAACATACGTTAGAAAAAACAATATTGAGGGATGTCTGAAAAGTATGATTGGGCCAGAATGTCTTAGTCTTGGTCATGCACGTTCTTGCCACAACCATATTCTACAGCTTCTTGTTTCAGAAATTCTTCCATGTTGTCGGTTTTCCTATGTGTTGTGATATTACAAAGAACATTGACCAACTGGTAAGGTTTTATGTTGTTATGCCTTTCCTTTCTTTCTTAAAAAAAAATACAATTGCCTGTTGACATTTGTTAGGACTATTAAACTTTTGATTTAAAAGAAACCTTATAATGTATGGTGACTGAAACATTTCTGAAGTTTTAGGGCAAAGTCTTTTTAATCACTGTAGATGAATTTGATCGTACTTCAAAACACGAATTATTTTGAAGGAGGCTTTGGTTAAGCTTTTAGTACTTGCAAAGGAAGTCACAGAAGAGTTACTTCAGGTCAGCTAAAAAAATATTAGTTTACGTCTCTGCACCACTGATATGTAATACATGACATTCCTCTCAGGAGGTGCCTTCAAGTCCAAGGTGACCTTGGAATCGGTCCCCCAGAATCTTTAGGTGCCCCATGCTCTTTCACAGCTTGTGATTCAGCAAGGAAGTGTTAAAAATAAGTTGGAAATCTACAATTTAATGACTAGTTCTTATGAATGATAAGTTCATACTGTGGTATACTCCTTAACCTTGGGGCAGTTCCACTTCACAGAAACATTCAGTAAAGATGCAAGAGATTTAGAGCATAATTTTCATTAGTTTGTTGGGTTATCAAATTTCAAAATTACATTTGCTTTGCTACTCCATAAAATGATACAGCAATGCAACTGTGTGTCAAAAATGGCCCATCTTTATCACAGCGAGGAGAAAGGGGGGTGGGGTGGGGGGAAGAGAGAAAAAAGGTTTTCATTTGACTTAGCTTTGTTTATAAATGCATGTAAATAGGACGACTTTCTGAGAAAGATAATCTCCAGATACGTTTTTGTTTTTTTTTAAATGATTCAATCAAAATTGTCTATGACAGTGAGTTTGGGTTTTTTTTAAGTGAATTTGCAATAAGATGAATGAATCAATTTGATGAGAGTGCAAGCTAAGTGAGCAGACTACTGTGATTATGTCCTAGGTCCTAGACAAGTAGACTAGAATCACAGTAGACAAGAGAGGGGAAGCCTTCTCCGGATCCAAGGTGGTGGAGGGATTCCTCCAGTTCGCATCAGTTTGGCAGAACAGCTTACTCAGTTTTTTGTTGAATTCGGCTATACCAGTTTTTTAATGAAGGAATGTATTAATTGACTACAACTTGGAATTTAATTATCAGGGTTCTCTTTAAGATGGGTAACTGCCCACATTATGTGGAAATCCAAATTTACATTCTTTATTCTTTTTAACATCAATCTGCATAACAGCATATTCTAAGCCCCAAAGGTTATGTTTGTTCTGCCCATAGGTATAAAATATAGATGACCTATGCTTATTATATTGATTTATTCATTTCACAAAACTTGTTATGATTTTGATAAAATACAACATTTTTACTCCCTTGAATTTGTTGTTTCAGTAAACGAATATAACAGAAAGAGGAAAGGTGCCAAAGAACCAGAGGGTGACACTGCCATTCACTTCCGCTTGGTGTTCTGCCCCCAATTCCCATGAGATTTGAGTGAATTATGCAAAGCCTAAAAGTATTCAAAGAGCAAAAAGTATGATCATAAAAATCGCTCTGAGTTCAGGAGAAGCAGAAAGGGATTTTTTAAAGATGAACATAATATGTTCAGAGAAGATAAATCACCTGCTTCTAATAGATCAAATAGAGTGACTACTGTGTAATTGGCCTACCTCTAAAGGGATGGGTCCCTACGCCTGCAGTGAAAAGGTGGTGACAGATCAATCCTCAGCTAACGATGCTCAGCTAAAACCAAAGACTATACAGCAAGTGAGGACACCAATCAAGAGGCCATATGAAAATATCCTGACAGTTTTATGGTTTGTTTGTAATCAGGTATTCTTTGATATTTTTTCATTAATGGTTTAAAACCCTTACAACATAATCTAGTTTTGTGTACCTCTTTTATTGTTCTTATATAAGTTTTAACTGTATGAAATAATAAAATACCTTTCAGTATTTCTGTTTTTTATGCTACAAACAATCATTAGAGCAGGGAACTGGTTGGTAAGTTATTTGAATTCCATTATCTATACAAGGTTACATAACCTTAGACTAGGCAGTATTTTGTTCTCTTATAACTCAATTCAACTATGAGTTAGAACCCATTTGAAGGAGGCTAAGAGCCTAATAAAAATGGTTTTACCGTATGATATAGAATCTTTCCCATGCATCTTGATTTTGGATTTGAGTAAGAGGAAGTAAGGAGAAGAAAGGAACGGGAATCTGTTCGGGAAAGAGAATTGGTATGAACAAGGGATAGCACATGCAGGATTAGATGAAGAATATGATTTAGTAATTAATTTAGAATATTCTTGTTCAGATAGTCACTTAACTAAATGCAAGTTAACATTCTGTACAATGAAAATTTGAGAAACCACGTGAAATAAATGCAATGTCTTCATATCACTGATCCTCAAAAGTGAGTATAAATAATTGCACTCAGCACCAATTGGAAAGAGGGTTAGAATGAAATCACCAGGGATGTAGAGATTCTAAGAGAGAATATGGTTTGCCAGTTGACTTAGCACAGCATGAAATTTTAAAATGGCAGAAGGCATTGCCCTGAGCAAGGAGCCTGAAGAGTCTATTTCATGGGAAACAAAGCTGGAAACAGAAATATTGGAAGGAGATGGAGTAGTTGTCTTGTGAGTTGGGTCCAGGGAAGGCCTTACGTGATCCATAAGAATGAAACTAGGAAATTAAAGAAACAGCAACTAGAACACAGAGTAAATTGAGTCAGGCTCAGGATAAAACACTGGTGAGATAGGGAGGCTACTTTTCTGGAGGGACAAAAATGGGTTCAGGAAACTGGGTGTTTATTGTTATTGTTGTTGTTTGTGTTGTTCTTAGGTGCCACAGGGTAGGTTCCCTCTCTTAGCAACCTAATGCGCAACAGTACAAAGCCCTGCACCTCTGTGCCTTCCGCAGATTGCTCCTGTGCCTGAGCACTTTGTGACAGTCACTCTGCCAATCCAGCTCCGTGAGGACCTTCCTCTCTTTCACTGCCCCTCCACTTTACCAATCATGATATCCTCCCAGGCCTGGTGTTTCCTGACAATATGTCCAAAGTATGTGAGACAAAATCTAGCCATCATTGCTTCTAAGAAGCACTCTGACTGTACTTGTTCCAAGACAGACCACTTTGTCATTTTAGTCGTCTATGCGACTTTCAATATTGTTCTCCAGTACTACAATTCAAATGCATCAATTTTCCTTCAATATTCCTTATTCAATGTCCAAACTTCACATGCATATGAGGCAATGAAACTACCATGGCTTGGGTCAGGTGTATGTTAGTCCTCAAAAAAAAAAAAATCCTTTCTTTTCCAGACTCTGAAAAGGTCTTGTTCAGCAGACTTACTTAATGCAATTCACCTTTTGATCTCTTGATGGCTGCTTCCATGAACACTGTGAATCCTAGCAAAACAAATCCCTTGGCAATTTCAAACTTTTCTCCACTTAGCCCGATGTTACCGAAGGGCCCACTTGTATTTTGGCCTTCTTTACGGTGAGACACAAGCCATAGCGAAGATTGCCACCCTTGATCTGCATCAAGTGCTTCACACCTCCTCTCATTTAGCAAGCCAGGTTGTATCATCTGCATATCACAGATTGTTAATATGCCTTCCTCCAATCCTGATGCTACATTTTTCTTCATATAATACAGCTTTTCCAACGATTTGCTCAGTGTACAGTTAGAATAAGTATGGTAAAAGGATACAACCCTGAAACAGATCTTTCTTGATTTTAACCCATGCAGTATCCCTTTGCTCGGGTCACGCAACTGGTCTTGATCCATGCACAAATTTTGTAGAAGCACAATGAAGTGTTCTAAAATTCCTGTTCTCCCCAAGGTTTTCCATCATTTGCTATGATCTCCACAGTTGAATGGCACTACATAGTCAATAAAATGCAAGGAGACATCTTTCTGGCATTCGTGATTCTTGTATTTTGGGCATGTTATCAGGAGTGATTGCTCCTGGAAAAGCACATTAGGTTTGGTAAAGCAGATTCGTGAAAAAGAGTAAGTCCTTCAAAAGCTGAATTGGCACAGTAACTGCAGCAATAGGCTCAGACATAACGCATTTGTGAGGATGGCTCAGGACCGGCTAGTGTTTTGTTTTGTTTTGTTGCACATAGAGTCACTTTGAGTTAAAACCAACAACAAGAGCAGAAACAGTAATTTACTGATTTTATCCTGTGTGTTATTGCTGGCGGTAGTGTGTTTTTTCATGTCTTATTGATGATTTCTTTGTTCCATGTTTTTTTCTGTGCTGAGCTCATTTTGTTTACAGATTTTCTTACAATTTCTTTCATGATTGTCATTTTAGTGTTTACTAGGGCTTTATGGTTTTACTCTTATTTTATTTTGGTCAGAAAATGTATTAATATTCTTTGAAGTTACTGAATAATTTATTATTTTCGTTCCAAGTTTAAAGCAATACATTCTTTCTTGGTAATTTCTCCGACTTCCTTTTCATTTGAAAGTCCTGCACCACTTAGGTCTTCCTTTTGCTCTTTTGTGGTTCTCAAAAATCGGCTTTTCTACTTCTGAGGATCCCTGATGGTTCAGTGGTTACACATTGGGCTGCTAACTGCAAGGTCAGCACTTCAAAACCACCAGCCACTCCTAGGGAGAAAGACAAGGCTTTCTACTCCCATACAGAGTTGCAGTCTCAGGAGC
>NW_022103911.1:5552493-5554035 GCF_000313985.2 Echinops telfairi | reverse complement strand
CCACTCTGCACTCCCCCTCATTCACAATGTTATGATTTTTTTTTGTCTTTGATGCCTGATACCTGACCCCTTCGCCGCCTTGTCATCTTACATAACGCCTGTCCTTTTGTGACATCTGTTTCCTGACTAAGCTTTGGTAGAAGCAACAAGACCTGCCTTAACTTTTGGGCACTTTGGGTTCTGGCTCTGGACCCATCCTTTGGCTCACCTCTGCATGACTTTTGGATTTGGCATGCAACAGCACACAACATCATGTGAAACATTTCCTTAAAATTTTGTGAGTTTCTGTGAGACCTGGCAGTGAAATCACAGACTCCGAGTCGTGAGGGAATTCGCTTATGAGAGAAATGAGAGGAAAATGGGATGGAATGACATCTTGGGAGAGTGGGACCTTTTGGACATTTTGACTCTCCAACTCATCGGGAATAATTTGATATTAATACTTTGAAAAAATTGCAACCACAAATCCCCAACTTCATGATTAAATGTGACCATATTTCTTCTTTTCTGACCTTTCTGAACTTTATAATTATTTAAATTCTTTATCAGGTAGTTATAATACCATTTCTTCCTCAGGAAGGCTTTCTAGCTAATTATTTGAGCCATCTGGCCTTATTTCTTCTTGTAATGTGAGGTAGTCTCTTGTTTTGAAGACTTTGTGATGTGATTATTTTGTATTCAGTTGATAATTGTACTATGGTATGCTTTCCCTTTTTTTTTGCTCTATTGTCTTTTGATTTATCTGCGTGACTGGATGCGAAAGGCTACCAGGTTTTTTAGTTTGGGGGCACTTCGGTATTCACTTCTTGGCTTCCAGTAGATGTGGATGATGTTGTGGTTGCTAGGTGCCATCAAGCTAGTTCTGATTCATCGCGACCCCGTGCACAGGAGAACGAGACACTGCCGGGTCCTGCGCCATCCTCACAATGGCTCCTAGGCTTGAGCCCTTTGATGCTGCCACTGTGTCCGTCCATCTTGTTGAGGACCTTCTTCATGTTTGCTGCCATTCTACTTTCCCAGATGGGAATATGTGTGCCCTTCTCTGTTCACTGTGTGGGTCTGTAGACCAGCGGAAGGTGGGCTGGACTGGTATTGACCTCAATTTATTGCCAATGAAATCACATGTGAATGAATGGTGGCGCTCACCCATTGATGGAATAGCGGGTGCTGTCACCAGGGTAGCTTTGCTATACCACCTGAGTTCCATCCAGGAGATGAGAATACATAAATTTTTTAATTATGAAAAGTAGGTATAAGGAGAAAAGAGATAACAAAAACAAGAGGAGGGAAAGGGAATAGGAGAAATAAAACAAAGGGGGAGGGGATGCAAAAGGCTGGAAGGCAGGGGGTGAGGCAGACTCCTCAAGTCTGTGGCAGTGACTGGAAGAAGCCATGGAGGGGGTGGAAAGTGGGTGACCCAGTGTGTGAAGATGCACATTGCAGGCAACTGTGGTGAAGTTTCAAATTCACTGAAACATACGGGAAGGAGGTTCCCCCCAAAACAGACATTTTTATCAGATATGTATATATATAATTTTTTAC